>NW_022436954.1:25273182-25320439 GCF_009761245.1 Sapajus apella
CTTTCTCTCTTTCTCTTTCTTTCTTTCTCCTTCTTTCTTAGATTTATCTATCTGTCTCTCTGTTGAATGTATCTATAATTCATTCTACGTACTGAAAAGTCAAGTTTATTTCTATATGGACGGAACCTCTCTCTTCTTCCACTTGACAGCAAATGTGACTTTTTTGCACTGCACTTCTCTGATTACACACCTCCTGTGTTAGCAAATGTTAGGAATTGCTCTTTTATTTGATGCCACTTAGGGCTAAATAGCTTAAGAAAAATGGTTGCTCCACATGGTTCTGTATAACTTACCAAATGTGTCTGAATTGTCTGGTTCAGGGACTAAGTCTAAATCTAGCAATGTACTTATAATTTTACATCTTTATGCCACAAATCCTCATGTATTTATCTTCATCCCAAATCTAAATAAGTTTATTATTAATTTTTTATATTTCTATTGTAGAAGTACTTTCAAGAATACTAGAGATTCCAGCAAAATTTGACGTCTCACTCTTTGAAAAGGACAATTACTGCTTTTATCGTCTTCTGCAAAATGCCATGCAAAGCATTTGGCTGTTAGACATAGGAAAGTCTCTCTTTCCATCAGCAAGGAACAAATAATTGATGTCCGTTTTGTGATTCAACTCCATAGTAAAATATGGCTGTCAGTAATAAATATAAGGAGACATAAGTTCATTTTGCAAGGAAAGGCTGAAGTGTCAACTTGGCATTTGAGTTATAATTTATCCCTCCTTTACCTCCGGCTGCATAACATATTCTCGAAATTGTATAAATCAGAACAGAAATATATCCTAGAGGATCAACTAATACTTTATAATGATTAATTGATGACTAACAAAAATATTCTCCAGGCTGTGAAAATTAGTGACTTTATAATTCCTACTGCATTCAGAAGTCTGGATATTAAAGTAAAATATAGTATATTTTATGATGGCATCCTGGAAAAACTGTATCAGCATCAGTCATCACTGACATGCTATGGGTAATGAACTAAAGAAGGATCATGCCTAGAATCCCTGACCTAGACACTGAGGTTTTGCCTAGTTTATATTTTCTAAAAGAAGAATAAATAAGCAGTGTAGATCAGCCATACTACAAATAGAAATTCTATAAAATAAAATTATCTCTGCTATTAAATAAGGGAGAAAACAAAAATTTCAAAATTTGAAATAATAAATAAATTTCCATGTGTAAATGATACACATGGAAATTCTTTATGAGCATTATTGTCATGGAAGTGTAGTTCAGCAAATGTAGGGTTTCCCGTTAGTGACTTGATGGCTTCTTTTAACTCCTCTGCATCCTTGGCCATGTATTTACCAGTTGATGGATAATAGTGAGAATTTGGAGCTGAGAGTAAGGAAAATCTGGATGAATTGCAGTGATTTTGGTTATATCATTGGTTATTCACATTGAACAATGTGTCAATTCTAGTAAGAAGCAGCAAGGAAATCTCTGTATCGTCACCTTGATTATTTATACACTTTCAGTAAAAGCTAAAGATTCCCGTTATAACAAGCACAGACAACCATAAGTAGTAATCATTAATTGAGCATCTATTATGTTCAATCCATGTACCAATATTAACTCTGAATATAGTATTGCCTACCATGCTCATTGTCCTTATAAGGAACTTTCTGTCCAATATCCCTGTAGGAAGTCAAATTGTATACCGTGTCAATAAAACTATTCTGCCAATCCTCTCAGTAGAAAAGCGAAGTATAGTCACTTTACCCAAATACAGTGAATCAACAGGTTATACCCTAATCTATAACCCTTCTAGGAAACAAAACATGTGGTGGTCCCCTGATTACCATTCTCATGAAATATGTATTATGTTATATAAAAATATGATAGTAGAACTGAAGTAATTAGTAGGAGAGTTAAATATGGAAAATCATGATGAGAAATGATGCTAGAAATGCCATGACAGAACACATTTAAGTGTAAGTTTTCCATGAGCAGAACTAGTACACAAATATTGTGAGTAAATAAATTAGAATACATGATGACAATGTTAACAAAGAAACAGATGGAATTTGAAGTTCATAGGTATTAGGATATATCAGTCAACAAAATAATAGATTATTAGTCATGACTCTTATTTTCAAGTGACACAAACTCTTTATAAATCGGCTGATACTATGAAGTCTATAGGGAAAATCTAGCTTAGAACTGAATCTAGGTACTAAAATGCTAATAACTAAACTTATGGTACAGAAGATGTCATTGCCCAGAGAAAAAACGTGATAATATTACCAAAGAAATGCTGAATGAGTGCTTGGCAGGTAAAGAAGCAAAGGCCTATTACCTTGAATCAGGTGTGGCTACTTTCTGCTTTTTATTTTCTAAACCACTCTATTGAGGTATAACTGACAAGCCAGAAGATTTATATATTCCATGTACATAACTTGATGAGTTTTGTTTGGAGATAAATATACGTCCATGAAACCATTGCCACATTCTATGTATAAACCTAAATATGACTTCCAAAAGTTTCCTCTCCCTTCTTGTTTTTCATAATGATTATTATTTATCTGTGATAACATGTAATGTAAGATACAACCTCCTAGAATATTTGCAAGTATATAATACAGCATTGCTAACCATAAGCACTGTGTTGTACGGTAGATATTGCAAAACTGAAACTTTATACAATTTGATTAATATCTCCCCATTTTCCCTTCCCCCTATCTGGCAACTACCATTCCTCTCTCTGCTTCTGAGTTTGACTATTTCAGAGTCATCACATAAGTAATACCATATAGTATTTGCCCTTTTTCACTTCTGCCTTATTTCACTTAGCATAATGCCCTCCGAGTTCTTTCATGTTTTTCCAGATGGTACGATTTCTTTTGTTTTGAAATCAGTATTTGGAAGAAATATCTGCAGTTCCATGATTTTTTGCAGCATTATTTACAACATTCAAGCCATGGAAGTAACTTAAATATCTATCAATGGGTGAATGAATAAAGCAAAGGTGGTACACACATGCAATGAAACATTACTAAGAATTAAAAAGAAAAAAATGTGGCTAATATTTTAAAGGTTATGAAAACCATATGAATCAATGATTTTTTCACAAATTACTAACAAGACTTATATGCAAGTGGATATATTTATAGATCATTATTATTCAAGTAATCTCCAAATATTGAGTAACCATGATGTGCCTAATTGTGGTCTAGACTTTGGAAATAAATAGTAAACACTCAGACAGAAATACAGATAATTAGTAAGTAAATAAAAAAGCAAGAAATCTATACAGATAATTAAAATATGGTGGAGGAAAAAAATGACTAGATGATGATAGTTTTTCAGGGAAAATCTCTTCTGAAGATTTGATATTACAGCTGAAAGCTGTCAAAAAGGAACCATTTAGTGCATTCCAGGCAGATTAAAGAAGACAGCATCTGTTTATTTGTGTTATTTCACTGTTATATGGTATTTGATTACTGGACATGGTAAATTAAAAGGTGCTTCCACAATAGCCTGTACTCACCAGATCCTAACCCTAACCAAATTTTCATGAAATTACTTTCTTAACATCTTTATTCTTCACCAAAAATACAAGCTCCATATTGACAGGAACTTTAGTTTTTGTTTGTTCGATTGTTTATCCCCATGACTAACTCTTGGTATGCACTCAGTGGATGTTTTCAGAATAGCAGGCTGGATGCAAAAGAACTGATACTATTGAAAACCTCTCCTTGTGAACTTTCTCAAAACAAACAATTCAATTCTCTTATTTTAAAAAGAAACTATAATCAATGTTTTAGAAGATTGACAATGATATTGAAAATCTTTTAGAGTCATTCAAAAGCTTTGTGTTGGGAACTCTTCCAAGAGCTTGGTAAAAGTCAATGTATCTTCATTCCGACCAGCAGTGAGGAATGTGAGATGGTCTGTTCTGCCTCCTTTTTCAAACTTCCCTTTTTCTGCTAGATCATCCAATTTGGGAGCAGAAAAAAAGGTTGGTGAAAGTTAAAGACTTAGCTAATTAGCACTTTAAAAATTAATACATGCTAATTATGGATCTTTCTTGACTGTCAAATACCGTCTGTCATGACAAGCAAGCCACTTTGAGCAATTCCTCTGGGACCTTCCTCCTGGAGAGTATATTCTTAGCTTCATTCCCTGATGCAGGTAATACAAATTCTGACACACTTCTTACCACTTCCACTTGGCTATTGTGTCCCAGTTATGCCCTCCAGTATATACAGCCTGCAGCCATCTTGAGGGCCTCTCCAGATGCTTTAAAATCAGCTAATTTTTGCAACCCACCCCCACTTGATAATGGGAACTACTATGAACCTTGCCCTGTCAATTAGTGCAAGGATGACTTGCTTCTCCGATTTGTATCCTTCTTCCCAACACTTCCCATCAGAAGAGCTCCAGGCAGCCCCTCTCATGCTCCTTCCCCAGGGTGGAGTCAGGCACTAATCAGCAAATCTGCATTCACAGGAAGCTCTACAAAATGATTTCAACATATTTTCAGGGAACAACTCTTTGGAGCATTTGAGTTACTCTGATTCAAAAATCTTGTATCATTATGGTATGAAGTCTATGTCTCCTCTTCTGAAAAACTTCCTCTCAATCTCTCTAAGTTCTTTTGCTGCCCTTTTCCCTGTCTAGGATATAGGGAGTTTATTCTCCTGTCTCATGACGAAAGGAGGGAAATCCCATAGTGATTTCTACTTGTATGAATTTGCTTTAAGGAAATTTCACATTCAATAAATTTGCAGCCTTTCTCATGGGTTGTTAAGGTAATAATTACTAGTCCAATATAGCTATGTCTTAACAATTCCTGAGAATATGTGTTTTACTTCTCTTAAGAACATGTGGTACTTTTTTACCTACTTTTTGTCAGATTTGAGGTATCAGCTAAAAACCTCTAAAAAACCAAGAATCTTCCTATATGACATATTGTCACAGCTGTTTAATATTCTTTTTCTGAATTTCACAATACCTTGTAAAGATATAATTCTTTTTGCTAAAGTCAATATGTCTTGGTACTTTGGGTATTACAATACCCAGGGCTTAAATATTATGAGGATGGCTTTATTGGGACGTCTGGCATGCTTGAAAATGCCTAGAAACCAGGATTTTTATTTTCTTTGATATCAAAAAGGGAGTACCTCAGGCTAGGTTCCCCAAAGCAGATAGTGAGACAAGTGATGTATTAATGAGAAAGTGGGGGACACCGTAACAGTCAAATTGATGTCAATTAAGAGACCCATAATAAGCCACGAAGGCAGCTCCAGACTGATCCCAGAGGGACCACGTTATCATACCACTGGAGTGCAAGTTATCATACCCTTATCCCATTTCAGCATTATAGCATGAGACCAATAAGCCACTGATTAAATCTAAGCAGGGAGGGATGACACTTCTAAGCATTTTTAGCTCTCTGTGGCCTAAGGATTTTAAGAGATCTGGTCAAAGCACCAGCAGTGTCCTATTGAACATAATTCTAAAAGGTAAAATTTAAGAAAATTCCCTCTTTCTTTTGTCCTACTTCCCTATTTGTATTGAATCTGAATATGTAGGGGGTGAAATCATAAAGTGACTGGATACATTGTAATAATGAGGGTACAATAGAGATACCATATTGTCACATTGGCAATTCTAAACACTTTCCAAGTAAATTTTCCTCTGTAAGTTAGGGCCAAATAGGAATGATTACTTCCGAACCATGGCAAAAAAATAAACATTCTCTTCATGTCTTCTGTGATTCTTATACCCCAAATCTCCATTATTTCAAAAGTCTAATTAGCTATAGCTACTAGAAGGAGAATCTCAGTACTAATATCACAGTGAAAGGAAATTGATAAATTTTAGTTTGTGATTTTAAAGGGTCAAAGAGCTAGGAGAGATCATAAAAAGTTTACCAAACAAGAAAAATTGTCATAGTTAAGCCATAAAAAAGGCATAGCAAAAATGTTGAGAATAAGATAAATGGAGAAACCGACTTGAACAAAGGTAGGACAAGAAGAGTGAGTAGTTGCTGGCAAAGGGAGGGAAAGAGGAGAAAAACTACTGGAAAAGTGAACCAGACTATTTTATTCATTTTAAAAGTGGGAATTCATTTCCGCAGCAAGTTGGAGGCTGCTGACCAGGCAAAGAATAACAGATCATTATGTGTATTTAATTTAGGCAGTAGACTCAATTCCAATGAAATATCTAGATATCACTGCTTTTATCAAGATTAGAATATTGATGCTATACACATGTGCAATGTCTATTTCATGTCTAATTTGATCGAATAAAGCAGGGACTTAGCCACTATCTTTGGGAGGAAGATGAGAGAATATCATGTATTAAGAATAAATTAAAATAGATTAATTTGTTAAAAACAAAACAGAACATGAAGAGAGACATTAACATAGTTATGAAATCAAACTTGCATGCTAGAGCAGTACATATTCAAATTCAGAATACCCTTTCAGAGAAAGACAAAGAAATATGGTAATGTATCAAGAGCACTAAAATATAGGAATGTCAGCTCTGATTTTAACTAGTTATGTGACCCTCTCTGTGTTCTTCCGCTTTCTTCTGTGCAAAATGAAAGTGGAGAATGAATTAATTTTATAGGCCTTCCTGTTCTATCATTCTATGAAGAGAGAAGGTTTTTACATGATGGAATGAGCAATGGTTTTTATTGTAACATCCAAACTAATTAGAGGTGATTCAACAGCACAAAATATATGTGACTCATTAATAATCATAACACTGGAAACCATGCTATCTTTTTTTTCATCTTTTTAAAAAGTGTTTAATTCTTTTCTTGGGTATTCATAGGATAATAAATTATATTAAGATGTTGGCGTCACAGTTAATAAACTTAATGAAGTATAGCAGAGCTCCAGATTTCAGTTTTGATGTGGATAATTGATTTTGTGAAATTTTTAACATATGAATGACAAATGTTCAGAAGTCACTCCTTGATCCCCTTTTGTATGTATGCAGTGACTTCAATTTGAAAGCACTGGATGGTGATTTTGCCTGTTTATTTTTAACACAGATGTGTAATAATTTTCCCATGTTTTAGCCTAAATACGGCATTACTGATTTTCCCAAGGCAACAGACAAAAATGATTGATAGCATTTCATAATTCTAGAAGAAGCACAGAGGGTGCTTCACAGTTTCCTTCATAATTAATTGAGAGTCCAACAAGAACATATGTTTGTGTGACATTAAAATGAGAAAGTGATAAAGAAATGGAGTTATTTCCACTTGTAGCCAACGGTGAGCGAATGAAAGCAGAACCTGCCCTACAATGTTGAGCAAAGGAAATTTAAAAAGTGAATCTATTTCAAATCCAGTCTGTTCAGCAACCTGTAATTCATAATTAACTGGCGTTTCAGGGCATATTAATTACATAGTACTAACCATGAAATTATAAGTAAATTCATTTATTTCTTGTTCCTCAGCATTTTAAGCAAGGGGAGCTCACCATACATGTTAATTACTTTTAGATCCGCTCAATGTAATTTCCATGTAAAAGGTAGAGACCTGTAATTACCAAGTAGTTAGTATTTAACAAATATATGTTTCTCAGACTAAAGAAATGAGATACAGTGTAAAGAGCAGGGTTTTAAAGTCAAACTTGCATTTGAATATTTCATTCCTATTTTCTCCACATTATTATGGACTGTCATCAGTAAGAGTAGAGTTGCTGTATTGATTAAATATACAATCACTTAATTTATCTCTAGCTAATAATACATAGGCACTCAATGGTTTTCAAGCCTGCTCAGATACCTCACACTGCTTTGTGCTTTGACTATTCTCTTCCTTCTGCTTGATACAATATTTATGTATTTCTCTACTGCTGTTTAGTTCCATCTTGTTTTTCAAGATCTAGATAAAAGTTCAGCCAGGTATGGCCAGTGGCTCAAATTTACCGCTACCCCCCACCACAAAGTTTCCCAAATAAAGTTTGATAGGAACACAACCATGCCTATTCATTTAAGTATTGCTCATGGCTATTTTCCTAATACAACAGCAGAGTTGAATAGTTGTAACCAAAAGCTGCATGGCCCACAAAGCTTAAAAATATTTTTACCATCTATTAGATAGTAAAAGTTTGCCAATCCTTGATTCAGAAAACATTCTATATTCTTCATACACATTTCCTGACCAACAACGTGTTTGTTTCGGTAGTCCTTGTGTTGTACATTAACTGTATTTTCACAGGAGCACCAAGAAGCGGAGACTACATTTCACTGTTCCTTTTTCTCCATCTGCTTAACATAATACCTGACACTCAAATATTTTTGTTTGAATCTAAAAATAAATTATTATTATTACTTATTATTTTTTGGAGATGGAGTTTCACTCTTGTTGCCCAGGCTGGAGTGCAATGGCACCACCTTGGCTCTCCGCAACCTCTGCCTCCCGGGTTCAAGTGAGTTTCCTGTCTCAGCCTCCCGAGTAGCTGGGATTACAGGCATGAGCCACTATGCCTGGCTAATTTTGTATTTTTAGTAGAGAGGGGGTTTCTTCATGTTGGCCAGGATGGTCTCAAACTCCTGAACTCAGGTGATTTGCCCACCTCAGCCTTCCAAAGTTCTGGGATTACAGGTGTAAGCCACCGTGCCTGGCCCTAAAAATAAATTATGAAATTTATATAGTCAGACCTCTGAATTCATGGATTCCACATTTGTGGATTCCAGCAACCTTAGATTGAAAGTGTAGTTAGGCCTAGGGCAGGGTGTTGCATCTGTATTAAACATATACAGACTTGTTTTTGGTCATTCTGCCCTAAACACTACAGTATAGCAACTATTTACGTAGCATTTACATCGTTTTTGGCATTAAAAGTAATCTAGAGATAATTTAAAGTATGGGAGAATATGCATAGGTTTTATGCAAATACAATTTTACATAAGGGACTTGAGCACCCAAAGATTTGTGTATCTGTAGGTGTTGGGGGAGCTCCCAGAACCAGTCCCCTAAACATAAATACTGAGAGATGAATGTATATAGATTGGATGCCAGTCTAGATAGAAGTTCTGAAAGCTAAATGTACATGCCTATTTCTCAGAACAAGGATCCAGGCCTCTGATTACAGGACAAGGGACTCAACAAGTTTTACTATTAATTCTTCCAGTGGATTTCATGTTTTACGTGACTTGTTCCAGATTTGTTACACAGTTGTGTCTGTATGTCTGTATGCATGTGTATGGCTTGAACAGCACAGATTATTTATTTCATTGATACAAATATCAATGAAATATTATATATTGATATAATATATAATATTTATATATTACATATTATATATATAATTTTCCTCCAGACTAGAATCCTTCCCATTCGGTATTTTCTGGTCTCTTAGCTTTAATCTCCCTTCATATAAAAGTGCCACTATTCCAAATATGACTGAATATTACCTTTGTTATCATTCTGAATTTATAGCATATGTATTTAAATTGTTACTAATCTAGAGGATATTTTTGAACAGAAAATGTCTAAACTAAAATTGAGAGTTATAAAGTTCAGATTATTTAATTTTCTGTCATGTAAAACAAGATCTGTTTCCCCCATTGTAGAAAAGAGTGTTCTGCCTGTTGTTAATTATAAATGCAAAATTATTATGTTGCATGAAAGATAGATAAAAGTATTACCTGTCTGAATTATTGCCTGTATTAGTCCATATTCACACCACTGATAAAGACATAACAGAGACTGGGAAGAAGAAGACGTTTAATTGAACTCACAGTTCCACATGGCTGGGGAGGCCTCAGAATCATGTCGGAAGGTGAAAAGCCCTTCTCACATGGCTGAGGCAACAGAAGATGAGGAAGAAGCAAAAGGAGAAATCCCTGATAAGCCCATCAGATCTTGTGAGACTTATTTGCTATCACAAGAACAGTACCGGAAACTGCTCCCATGATTCAATTATCTTCCCTGGGGTCCTTCCCACACCATGTGGGAATTCTGGGAGATAGAATTCAAGTTGAGATTTGGTAGGCACACAACCAAACCGTATCATTGCCTGTATTATTATTAGTGTGTTTCTTTTTGATAACCAGCATGATCTGTGTAAGAGATATTTTCAAACTGATTTCAAAGACAGCTTTTGGTTTTGTCAGCTTTACTTGCTTTAATTGGACAATAACAAGGTCAAAAACCTTTTGTAAACATTGAGTCTCTAGATAACTTATAATACCTAATAAGATGAAATAGTATGTAAGTAGTCGCTATACCACAGTGTTAGCTTTAATTTCACTTTCATCTGTAAGGGTATTGTGACTTCACTCTTCACGCCTTAAAAATAGTGACCACCATGTTGTTTCATCTTTTAAAGATTTATAAACTTTGTTCAAGTTTCTACCCTTTGGTACACTTGGGTAAATTAGGCCACTATAATTGACTTTTTGTTTTATTACTCCTTAATATCTGCTGTAAGAACTTTGCATCAATTAGAGGTTCACATCATGGTTACCCAGGCTTTGACTCACCTGCGCTGGTGTATGTTTTCCCGGTATAAAATGTTGCCCTTCCAAAATTCCTGGTGCATCACACGAATGGCAGGTTGTATTAATGCCTTAAGAAACATATTCCCCCCAAAGTGAATTATGGTTGTCCAAAATCAATTGCCATAAAAATAGGGATTATAATCAAGATTGTCTATTACTTATGCCCTGAGGCACAACAATAAAAATAGAGAATGTGTGTAGTTATTGGAGGTCATGAACATCCACTACCGTTATGTTCATTGCTTAATTATTAGCAAGTATTTATAATGCATGCCATTTCTTACGTGCTAACTGGCCCTATTCTCAAGAATTATGAACTGATATCTATAAAATATAAGTGTACAATTGTGTAACTGATTACTTTGAAGAAAGAGGGAAGGTTGTCATAGCACTGACAATAGTATTTTGTAAGCATGCATGTATATTTATTTACTGACTTACTTAAGTTGACTGCTGAGCATTCATTCTCATTTTCTTCTAGTAAGAACACCTTCCAGTTCTGTTTGAGAAATTACTTCTCCATCACTGTGCTTTGTGTTTTCCAGGTCCATCAATCAAAGTATCCAGCTTTCTGCTAGCAGAGGAGAAAGCATATGGCCCAAGCTAGTTAAATTATGCTCTCTACATTTCTCTTGAATTTGGAAACTGGAATGTCAAATTTAGTGAGAAATGTTGCTTTTGTTTTAAATGCTCCAGAGCTGATTTATCTCCCGAAGAGATAAACATTTGGCTTATGCACCTCGATTGACCTGGTCTACCCAAAGATAGCACTTTACTATTTTATTTAAACTCTATGAGTAACTTCATATCCTTCCAATTAATTTTCATTCATTCTTTTTTTCTTTTTTTTTTTTTTTTGAGAAGGAGTATTGCTTTGTCAGGCAGGCTGCAGTGCAGTGGCATGATCTCGGTTCACTGCAACCACTGCCTCCCGGATTCAAGCAATTCTCCTGTCTTAGCCTCGCGAGTAGCTGAGACTATAGGCACGTGCCACCACACCCAGCTAATTTTTGTATTTTTTAGTAGAGATGAGGCTTCACCATATTGGTCAGGCTGGTCTGGAACTCCTGGCTTCAGGTAATCTACCATCTTTGGCCTCCCAAAGTGCTGGGATTACTGGCATGAGCCACCGTGCCAGGCCAAATTTTCTTTGAGCTACAAATACAAAGTTTCTTTCTCTTGAAAACAATGCACTTAATTGCATTGCAATTGCAAGCTAATTCTGCAAGCTAGGGAACGAGTAAAGCCAATGTCTGAAGGTCTGAGAAGGGGGATTGAAGGGTGGGGCATGGGAGTGAGGGCTGGGCCATGGTATAAGTCCCAGTCTGGTGGAGCACTGATATCCAAGGTCAGGAGAATATGGATGTGCTTATTTAACCATGGAGGAAAAAGAAAAATGCCTTTCCTCCACCTTTTCATGCTATTTGGGCTTTCATTTTCAATCTTTGCTGCTTCATGATACTATAACAAAATACCATAAGCTGGGTGGCTTCTAAACAACAGAAATTTTTGTCACAGTTATGGAAACTGGGAAGTCCAAGCAATTTGTTATCTCGTGATAGTCCACTTCCTGGTATGCCATCTTTTCACTGTAACCTCACAGGTTGGAAAGGGTGAGGGGTCTTTTACTTGGTCTGTTTTATTAGGGCACCATTCTCACTCATGTAGTCTCTGACCTCATGACCTATTTACCTAGTAAAGGCTCTAGCTAATACCATAACTTTGGAAGGTAGGCTTTCAACATACGAATTTTCAGGGAACATAGACATTCAGATTATTGCAATCTGAGTATAAAAACTTTCTATTATAACTTATTTGGTGCATTTAAATGTATTGTATACATTTAAACCCTTAATTGGATACAATGTCTTCCAGAAAATAGAAAAGAATAATAAACCAAGAAGGTGAATAGAAAACCAATCCTTATTAATCCCTGAGCTATAGCCCTGTAGCAGAAGCTGGCTTTTAACTGTTCTGTAATGCTTGGTATGTACAGAAGAATGCAACAGATTCCAATTGTATCATCATTTGCAAGTAGCCTAGCTTTAATTTTAAAAGAGGCTGAATACCGCTTACTACTTGCCCCTTCTTATTACTACAAAAATAAACTGTCACAACTTAGTGATATAAACAAACCAAATATATCATCTTATCGTTGTGGATGCCAGAAGTCTAAAGTTATTTTCACTGGGTCAAAGTCATGGAGTTGGCAGGGCTGGATCCTTCTGAGGCTTTGCAGGGAAAATTCATTTTCTTGCCTGTCTTGGGAATAAAAGCTCGGAGTCACAAAGAAAAGAAGCACTTAAGCAAAAGATTTCTCAGCAAGGCAGATTTACTTCTGCAGAAGGATGCTGCTTGCAGGGCTGGTCACCATGAGAGCACACTGAACAAAGAAGGGAAGAGGTTTTTATTTCTAATGCAGTTTGTCCCTGCTACTGTGTTCTGCCTCCATTGACTGGGGTTAGACTGCACAATCTTTGCTGAACTCGAATGGCTAACTTGAAGAGCACAGGGATATGTGTAATGAGGATGGAAGGGCAGTTACTCTAAGAAGAGCCATTGCAGTGGGAGGGGTAATTTACAGAATGAGTATCGGATGTGGCTCTGTAGATTAGGACTGGTGGGAAAGTGATTTACTGAAACCAGGAAAGGGAGGCACAAAGGACAAGGAAGTCTGGCCTTGAAAGCACAGAACCAAGAACAAGAGAACTAACTAAACCCTTTGAAGAGAAACTTCTTGTATTTAACACCTCTATCTAATGGTCACCTACATACTTTGGTTCCAGACCTCTTTCTCCATCTTTAAATTGCATCATTCCAGTAACGTCTTCTATCAACACATTGCCTTCTCCTCTGACTTCTCCTGCATTCTTCCATTGTGATTACACTGGGCTCAACCCTATAATCTGGGAGAATGTCCTCATCTCAATATCCTTAATTCAGTCACCCCTGATAAATCCCTTGTGCCATACAGGGTAGCATTCATAAATTCCAGAGATTATAATGTGGATATATTTGGAGAGCCATTATTCAGCTTATCATACCATTTTAAATTATCTGTACTTAATCCTAAGTGTTGTGTGGGACTCACAACATTTATCAGATCTAATATGTGTTTACAAAAAAAAAAAAAAAAGCTGTGTCCTAATTGCTATGTTCCTGTTTTCCCAAAAGCTTATAATTTACCGGATAAGTCAGGTACACAGCCAAATAAATGTATTAGGCTGACGCAGAAGTAATTGCGCTTCTTGCCGTTAAAAAAAAGACAAAAAAAAGTGCAATTACTTTTGCACCAACCCAATAAATCTTAGCAGATTATTTTTTTCTTATTTGTTATAGAAGCGGAAGTATATGTTTTGATACTGTGAGTATTTTTACACTTCAATTGACCAAACAAACCAGTATTCAGAGTTGTAATTTTACAGTAGGACTGCATTCAACTTTTAGTGTGTATGGTATTTAAGAGGTCATGACTAAGGCATTTTTCAGTGTTTTCTGAATTTACAAAACAATCTTCCATGATTTTATTACCTGAAGCAATAAAAGTTTTATACCTCTAAAAGGCAGCTTCTAAATCAGTAGTTTCTAAACATTGATTTTTGGTCTCATGCTTCCTAATGAAGACTTCACTCGTTGGAGATGAACGGGGAAAAATATGAAAATGTAAGGAGTTTTTCATAAAGCTAAATGTACTCAGTTTTAAGACTGTCCTTCGTGTCCTTTTCACAATTTTTTCTTTTCAAAAAGTTTTAAAGAAAATCATAAGTAAAACTTTTTAACCTGAAAAATAATAATTTAGTGAACATACGTCAGTAGCAAATCAATACACATACATACAAAAACACATGCATACATTCTGGCTTATACAATTTGAAAATCTAGAAACTATCTGTAGCATGGATGAATCAAATTACATTAATAACTTAGTATTAACACCTATAATTGTATACTGCTTCAAAATTTACAAAATACCTTCATATCCATTACCTCAGGCCCTTCTTCCAAAATAAACCCATGAGAAATGTAGTAAGTGATTATAATCTCCATTTTGTAGAATGAGAAATAAAAGCACAACATTTTAGATGATGTATGAGAATCATTTCAGTTGATATGCTGAAACTGTCAACTTAAAGTTGCCCTGTATCTTTGACCAATTTTCAGAACATTTCATTTATCATCTTGCACTAACTAAAATGTTGGTTTTTCCCAGTTCCTCTGCAGCTAACTCAAGTTCCATATCCACCACTTCAGCTCTACACTTTTCCTTTGGACCAGGTGTCCCAGTGCGGTGGGGAGAGGCTGAAGAGAGATACACTAATGCATCTTCCTTGTTTGTTACTGTTTGTTTTAACACAGTTTTTTTTCTTCTTCCTAAACTATAACCTCCATCTCTGAATCTTATGTTTTTAATTAAAAAAAAAAGCAAAACATCTATTTTATGTGCTTCAGAAAGCCCCCCGCCCCCCAAAAAATAAGGAAATTGATATAAGGAAATTGATAAAATGAGTGCTTTGGACACATAAAGGTAAGTAAAAAGTATGCATTGTAGAGTGCTGGCTATGGAACATACTTAGAATGAGATAATTGACAATAAGGACGAAGGGCACATAACTCTTTCCAAATTGTTACTAGAAATAGGTATGGACAAATAAAAAGAATGTTAGAGGATGATAAGGTATGAAGTCAACATAATTGATTTGTTTAATTATGTGAAACAGAAATTATGTCATAGAAATATGTAACTCCTTTAAATATAATAAACCAATATACTACTTTGTGAAAAATATGGACAATAATTAGAGGTTAGTAGTGCTTAATCAGCTTCACATATATCAATTACAGTAAATGCCATAACTCCATTAAATTACTCTGTGGTGATATATTGTGGCAACAACATTCAGAGAGGGTTCTCTAAATGTTACAGAATCAGGTGAAAGCCCTTCTACTCCATTATTGGAGGGGGTGTAAATTAGCGCAACCATTATGGAAAACAGTAGGAAGGCTTCACAAAAAATTAACAAATGGAGATGGAATAGATTGATTTGAAAACTTGGGAAAAATAAATCTTCAGCCTTACCTTGTTTTATACATAAAAATTAGTATGTGATGAATGATGGACCTCAATGTAAAACAAAAGTATAAAGCAGCTGAAAGAAAATGTAGAAGAATATCATTAATTCTTGATTGAGACAAAGCTTGCTTAGATAAGTTAGAAAAAACAGTAATCATGAAAGAAAATATGATAAACTGGGTTTTGACAAAATTAAAAAATTTTGTCATAAAATGTATTTACTTAACAAAATAAATAGGAAAGCCACAGATTGGAAAAAATACATAGTTAGAATTTTTAAAGCCTCTTAAAAGTCAACAATAAAAAGGACAAAATATTTTTAAAAAGGGAAAGAGGGCTATAGTTTTGACTCTCGTTGTACTGTCTGCTTTACAATAGAAAACTTATAATTTTTTTATTAGAGAAGTAATAATTTAGTCCTCAATTAGGTGATATTTCAAACTCAGACAGACGGCTAAAATTTACAAAATACTGACAGTTTTAAATATTGACAGTATGTATAGTAACTGAGACTTTCATACACTGCCAATAGATGTTTACATTGTTAATATCATTTTTGTGAACTGTGACCCAAATTCCACTCCTTGATATTTATCTAAGAGGACTGAAAATAGATATCCATAGACATATAAAAGAATCTTCAACATAACTTTATTTGTAATAACTAAGCCTTGAAATAACCCAAATGCCCACCAACTAATAATCAATAAACAAATTTTTGTGTGTTTATACTACTCAATAAATAGAAATAAAATAGCAAAAGCCATACATGAACATACAAATATAAATATACAAATTATGCATTTGTAAACAAAATATACAAATCTATATAAAATTTGAGAAGCATTTATATTATATCTAGTGAAATAAACCTGTGATAGAAGAATAAATACTGTACTCTTTCATTTATATGAAGTTCCAAAACAGGAAAAACTCATCTGTAATTGTCAACATTTAAGATTAGTTGTCTTTGTGTAGAGAAGAAGGAACAAGAAGGGGAATGCTTTCTGGGGTGATGAGATTCTTGTGGATGTTGGTTTCTGTGTTGGATTACAGCAGTATAAGCAATTGCTGCAGCTCGTTAAACTTATTATTTAATATTTCTATATCTTGTTGCATATAAATTATAAAGTAATTAAGAAAAGGGCCAGTAAAAACGTATTAGTCCAATACTATACAATGTCTCAGTTAAAAATATTCTTGAAATTCTCTGTGAATTAGTATGCTCAATAGCAAAGCAAAATTATATTGTCTTTGTCTTAAGAATAATTTAAAATAGGAAGGTTTTTGCAACAGATTTTAAAACTCCTCAACTTCCCTCAAGGGTGACAATCTTTAATGTTCTCTTTTCAGATGCCTGAAAATATTCTTGTGAAAGAGAAGAAATAGAGGATCTCTTATGCTATGTAAGATTGTATACGTTCTTTATGTTTTGCTGTATTTCAACTTGGTTTTGGTAATCTGATGTTTATTTATCTTAATCTAGGAAAAATGAAAATAATAGTCATGCTAGACTAAACTTGAAATGAAAAAAACATAAATATTTACTTTCTCTAACACCAGAGTATGCTAACATTTGTATGTGAGGTTATTTGCACTAGAAGGTATTTTCCTTCATGTTTTCCCCTCTGCATGACTTTTGAAAGGATTAATATTTTTTAAAATGTCCTCACCATAAATGAGTGTTTTGAAATATACTGAAAAAAAATGTGAAGTGTATTGTAAATGTGCTTCCTTGCATAATGGCCAAGGCATAAGACACACTGATATCTTCTTATGAGTATTCGACTTGGGTAATGAATGAGTTTAGGTTGCATAACACTTATAACAAGACAATAAGAAAACATAAAAACAATAGAAAATGAAAACAATTTTGTAAAAAACATATCTACAAAATGAGAACATGCTCTCAAGTAATTTCAATGTTTACTCAGTGATCTCTATTCAAGCTCAGTCTATTAAACCTTCACAATTAAAAGCCCCATCCTAAAACTTAATGTCTTCTACCAAAAACTTGTGCCAAAATCATAAAAGCTGGGTTCTACAGTCTCCTGTAAAAAATATGTAAAATGCATTTTAAAAAGAAGCCAGACACAAAGACTACATATTGTATTGCTTCATTTATGAGGAATATCTAAAAGTAAGGTAAATCCATAGGAACAGAAAGTAGGCTAACCTGTTGTCTGGGGCTGGCAGGGAGAGGTCACAGGAAATAACTGTCAATAAACCTGAATGATCTTATTGGGGTGATGGAAATATTCTAATACTAGATTATGATGGTGATTGCACAGCTTAGTAAATTTGCTAAAAATAATTGAATTGTACACATAAAATTGGTGAATTTAAGTGTGAGTAGTAAACTAACAAGTTTTTTTTTTTTTTTCTAAATTGGTGTCTAGCTTCTTATACATCCAGATGTTGCCACAATGAGGGAAAAAGCACAGTATTAAGAAAGATACATGTTATTTCTGGTGGTTGAATGATTGACATGGTTAAGTTAAAATGAATACTTATAGCAAGCTAAATATGAAATGCTAGCTTTTCTTTCTAAAAGCAAGAGAGTGGAAATTTTTTAAAAACTTCAACAAACAGGATGTTCTCTACGATATATATGGAGAGGCGTTTGTCAGTAATGCTTTCATTACTTTTTTTTTCTTTCACAAGTTAAAGGTACTATGTTTTTCCACTTGAAAGAAGCAAGTTAGTGTTGAGTGCCTGCTTTTTTCTCGCTAGCAATACATACTTAGGATATCAATTAAATTAATAAGATAAAATTAAAATATTCACTTTAGGTAATCAGGGTTTCTCAACCTCAGCAGTATTTGGGGATATTTTGACACTAATAATTCCTCATTTTGGAGGCTGTCCTATGGAGTATGGGATATTCAGCAAAATCCTTAGTCTCTACTGTTAGATAATAATAATTAGACAGATATATCAAGAAAGATAATGTTAATGAAAAAAATTTAAGAGCTGTGTATATATTGCTTGTAAGTGTGAGGAATTCATAACACTTTTAGGGTAGGATTTATATTCAGAAGATGAGGGGAATTTGATACATAAGGAGTTAAAAGAGGCGTCAGCTGTAAGATTACAACAGATAATAATATAAAAAGAGATCTAAAACATAGAATGAAAAATAAATATCTGTAACCTGAGTGATGGGGACATTTGCTTTGGTGAAATTATTCTCAACAATTTTTATACACTTAAAATAAACTACATATACAGTAGAGAGAGAGAAAAAAGAGAAAGATAGATATTAATAAACTAAGCTTCGTGGTCACAGGGCCCAGGAGATTTGGAGAATGTTCCTATTTTCCCTCTTTGTTTATAGAATAAGGAAGAAAAGTAATGAAGTGAAAGTGCATTCCTAGAAAGCGTAGGCATCCTATATGTTATAGTGCTGCTGTTTTGCTCCTGTTATCAAATGATTTAGATTCTAAATAATAGTAATCATATACAACAAAATTACAAGAGAGAAAATTTACAAATGCATGCTTAAACACAACCATTTAGAGAATTATACACTATCTCTAATTATTCCTAGTGTTGACAAAGAATTATATGATAGTCAAGGTTTAAGGAAATGATTATAAGTAATTTAAAGTTATCACTTATTAATTTGTAATAATTAATATATGATATTAAC
The DNA here is from genome assembly GCF_009761245.1 of Sapajus apella. Classification (NCBI taxonomy): domain Eukaryota; kingdom Metazoa; phylum Chordata; class Mammalia; order Primates; family Cebidae; genus Sapajus; species Sapajus apella. The sequence goes on from NW_022436954.1 coordinate 25,292,396, forward strand.
TGTAACAATTATTATTTATGATTATTACCTAATAAATAATTTTCAATTCCTTGAAAAGTACAGAAAACATCTTTTAGCAGATATTATGATAATCCATTCTGGTCATTATTACAGAGCTTGGTGTTATAGAAATTGAGAAAAATGTGTGTAAAATCATGTCTCCTCAAACAAAAACAACTCCATATGGTAAAATACTGATAAAAGCAGTTCTGTTGAGAGTTATTCCTGCTCTCAGAAATTAGCACAATAAAGAGTTTATATTAGAATTTAGATAATAGAATCCCAGATTTTTCTCCTTTTAATTTTACAGTTGAAAGACCCCTGAAAGGTTGTTTAGTTCTTATTTTATAGATGTGGAAAATGAGATTCAGAAAGTTCAGATGATTTCCTTCCCCAAGGTCACCTGGTGACTTAGTAGCAGAACTGGGTCTGGAACTCATATCTTCATCTTTCTCTGCTTTTTCAACACTCCCAATGTGAATTCCTGCCATAGTACCTTTTTATTTTCTAACAGAGCATATTTTATAACACAGCACGATGATAACTACATACATAATGTGCATTTCAGAACACATTAAGAATATTAATGTTATTATTAGGAGAAAAGTCTTTTACTGCAGCTTAAACTTTCATTTCCCCCCTATATCTATTGCACAACTCCAGCTCTTAAGGGAAAAAAAATTCAGACTCAGTCAGCAACTTGTAACCTGTGCAAACTCTATGACTGTCTCTATGACAGCCTGAAGGTCAAAAGGCTGCATCATCTCTACATTAGTCAATTCTCTGCAACTCAAGGATGTCAATCATTGGAAAGGATCAGCTGACCTATCTCCCCACAAGCACTCTGACAGATTTAATGTTCACAACATTTATTGTCAACAACAACAACAAAAAAAAAAATAGAGGGAGAAGACACTCAATTTGTATACTTCCATCCTAAGGCATTCTAGGCACAGACTAAGATAAATATGCTATTTATTTTCTGAACTGATAGCATTTCCCTGTTTGCTTTTATCTGCTATTTCATTTAGCTCAAAAAATCTGACTTTTTTCTTTATTTCTTCCTTTGAGCTAGCTGGATGAGGTTTGCTAAGGATGAGAAAGCTAGCACCGCCTTGAGAGAATGACATAAATTGTTTCAGTATACAGTGACTTGAGTAAACAGTTTGCTTAAATTTTCCCCCAAAGGCCATGCATATATTTCATTGTTACCAAAAGAGATTGTCACTTGTTTATATTTGCATCTTGCCTGAACAGATCAGAGGGGAAAGCATGGAATTTGGAGCAATATTCCCTCGGGTTTATATCCTAAACCGAGATCATTTCCCTCTCTAGGCCTAAATCTGCCATTTACATAAGAAATATAATACCAATTATATCAGTTAGGATTATATTTAGCTGCTGGTGACAGAAATCCCAAAAGTAACAGAGGCTTAAGGAAGATTGACGTTTATACTTTTTCTCAAACAAAGCTGAACAAGTGGATGAGGATTGATATGGTGGTTAATGCATCAAGGGATCAGAGTCCTTTTATTTGTGGCCTTTACTTTATAGTCAAGGAAAGCAGAATTTTGATGTAGAGGCAATAAAGAAGAAAGGAAGGAAGGAAAAAAGTTGGAGTGGTAAAGGATACACAGAAGATCTGTGGTATATCACAAAGAACATGTCTCACTGGCCAGCACTAGGTATATGGCTGTAGCTAGCTGCACAGGAGGCTGGAAGACCTGGTGTCCATTCTGTATGGACTTAAACCCACTCAAAAAGTCAGGATATGCCTTTTTTTCCTGCTGCCTTCTCCTCTCTGTGGGACCTTAGGCACGTGCTTGTGTCTCTTACAAGGAAATTTTCTTTTCCTTCCTGTTCTAAAGCCTTTTTAAATAAACTTCCACTCCTGCTCTGAAAATAAAAATCATGATCCTATTACCACAGAAAAAAAGAAGAATATTTTGGGAGACAACTAGCATCTCTACCACCCCTACCTTAGGAAACACTGCTGGTTTTTCACAAGCATCTGGGCTGCAGTCCCAGGTCCCTCTGCATTTAGATCTTATCGTTTGACTATGCTCTCCCAATTGGGATATGAATTAAGGTGATACGAGCCATTTCCATGCCCAATTCTTCAAATTTTTGAGTATTCGCTCTCCATGTTCTCTTTGTGTTGTGTGTCTTTCCTTTGAGCTAGCTAAAACCTGGACTTTCAGGCAGCTACCCTTCAGAGTAAATGAGTACACTAACTTAGGTAATAGAATAGGGAACACGGAAGGAATCAAGTCCCTGCATGACAGAGGGGAGTGAAAATGCCTGCTGATCTGATTTACTTACCCAATCCTAGTACAGCTGAGAAAGATACACTTCTACATGTTGTTCATATATCCTAGACTTTAGGCCTCACTCTGAGTGATACATTTAGTACACAGGAATTTTTCTGGAGAATAAATGATATATCTATAAAGTGCTGACAGTGCCAGCCCATGCTAAGTAAACAAACAAAAATAAATTAAAAATTATATATATATATAAACAATAATATACATACTAGCTATATATGAATATACATATTTCATATAAATTTTTATAACTGTGTATATAGCTACATAAATATAACCAGCTGTCTCTTTGAAGTATCATCCGGGCCCTCCAAGGTGAATTTTACATCAAATATTCTATGTAAATTACAAATAATAACATATCAAATATACCTTCAAATTTACTGAAAACCTATATATTTTTATTGCCCTGATGAAATAGCCCAAAATCTTTTTTATTTTAAACAAAAAAGATGGTGTATGGACTAGAACTACCTTAGTCTTGCATGTATCAATTCCACCTATTGAGGCCTCCAATGAAGTATAATACATGATTGAGGCCAACACCACAATTAAAGAGGATTGTTGTTAGTATGAAGCCTTTGCCTTCATTTTGTAGCTAATAAGTTTCTAGTTTCAACCTCTACCAGAGCTTCCTGGGATTATCTCCCAATTAAATTGTTTATACTCATATTCTTTTCTTGAAGTCTGTTTCTGAGAAAACTCAAAGTAAGAAAAAAGTTATCTGGACACTAAATAAATAAATACACTAAAATGCATATTAAAATATTCATGGATTTATTACTCATGAAAGCTGAAACTGAAAATAACTGTCATGTTCAGTAGTGGTGCAATGGATAAGTAAATTGCGTTACATTAATGCACTGGAGTATTATGAAGCGATGAACCATTGGCATGTGCCATAACATGGATACAGCTCACAAACACGTTGTTTAGTAAAATAAGGCAGACACAAAATTGCACAAAGCAAATGATTTATAAAGTTCAACAACTGGGGTTGTGATAAAATTAGAATATTAATCTGTGTGAGTAATTGTATTCAGAAGGAGCAATGGGGGGGAGGTTTTCTGAGCTGATGATAATGCTCTATACCTTAATCAAGATAGTGATAATGTAGTTGTGTTCACAGTGTAAAATTTAATCTGTGCTCTTTTCCTTCACATAGATTTTACTTTAATACAAAGTTTACCTAACCAAGGAGCAAACAAGTAAGCAACATCGTAATAGCCACTATGCTTAGAAAAGCCCTTTAATCAGCGACTCAGGAGGCTGGGGCAGGAGGATTTCCTGAACCCTGGAGGCGGAGGTTACGGTGAGCCGAGATCGCGCCATTGCACTCCAGCCTGGGTAGCAAGAGCGAAACTCCGTCTCAAAAAAAAAAAAAAGAAAAGCCCTTTAATGTGTGGGTTAATATATACCCAAATATTACTCTCTGAAAAGTTTTCTAAGAATTAATGATATAGAAATATGTGGTTCTTGGACCTTAGTGAGCACTGGGATTACGTGAAAGAGTGTTTGGTGCATGTGAGGTAGAATTTAGGTGCCTGCATTTTGAGCAAGCTCCCAGGTGATTTTGCTGCTTCTAATCCAGACACAACACTGTGAGAACTCATTAGACTGTAGGATTCTCCTGTAGTAAGTAACATAGGTGTCGGCAGTGGCAATTGCAAGGGGAAGTACCTCCTTGCTCCAAGATGAACTCCTCAGGGGAGATGGAGCAGCAGAGGTTGGGTGCCTTGATCACACTCCTCTGTGCTGCCATCCGGGGCTTCCATGCTCTACAGGGACCCGATCCCTGCCTGGCTGCACTCTAGAATTCTCAGTCAGACACTCCAATGAATTTTCAGTTTCATGTTTGTTGCTTTGGTCCTTTAATTGTGTGTGTGAGGACCAGTGCTAGGCACCTTTAGTCAGCCATCTTGTCGATGTCACGTATTTTGTATATCATTTTGTTAAGGTTTTAAATTCAGATGTGCTTTCTGCATGTCTTGTCATTATAATTCCTCAGTCAGGAATATTTGCTTATTTCTTAATTGCTGCCTGTAGACTTTTAAGTTATTTATTGCCTAAAGGTATCCATTCGTAATGTCTTAGAAAGATGACTGTCCACATATATAATGCACAATAATCTGGTATTTATTAATCACAGCTGATTATTTATTTCAGACTACTGATGGAAGACCTTTCCTCTGGAGCTATTTTGCAAAAGCAACAGTATGGTTAAATAACAACAACAACAACAAAAAAACACAAAAAGAGCTTTGTTGGATTTCAGTGTTTTTAGAACCAACTCTAATATGAGAGATAGAGATAGGCAATTAAATAGAAAATCACTACTGCTCTTATTTGAGAGTCAACCAATCTATTCCTACTCTATGTTTTAACCTCTGCTTTATGGCAAGTTAACTCTTCTCCATTTTTCTAGCTATCTCCTAGCTGCATTCTCTACCACAACATGGAGAGTTATCAGAAATCATTACTAAAATATCATATTTTCTACAAGTATACTATTTTAGGTATTTTAATATTAATTCAGCTGATTCACACTTTAAAACTTAGAAAGTACATTTGTACCTATGCTAATGAGGGGAAAAACATACTTTCTCAGTCCATAGTAATGAAAGCTGTACAATTTATGTAGTTGTAGGAGTGTTTCTGTTCTGACACAAAACAGGAGGCAGATATACCTGCAAAGACATCCACATGAAGAAAACACAGCAGAACTTTTAAATGTAAAAATCAAGACTTATTTTTACAAATAAATAACATTTTCTTGATTATGTATGTATGCTTCTATACCATAATGTGTATGATTAATACAAGGTGTCCTTAAAACTGATATTATTCTTAGATCCTAGATATTCTTTTTTTTTTTTGTCTTTTAGAAACTAGATAAGATAATGCCTAAAGTTATGCACTAAAGCATTGCCACTGGAACTGTAGAGTGTTAAAAATATTTATTTTTCTCCCCTTTGAAATTTCATACATTAATAAAAACCAGCATAACAGGATATACAAAGTATTTAACAGTTTAAATAATTCAGATATATTTCATTTTATGTTTCTTATTTGATCATTCCCAGTGAAATACGGAAGATAGGCAGTTGGATGATCATTTCTCACCTAGTTCATCAAAATGCCCTGTCAATTATACCCTTGCATGAGATGAGGCAGGAGATCTGGAATTTAGAAAATGAGCATAACAGAGCTACCACCTCCATAAAAATAAAATAACTAGAAATATATACTATCACTCACATATAAAATGAGAAAGATTATCAGTTATCCCGGGAAAAGTAAAGGAAAAATGTACCCATGGGAAAAATGAAAGCTGAATACACTGGATTGCATTATGTAGCCCCAAGAATCACAAACTTGCCTTTAGACCAAACCAGCCCTAATGATTATTTGCATTCATCTTAAGTTCAAGAATCTAGGATCCCAAGAATCCTTAGGGTCGAGGTGACCAAAGCATCTGTACTACTGGTAGCTCCTGACTACCCAGACAAGACCTACCGGATCACCTCTCACCTCCTGTCTGCATGCATCCTGCCTCCTTCTTGGGGCATTTTTGCTAAGCATGAGGAACAATGTGGTATAGAATATTTCTAGGCACATATATACATCCCATAGGTTGCACTTTTTTTTTTTCTTCCCCATTTGTTTATTTTATTGCATTTTAGGTTTTGGGGTACATGTGAAGAACATGCAGAATTGTTGCATAGGAACACACATGGCAGTGTGATTTGCTGCCTTCCTCCCCATCACCTACATCTGGCATTTCTCCCCTTGCTATCTCTCCCCAGCTTCCCACCCCCCACCCTCCCTCCCCTATTTCCCCCAAACTGACGATGAGTTAGGGTCCTTTGTAGGGACATGGATGAACCTGGAAACCATCATTCTCAGCAAACTGACAGGAGAGCAGAAGATCAAACACCGCATGTTCTCACTCATAGGCGGATGTTGAACAATGAGAACACATGGACACAGGGAGAGGTTGCACTTTTAAGCAAACGGAAAGATGATCCAGTTGATCCTGTAGGCAAATTCTTTCCCTTTTATTTTTTCCTCCTTGCCCTATGGTACATACAATCACAGCAACACTGCTGATATATAATTTAAAGGGCTGCTTAGAGGCACGACTCCAAGGATGAAGCAATTAGTCACACTTAGCGGGGGCCAGACAGATAACACGTGTTTGCATTGACTCTTTTCTGTCCTGCTTCACTATCCTTGTTTCACATTTCTGCTTTTGTGAATATACTCAGTATTAAATAATAGCATTTTAGCCCTCTTCTACAAGATTTCATTTTTCTAGACATCAGGTAAAAACACAAAGCCAAATGCCACATATGGATGTGAGATAAAAATTCACACTATGAAGTGAATGAGCATATTGCTGAGAAATTAACAAAAACTAGAATCAAATGGTTAAAATTTCTATTGATCTGATTGAAATAAGAAGCTGTTCCTATAAAAACACTTCCATAGCAGAAGGCTCATGGGACTCCCACAAAGAAAAACACTTTCACCAGCTATGAGCTCAAGCTAAAATAATTGCAACCCACATAAATAAACTAGCATGAGCAAGATTAAGTATTGTAAAAATTCAAGGAAAGAACTTAAAATAATAGAATGCCAAGAACAAATCTATTTAACAATCTGTTTAAAATAATTGAAGACATAAACCAAAGAGTGGGAAACAAAATCAAATAACCATGTTGTAGTAACAAGAATAGGTATATTTTTTACAGAAGAACCAAATAAAAAATTCCATAAATGTAAAATAGAATACAGTAATTGGCAATAAAAACTGCATCTATTAAAGAGCAGATTACACCAAAGCTGAAGAAAGAATTATTAAAATGAATTTGGTGTCTAAGGAAATCAGCCAAAATGGAGCACAGAGAAATGAAAACACTAATAACAGTTTTTAAAAATGATTATTTATCACTGGCAACAGAATTTAGAAGTCTAATATGTTTCTATTAGGAATTGCAGAATGATAGAAGAAATAATGGCAGCATATATAATGTCTAATCATTTTACTAATGGCTAAAAAATTTTCTAGAATTGAATCACTGCCATCCCAAAGTTGTTTGGCTTACCCTTCCACTTAGGGCTCAAAAATAATAAGTCATTTAAAAACGCTTTTAAATTTGTTTTCATTTATAATTGATATGTAATTGTTTATCATTATGGGGTATAGTGTGATGTTCTGATACAGGTATAAAATGCATAGTAATCAAATTCGTGTAATTAGCATGTCTATCACTTCAAACATTTATCATTTCTTTGTGTTAAGAACATTAAAAATCCTCTCTTTTAGCTATTTTGAAACATACACCTTATTATTATTAGAGTCACTCTACTGTGCAATGGAACACTAGAACTTATTCTTCCCATTTATCTGTAACTTTGTACCATTGATTAACCTCTCCCCATCACTCTCTTGCTCAGCTTTCCCCATCTCTGGTAACCATTATTATACTATTTATTCCTATGAGATCAACCTTTTAGACTCCACATGTGAGTAAGATCATGTAATATTTGTCTTTGTGTGATTGGCTTATTTCATTTGATACAATGTCCTCTAGCCTCATCCGTGTTGCTACAAATGACAAGATTTCATTACTTTTAATGACTCAATAATGTTTAATTATGTAAATATACTACATTTTCTTTGTACGTTTACTTATTGATAAATACTAAGGTTGATTCCATATCTTGGCTGTTGTGAATAGCACTGCAACAAATATGGGTGTGCAGTTATCTCTTTGATATACTGATTTCAGTTTCCTTAGATACATGCCTATTAATGGGATTGCTGATCATATAGCATATCCTTGACGAACACAGAAGCAAAAAAATCCTTAACAAAATAATAGCAAGTCAAATCAACACACATAATAAAGGCTATTTAACATGATTAAGTGGGATTCATCTCAGGGTTGTTAGGATGATTCAACATCTACAAATCAATGTGATACATCACATTAACAGAATAAAGGACAAAAAACATATGATCATCTCAACAGATGTGGCAAAAGCATATGATAAAATTAAGTATCTCTTTTTGATTAAAAAACTCTCAAAAAATTAAGGATAGAAGAAATATATTTCAACATAATAAAGTCTGTATTTGACAAACCCACAGCTAATGTAATACTGAAAAAGAAAAAAAGGTTAAACTGTTTGCCTCTAAAACCTGGAACAAAACAAGAAGCCCACTTTTACCACTTTAGGTCAACATAGTACTGGAAGTCCTATTCAGAGCAATTAAGTAAGAGAAAGAAATAAAGAGCCTACAAATTACAAAGGAGCAAGTCAAATTGTCCTTGTTTGCAGATAACATTATCTAGTCTATAGAGAACCCTGAAGACTCTGCACACACAAAAAAATCTATTAGGAGTAGTAAACAAATTCATTAAAGTTTTCCTATATAAAATCAACATAAATAGCAGTATTCCTATACATTAATAGTATACTATTTGAAAAAAAATCAAGAAGGCAATGTTATTTGTAATAACTAGAATAATAAATATAAATATATTAGGATACATTTATATAGGATGTAAACATATTAGAATAATGTACGGAAATAAATATATAGGATAATAAATACAAATATATATAAATATAAAGCTAGTATAATAAAAATAAAAATCTAGGAATAAATTTAACAAAGGAGATGAAAGACCTCTACAATGAAAACTGTGACACGCTGATGAAAAAATTGAAAAGGACACAAATAAATGGAAAGATATCCCATGTCCATGAAGTGGAAAAATCAATATTGTTGAAATATCCAAAAATTGCAGATTTAATTCAATCTCTATAAAAATACCAATGACATTCTTCATAAAAATATTTTTTAAAATCCTTACATTTGTATAAAACCTTAAAATGTGTATAAAACAAATAAAACCTAAAGTCAAAATAATCTTGAGCAAACAGAATGAAGCTGGAGGCATCACACTACCCAAATGCAAAATATACTATGAAGCAATATTATCCAAAACACCAGAGTACTGGTAGTCACATAGGTCAGTGGAGCAGAATAGAGAACCCAGAAGTGAATTCACATATTTACAGCCAACTGATCTTCTACAAAGTTGCTAAGAACACACATTGGGGAAAGGACAGTCTCTTCAATAATTGGTGCTAAGAAAACTGGATATCCACAAGCAGAAGAATAAAACTAGACCCATCTCTCACCTATACAAAAATCAATTCAAAATGCATTAAAGACTTTAAGGTAAGACCCTGAGCTATGACACTACTCAGAAAATGGGGAAAATTCATCATGACATTGGTTTGGGCAATTTTTAAAATGTAACCTCAGAAACACATGTAACAAAAGCAAAAATAGACAAATAGGATTATGTCAAACTAAAACGCTTCTGCACAGTAAAAGAAAAAAATCTTTATTTTAAATGATTGGATTTGTATTTCTCTGTACCTAGTATCTTTTGTTCACAAGGCATGACTTTCATTTGGTAGCTAGATATGCCTAGCACCAGAGATTTGTTTTCAACTGACCAGAAAAAAAAAAAAAAAAAAATCCTTAACAAACTTGGAATCCCACAGACTTCTTTATGCCATACAGGTCTTACAAAATTGTAATTTACAAAGTTACATTTCTTTTTACAGAAAGTGAATTACTTCTGACAGAGACACTTCTAGACAGCATGCATAAAAATGAGCAAAATAAAAAATTTGCCATTTCTACTGAGATTAGAATAAAAAGTAAAGTATTAAAACATTTTGACAGTTGAATATTTTTAAAATATTTTATTTTTATAGGTGTGAGTTTCATTTTATTTATCTTATTTGGGATTTTCTGACACTTTTGGCTTTAGGGTTATTTTCAATCAATTTATGATATTTTGGAGTATTCCTTTTTTATTTTTTTATTTTTTTATTTTTTTGAGACGGAGTTTCGCTCTTGTTACCCAGGCTGGAGTGCAATGGCGCGATCTGAGCTCACCGCAACCTCCGCCTCCCGGGTTCAGGCAATTCTCCTGCCTCAGCCTCCTGAGTAGCTGGAATTACAGGCACGCGCCACCATGCCCAGCTAATTTTTTGTAGTTTTAGTAGAGACGGGGTTTCACCTTGTTGACCAGGATGGTCTTGATCTGTTGACCTCGTGATCCACCCGCCTCGGCCTCCCACAGTGCTGGGATTACAGGCTTGAGCCACCGCGCCCAGCCCTCCTTTTTTTTTTTTTTTTCTTCTCTTCCCTCTCAATTGTAATTCGGTTATACCAATTACCAGTATGTCAGATAACATAATATTTTCCACAAATCACTCTTCATTTTCCCCAAGACTTTTGTAGAACTATTTTATAGATTGAATACTTTCTAGAGATTTACTTTTAATTTAGTACTATGCCATTTTTAATTGGTTTTATTTCTTTGCAAAAATTTTCTATTTATTCTGTACCTTTATTTTTAAAAGTCCTTGAATATTTAAAAGTCCTTGGATATTTATAATATCCATTTTATAATATAAAACCCATTCTAGCTGGAATGTAACTCCAGTGTTTTCCAGCACTTCCCTGTCTCTGGTATCACTGTTCAGTGCTCATGTTGACAGCAGTCATTCTCTGCTAAGCCAACTGTAGTCCTGTCCTGCGCCTGGTAGTCTGGCACCTGGATGGCCCTCAGGGAGCTCAGACAGACTTCTGGGCCCTGCTTCCCTGCACAGCTTCCATCCATTCCAAATTCCAGCTGCCTCAGCAACCTCAGCTGAATAAAATCCTCAGTTCAGCAAGAGCTTCTTTCTCTTCTGGGATTTAGCCCTGTATACAGGATTCTGGAAAGTGCCCTCAGGCATAAAGTCTGGGCACTTATAAGGATCATTTATCAAGAATCACCTTCCTGTATTGCCTACTGCTCAATGCCTCAAAAGAGTCGTCTCACATCTTTTATCGAGTTTTATAGTTGCTTATGGTAGAAGGGCAAATTGGGAACCAGTCACCCTATCATAGCTGAAAATTAAATTTCTGCAGCATTGTATTTAAGAGCAAAATTGTGAACTGAAAACAAGTAATAAATGTTAATGTGTAATTGGTTAAGTAAATTATTACGCATACTTATCTTTAAATTTCATCCTGCCCTTGAAAAGAAAGATGTTATGTATAAGAAATATTGTTAACTTTTTGAGGGTATGCTCAATGCCATCATCATATATGTATCTCTGTGTGTGTGTGTGTGTGTGTGTGTGTGTGTGTATGCACATAATTACTGTGAAGGCTAGAAGTAAAAATATCAGTGTATGTAGACTTTGTGTTTTAGTCTATGGAGACTTTGTGACGTTTGCATCATTCACAATGTGGAAATGTAATAATACATTTCAAAATAAAATAATTAAATGGACTTTTATTAGTAAATTGCTTGAGAATCACTGTCTACACTTTTTACTCTTTTTTTTTTTCTTTTTCTTGGAGGACCTGCTATAAATTCAGTGTTGGAAGCATCAATGGTAAGAAATGTAAAAACTGGACAGGTTGATAAAAATAAAATTATTTTCTTTGTACTGAGTGGCTTTTAGTTTTGACACATAATCTGTGCAGCAGTCTCTCTTATGCTTTCTGTGCTTTTAAATGCTGCATATCTGAAACACTCTTTCTTTGCTATTACGGGAAACTGACATGAAGTATCCATCTTCTCCTGCAAATATGACATGCCAATTTTCAGGGAGGATTTGAGCAGCACACACTTGACACAAATTATTTATTTTCAAATTGTGAGACTCAGAGTCTCCCCCAGGCCCAGGTTTGAATATTTGAAAACTACTTTTATGTCTTTCAAAATCTTGACAGTGGTGGGGATTCAGAGCATGCAAGCAAAGTGTCAAACAGCATCAGTCCCTCTGTCACCAGGAATGATTGAGACCGTCTTTTACTATGAATTCCTAAAGGGTGATTCACTCAAAATCGACTCATTCAAACAAGAGTTCTATTCCTGAGAGTTCAAAAATTCATGGTATTTGCATCTAAAAATGACCTAGGTTACCAACCATTTCTTCACCTTCCCCCTTTCACTTTATAATTACTATTCTCTAGAAAATCTGTCACATCAATATCAAGATTTCCTCTAAATAAACTATTGGGAGTATAACGCCATAAGTGGTAGATACTTCTATAAAAATGTATTCCATATATTCTAATTGCATTTAACTTGATAAATGTGTTATCAATCTGACACAAATTGTAGTGTCAGAATTTTTAGACTCTGAGGAGAGACTGCCTTCATTCAAGTCCTGGCTCTGTCAAGTTAACTGCACAACTTGGGTCAAGTTATTTAACTTTTCTGTGCTTTTTTCCCTCATCATTAAATTGGGGATTGTAATTATGCCTATATGATGATTACTTGAGAATAAAATGATTTATTTCACAAATACATAGGCATAAAAACACTCAATATATGTTCACTATCATAAGCACCAACATCAGCTACACCGTTATTATCAGTAGTATCATCTCCCAGGTGCTTAAATTGTTTCACTTTATTGCAAACCAGTAATGGTTTCTAGTGAATTGATTTATTGTTTGTTTTCTTTAAGAATCTTACCTTCTCCAAGCTATTTAAACTAATAATAATTGCTTGCTTTCAATAAATGAATAAAGGCCATAATGTTAGAATGAGTCCCAATCTCAAAGCAAATGCTCAATGAGTTTTAGCTGACCTCAATGCCATTTGTTTGAATTTATTTACACAATAGCTTACCATTTAACTAACAATAACCTGCTTTAGATGCCACAGATGGGTGCTCATTAAATACTTATTGAATTAATGACAGTGATTATATACAAATATTGTGTACAGAATATATCATCATTATCATTTAATATTGAGGCACTAGGATTCATTGAACAGATTAAGCACCTTAAGTCTGACATTATACATATATTTCTACGAAGGGGTTGCTAAGCAAGGCTTTGGGGTCTATATAATTTGTTCTTTAGAGAGCAACTTTTCTTAAGAGAAGAAACTCCAATCACTAGTAGCAAAAAGGAAATGTAATTCAGATTCCTACATCTAGCCCACAGTATGCATGCTACCAATTCTTTGAAAGTGGTAGGGACTGATGAATCTCCATATAAGCCATATCCTCTCCTGTCTTTTGTAACTTCCTTTCCACCTGAAGTTTACTTTAAACTGACTCCATTCAGAATAAAGTGGAGCTTCTGGAGCACAAGACATTGAGATGATTCTTGCCCACACAATCCTTTTCCAAGGATGATGTGGAAACTTCAAAGGAGAGAGAATATTGCCTTACGGAAATATAGTAAAGGCTAAGGAAAGGCTATAGCTGAAGTGTTTAAGGAACACCAAGGACCCAGTGCAGCTGAAGAGGAAAGAATGGACCAAAGTAAGACTGGCAAAGCAGCCAGAAGTCAGATTACAGAGGACCCTGGAGGTTCTATTTGAGAGTTAAGTTTTACTCTCACTGAGGTGGTAAGCCACTGGAGGGGTCACAATAGGGTAAGACGTTATCTTTTGAGTGCTTTAATATCTTGCTGGCTGTTGTGTGTAGAACAGACTTGCAGTGACATGAGAGTAGAAGAAGGAATATTGGAAGGCTGTGTAGGTTACTGACCCTTCGTTTTATAGTTGTTAATACCCACCTCACTTTTTACTTCATATTAAAGTAGGCTTGAAGTCAGAAACCATTTTAGATTCACTTTTGTATCTATTGCAATGCTTACTATACTCTTTTCTCAAAAATATTTATTTATTTATTCATTTTTAATACATTACAGCATTTGGATATACACGGGAGGAGTATCCAGCAAGGGACAAGGTAATGAGCCATAACAGACAGCAAAAAGGAAAGCCAGAGTGCTGATATCCTGAAAACAAAGAGAAGAACGGAGATACGCTGCATCAAGTGCTACTGAGAGGCTTCTATTGAAATCAACAAACTTAGGACCACTGGAGCCCTAAGAGAAAAAAAAAACACAATTTCTGTGAAGTGGCAGGGCAAGAAGATGCAGTGCAATGATGCAGAGCAATGGGCTGAGGAATAGCCACAGCCAGAGAATCAGAACACCTTTGATCTCTATTGCCATTGAGCTTTTATGTCTAGAGAATGCTCCACTGCAATTTCTGAATTACTAAGTTGGTGCCAAGTCCTCAAAAATATTTCTTAAAAGATAGTAGATATAAAAATAATTAATTTCCCATAGTTTCAAATGTAGTTTAATAAGGCTACAAATACAGTGCATTTAGTTACTGTCTTATTTTTTATTATAAGAATTTTTTCCATAGTTTATAAATTAAAAGTCTCTCAAATTATAGATATGGCATAATCAAAAGACTTGGCAAGGCAACACAGACTATCACCAATGCATTGTAGTAGTATAAAGAAGAACATGTATTAAATGGTCACTTGAATGCATGGTTTTGTAGAGAAATACTCTTTTATTATCCACGTTGGCAATATTTTATCAGCTCTATATTTACATGAGACTAACAGGATTTTGTGGAGATTCCAGTGAACTACATTTGCATATATGACATCATACGCTGTATAAAATCTACACAATATTTAAATCATTACATAATCTTGCCCAGTAGGGGTTAGTGACAAGAAACACATGCAACCCTCAACTTTCTTGCCTCTGGCCAAAAATGTATTTCATTCCTTTGTAAAAAGGAAGGGATCAAGCCTCATCTATCATATCAGAGCTGATATGCATAACTTTGGCTGACCTTATATCCTGCTTATAAATCCTTATGTAGCGAGAGAGGGATACAGCATAAGCCTGATGATTGAAAACAGTATTAACTAGATGCTACACAATCCGCAGTGTCATGTAAGAGTAGCAGCCCACTCAGTATTTGGTAAATTACAAAGAATTCCACGGGGAAAATAAAACAATTTGGAGTACTAAAGTCATTATTATGTAACTGTCTGTTTTTCTTCTTTTTGGTTAAGTCTTAACACTACCACACATAATTGTGTTCCTCTAAAACCCAGAAATAAAAAAGAAATGGGAAATTAACCAATTGTATTTTATAATGAGCAATTCTATGAGTTTCTCAAATCCCAGAACTTATTTGTTCTTTATCGTTCACAGAATTGTAAAATAAAATAAGTATCCATTAGCGGTCTAGTGTTTGATACTTTTTTTTTCATTTTTGAAGCAAAGTCATATAAAACAATTTTTTAAAGTCTGAAAATTAATGATAGCATTTTAAAGAAATTCTGGGAAGTAGAGAGTTCTTTCTCTTTCTCTGGAAAGCCTAAATTAACATAAATTTAATTAGTGCCCATAATATCTATTTATCTAACATTTCAAAGCTCATCTTTACCCAATCAGATAAAAAAAGAAAAAACAAATGGTGTTGACATTCTTGAGTATTGTACTATTTTTCAAATTCATGTTGTGATAAGACAGCATTGCTCATTTAAATATTATTGGTGCATATTAACTCTCCTCAGTAAGCACAACATTTTGGAAATCCTATGAACTATTACACTTACTATTGCTGCATAACAAACCACCACAAAATAACATTTTCAAAAAATTAAGTTCATGTACTCTGTGGGTCTGTAGTGCTTAGAGAGTATAGTAAAGAAAACTTGGATCTGCCTCATGGTGTCTAAGGCCTTATCTGGAAAGGTGTAAAGGCTGGGGTGACTTGAACAAAGGGAGCTAGAATTATCTAAAGCACTCCAATGGCCAATGCTGGCTTTTGCCAGAAATCACAGTTAAGGCTGTTGACTAGAAGCCTCACATGTCCTCTCTCAGAGGCCTGTATTTTCTCATAGCATGGCACTCTTAAAAAAAAAAAAAAAAAAAAAAAAAAAGACAGCTCTAGCATAATGGCTCAGGGGTCCAAAATAAATTTCCCAGGCAGTAAGCCAGAACTTATATGCTTTTTATGACTAGGTCTTGGAAGTTATGTTGCATTACTTCTGCTAAATTTAATTGGATACAAATTAATCACAAACCAACCCTGATTCAAGGAAAGAGCAGTTAGGTATCAGATATAGATGACAGAGGAGTAATGTCAAAAGAGTATATGGGATGTGAGATGCTGTATGGCCATATTAAGAAAATACAATCTATTTCATTTACTTTTACATTCTTTATAGCAAGTCAGATGTACTTAAATGAAGGTCTTGGCACAAGCTACAGTACCAACCAGAGCAGACAACCTGTGCTTGAGACAAAATATTAAAGTAGGGGCTTTCCTATTTCACTTAATGGCTGAATAGTCAGATATGAAAACTAAGAATACTTCATGCCCATATATTCTAAAGAGATTTGGGAAACTTCTGAAGATTTGCTAAAGAGTAAATAAAACCCATTTGATATGGTTTGGCTGTCTCCCCAACCAAATCTCATCTTGAATCGTAGCTCCCATAATCCCCACTTGTCATGGGAGAGTCCCAGTGGGAGGTAATTGAATCATGGGGGCTGTTTTTTATTTTCCATGTTATTCTTGTGATAGTGAATAACTCTCACAAAATCTGATGGTTTTATAAAGGGCAGTTCCCCCACATACGCTCTCTTGCCTGCCGCCATGTAAGACATGCCTTTGCTTCTCCTTTACACCATGATTGTGAGGCCTCCCCAGCCATGTGGAACTGTGAGTTCATTAAACCTCTTTTTCTTTTTAAATTACCCAGTCTCAGGTATTTCTTCATAGCAGTATGAAAATGTGAAAATACACCATTTTTACCAACTTGACTTCAAAAGCCACTTCCAAACTACAAAATGATAAAATAATGTTCAAAGAAAAATTGTAATTAAAATAATTTTTTTTGTGACTCATTGAACTGAATGGACTCCCAGAGTTCATGAACTTCTTATAAGAGGAGAAATTCAGGGACAATGTTTACATGTTCTTAACATAGAGGGTGAGGGCTCGAGACATAAGTTTCTCTGGCAAGTACATCAAGATTTACCATTTAGATTTCCATCTCACCAACTCCTACTTAGTCTAAAATATTTATGGTCTCTCACTTTTTCCACTTTATGTCTCCTAACTTGTCTTCTCTCATCCAGGTGCCTCACTCCAATTCCTTCATCACAGCTTACAGAGTAGTTTTAAACAAGTCTCATCAGTTTAGTCTTCTGCTTAAAATCCTCCAGGCCAGGCGTGGTGGCTCACACCTGTAATCTTAGCACTTTGGGAGGCCAAGGCAGGTGGATCACGAGGTCAAAGATCAAGACTATCCTGGCCAACATGGTGAAACCCCATCTCTACTAAAAAAATACAAAAATCAGCTGGGTGTGGTGGCATGCACCTGTAGTCCCAGATACTCGGGAGGCTGAGGCAGGAGAATTGCTTGAACCCGGGAGGCAGAGGTTGCAGTGAGCCGAGATTGTGCCACTGCACTCGAGCCTGGTGCCTGGCGACAGAGCAAGACTCTGTCTCAAAATAATAATAATAATAATAATAACAAAATCCTCCAATGGCTCCCTAATGGAAAGATCTTCAACTGGAGTCTGCCTCTATTTGAAATCTGGCTTTCTTTCATACTTCCACCTCTTTATGAGTGATGTTCAAATCTCCAGCACCCATTTGAATGGTCCCGTCACTGGTACCCTCCTTGACAGCTATTCTGAATTCCCACGACTCTGAAACTCTACAATTTTTCTTAGGCCTCATCATTTTCAGCATCTCTTTTTATCTACATGATCTTCCCTCTGACTTTACCACTTGGAAATAACGGGTGGTATACTCCAATATTCCTAGGAGTTCCCTTCACATTCTGTATGTCTCTGATTCTAACACTTACCACATCTTATAAAAATTATTTTTTCACACCTCTTCCTCCAGAAGATAAATGCCATGAAAAACAGTGACAAATATCTGTATTGACAGCCATTCAGCATTTAGAAGAGTGTTAAGTATATAATAACTCAATAAATATCTGTTGAAATAATATATTTTTAAAAATAGTTTTCAACTTATTTTTCAACTTCCTGATAGTGCACTGGCAGAATTTCCAGTATACATATTTATATCATTATATGCTTTTGGAATGTGTTTCTCTTCTTTTTAAAAGCTTCATATAAGGAGAAAAATAAAAGCATGAGGGCAAACACTGTTGTGTTAAGAATATTCTACATAGGTACATTTGTACTGAGATAAGTTTTATCACTTGCCCAGGTGTAAAGTTTTCTCATCCCTTCTGTACTACAGTCTTATCACCCTCTTGCTTTAGAAATGCTTTATTTCCATTATAGCTTTCCTTGTTTAGAGCTGTTAGGTTTTTAATCTCTAATGTCTTTCTGTACAATAATATACAATCATATATTTAGGTTTTAGCTTTGCTCTCTCTCTTGCTATCTCTCTCTCTTCCCCTTCCCCTTCTCTGTCTCTCTCTTCTTAGAATCCTTAGTATTCTGAGCGTGAGTCTGTATTTTATAGAAGGATTGCGAGTGAAACAAGTTGATATTTTAACATGAAGAAAATTTTATGATGTTTCTCAAGGGCACTAAAAGCTATACCTTGAATATTTCTTAGGGCAAAAGGGCAAGTGACAGGAATATAAAAAATACCTCAGTATCAAAATATGTACCTTTGAATTCACTTGTGAGTGGAAAGTGCTTCCTGGAATTTGGTAATAAATTTAGCCTAGTAACCGCACAGTCCCTCAGAAACTGTGATTATACCAAAGCATGGCCATTAGTTTAGTGGATGGAATGGCAGGAAGAGTACGCACATCTAGACATCTCAGTAGGTGTCTTAAAGTGGAAAAGCAAGTGGAACTTTCTTTCATCTGAGCAAAACCACTTATAATTCAGAGAATGTAAATACCTCCAAGTTCAGAATGCATGAGCAAGAAATTTGACTTTATCAGCTTATTATGAGAAAGGTTTAATAATAAAATAATGTCTTATGGATTTAGAAAATAAAATCCATCAGTCAAATGCTCTCCCACACACAGAATAAAACAAAACCAGAAACAGCTGTAATAGAGGCTTTAAGTGCTACCATTTGAAGTAATCAAAATATTATCCATTTATTAAAAAAAGATTTCCATTTCCTAATGATACCCCTTTGTATTGTCGAGTGATTAGTTCCTTTGGGGAAGCTAGTTGTTAATAAATAAGGTCTCAAGTTAAGGTGTTTGTTCATAAATTATGTGGGAAACTCTGCTTAATTTCCTTTAGTTGTGGTGGAGACCGTAGTTAATATATACTTGGTAAAACAGAATAATGAAAATGCTTATATAAATAAGTAATTACTTCTTTATGACATAAGCTAAAAGATTAATTAATACTTGTGAATACAAAAGTATTTTCAATTCAGCTTTCCTTTTATTCTTACAATGCACATGAGAAGTAAAGCACAGAAATATTTTGGAACTTTTTATATGTAAAAAGGAAAAATTGTTCTTGTCTTCCAACTTAAGTATTTTTCTAGGACATTTCTTCAATTAAAAAATATTTTTCTATGTGTACATAAAGATACTTTTAAAAACTGAGTAGCTTTCTGAATTACACCCCTCTCATCAAGATTCTACATCTCTCTCGTCAAGATGTCTAGTATACATCCTGTGCTTTGTTTTTAAAATATGTGCTGGGCGATTCCGGGAATCTTTAGGATTAATAATCACTACTCTACTCAATGAAACCTCTTCTCTTTTACGGCAGCCACTCTCAAAGTTCTATTATCTGTAAGTGGGTGATTTCTTCATCTGCATTTGTAGTCTTGGTATGTCAGCAGGAATTCCAATCAGTGATTCTAACTCCATATTGGATTTTTCCATGTGGGTGGCCTGTCGAAGCCAAATTTACTTTCAACAATAAATCCATGCAGAGTCTTTAAAAGAGACACACAGTTTAAAAAGCAGAGGTCTGTGGTCAGTGGATATTTCAGTGTTGTTTTGGCCTTCATTTTACATCAGTTTGCTTCTCTTGGTTGTGTTTATAACACCCTCTAAGATTTGGTCTTCATTCTGAGTCTTTAGTAATATGTCACATTTTCTAAATTCAAGTATGTTTTTGAGCATTTTCATTCTACTTCCTATATATTCAGAAAGCTGGGATTATTTTTTCTCCTATATTTTCTGGAAAGATTTTAAGTTTTGATACTGAATGCTGAATTTATCTTTCTGAAAGTGATCAGCATTATTACTAAACAAAATGTCAGAGTTTCCAGACCTTGCAAATGGTTTTAAAATCAAGATCAGTTTACGTGCCTAAAGGCAGTAAGTTTAAATTCTCTCTCCAAATTATGAGCAAAGATTTTGATTGCAGACACAGATTTTCCCTTCATAATATTTATGCTGGCTATTATGACATATGTGTAATTTCAACAAAGCAAAGTTTTGATGAGGAATGTCTATAAAAATATGCAATAATATGAAAAAGAACTTCACTAATAAAATCTTTGTAAAAATTTACCATTTGAACTTTACTCAAATGTAAACTTGTCTACAACTGTGATATTGAAATATGAACCCACTATGTTTTCCAACAAACTTGCAAGCCAAATATTTCCGTTTCTATCCCCCAAAAGCCACAAATACCAAGGTGAGGATTAGCAGGGAGCTCCCTTCTCTGCCTGTCTGTCTAGAATGCACCCTTATGATTTAATAAGCATTTCAAAAACACTTTTTCCATAATGCCTCACATGATTCCATGTCAGACATGATTTTTTATTCCTTTAAAGTATACCACATATAACTTAGTTGTTATGGAAATTATTTTATAGTGCTCCATATTGTAATTATGTAAACATCTAATTTTTCTATCTTGGAAGACATTACTTCCTCTACTATCTAAAGGTCTGTTTCATGCAATAGGTACTCAAACACCAGAGTCACATAATAGATACTCAGATACTCAAGTCACATAATAGATATGCAAATACCCAGGCTAACTGAACCAGTTTCACAAGCACTTAATCTGTGTTTCTTCCAATTTCTTCAATTTGAAACACATGAACCTTTGTCAGTTTCAGTAGTACAATCAATCTTATTAGTGAAACTAACAAGTGGTGAAAGCAATATTTGGTAGAAGAAAGGTCAGGGAGTAGTGATGTGGAAAGGTCTTGCCACTCTTGGCTCACAAACCACAGATCAACTTCACATTTCAACATATCCTCTCTTTTCTATTCCTGCTTGGGCTATTATCACAGCAGCACCAGAAAGCCTTTATATCAATTTCTGACTGCCAAATAGTACTGCCATGCCAAGTATGGAACAGAGTTCTCAGAGATGCTGTCCAATTACCAGCAAGATCAGGACTCATGGGAATCTTTGCCAGTCTTAATCAAGAAATTAAGAGAAAAGACAACTCTGATAGAGAAACAAGTGGAATCAGTTGTTCATGCCGCCAATTTGTTTTTTCTTATTTCTTCCCCACCCCTCCCTTCTCCAACCACTTTCCAATTTGTTTCCCTCTATGAAGATAGAGTCTAAACAGCCTTCCTTCCTTTTTACTTTGGTTTACTTTCTAATAGGTCATAGCATATTAGGGAGGCATTTTAGAATAATAGATTGAGAGATCTGTTTGCAGATCCTGATCTTGAGAATGCAATTAAAGAAAAAATAATAGCATATAATTGCATGATGTCACCATTTAGCAAATATTAACTCATTTAATCCCTATAATATACTTATGTTTGATACTAACATTATCCACATTTTACAGATGAGGGAATTAAAACATAGATTACATTAGGACCTTACCCAGCATGGCAAAACTACCAAGTAGAATACCTCCAAGCAAGACATAGAAGGTCCAATACCTAAATTTTACCTAAGGACATTTTTTATGGACCAGGAAATATCTGACAATATAAGTCTGAAATTCATTCATTCTTTATTTCTCTTCCACCAACATTTAATTCATTAACAAACTGTGTCACTTTTTCAGGGAAGTCTCAGAGTTCAGATTATTAAATGGTTAACACAATCCCACCCCCAGCCTAGGCATGTTCCATTCTTTTTGTTTTCTACCTAGAAGGTATTATCATCTAATCTGCTATTTTGTGGACTTATATATTATATGTTCCATGTTCATCTCAACAGCTCCTTCCATACCTTCCAAAGCCCTGATGGAATATGAGCTCCACAAACAGTTTTATTGTGGTAGTTTTTTGTTTGTTTTTACTACTTTGTTTAGTTCTCTATATTCAGGCCATGGAGCACTGCCTGGTACAGAAAAGATAATAAATATTTGTGGAAGTAGCAAATTATTTAGTTACTCATATTAATTATTGAATAAGCAGCAGAATCTTCTTTCTTTCAAATTTATGTTTGTATAAAGCATTGTTTAGAATTAAGAAAAACAAAAAGTGCACCAAGAGAATTTCTCTCCTAGAGCTGCAAAATTCTGTCTTTTCTTCCTCTGTAATAGCAAAATAATGATATTTTCTTATTTGGAAATAGGGCAAGGGCATCTCAGTTGGAGCCTCTTGCTCTTTTCTTTCATATTGAAACAACCCCACCTTGTGGAATGAAAGGTAAATTTGCCAAAGCCTCAAATACTCGGGCAGCATTTTTGCAACTGCAGATATATAGGGCACTGTGTACTTTTGGCTCATTCAAGTCTCTGTTGATTTCCAAATGTTTCATAACTACCGTGGGTGGAGGTGCTGGAAACACAGGCTGTTTACTGTCCCAGTTGAGCCACTCCCTGAGGTGATGTTCGAGCAGCAAACTATGATTCGCTTTCTTTTTTATTTTTAAGAAATATTCCTTTGCCTCATAGTTCTGCCAGAATATTATTTGTTTTCCTAGAAGAATAAGATACTTTCTCATAAAATGTATGTAAGTTCTAAGGTGGTGTTATAAGGTAACCAAACCGTGCCACAACCAGTAAGATGGACAGTTCTGGATTGATTAAGGCAATCACCGACTATGTCCTGAGATAATTCAGACGCATTGGGAGCTTTTACTAGGAAAAAAAAAATGTTCTGGATTATATGGAACTCGTGGCAGTGAAATTCCAATTTAAGCTAAAAATCTTCTAAGGAAATAGTTATGTGTTCCTCAGTGCTAACAACCTTAGACGTTCCAAGGATAAATTGATTGATAGACTATGGACTATGACAAGTGACACATAAAATATCAGATTTTATATTTAATTGAATAAAACCATTGTGTATTGGTTACTCAAAATTACTTTTGGTTTGAAATAATTTTTCTTCTTTTTAGTAAACATAGAAAAGAGTACACTGGTTTACAAATATTATTGTTTTTAAATCTTAATTTTTAAGTAAATTCTTAAAGAAATCAATTTACTCAAAGTTCCTTAAATAGAAATTATTCTAATTTTATTGTTATCCTCCTATTTGTGTCATACGCAAGTATTTTATATTGTTTAATGTTCATGTGGTTTACATTTTAGACTTTTCCCGTAGTATTTATACTTAATATGTTTTGACACTGTAAGCAGTTTTCATATCTAAGTAATATTCCTTTTATATTATCATAATACATGCAATAATTATTCCATTTTAAAATAATTCCTAATTTCTCCCTACTGTAATCAGAATATGAATTACCACCATTTTATAACTACAATTTTTTAATTATTATACTTTAAGTTCTGGGGTACATGTGCAGAACATGCAGGTTAGTTACATAGGTATACACCTGCCATGGTGGTTTGCTGCACCCGTCAGCCCATCATCTACATTAAATATTTCTCCTAATGCTATCCTTCCCCTAGCCCCCAGCCCCTAACAGGCCCTGGTATGTGATGTTCCCCTCCCTGTGTCCATGTGTTCTCATTGTTCAACTTCCACTTATGAGTGAGAACTATGACTACAATTTTCTTTAGAAAAGTTACTGAATAAAGTCAAAAGAGAGAATAAGAATAAACATCCCATTTAAATTCAATCTCTATGTATGAGAACATCTTGGGAGCACAGGTTAGATTTTTCTCACTAACAATCCAGTTATTTCTTCTCCCTATAAATTCTCTACATGATGTGAGACAGAAAGTTTTTATTTTCCTTGCCATTGCTTATAAGGGCAGTTACAGATAACCCACTCTCCCTCTCCCTCCAGGATGTTAAATAGAAGTAAAATCCCAAGATTAAGTAGTCCAGAGTGGGTTTCCAATACCCACCAAAACCTAGCATGAGTTGCTGTATAATTAGCTCAGACAGTGTATATAAAGCACTTGGAACAGTGCCTGGCATAGAGCAAGAACTCAATAAATGTTAGCTGTTGTTATCACATTTTTACATCTATGTCTATTGAAAGGTAGATCTAGTCTCCTTGGATCCTATATTCATTCTCCAAAGCTCTATAATATTGTTATACGATTTTGGAGCAATAAGAGATTCTGTGAACCAATAACGTCTTCAATACAGTTATGCATAGCTGTGGCTAGAATTAAATCATAGAAATATTGTTTGTGTTTTCCCTTTCCACCCACAGTTAATGAAAACATAAAATAAATTTATTAGTCTTAAACTTCTATAAGCTCCAAATTGTAGAATCAGAAAGCCTACAATTGAATTTTTATATTTCAGGTAAAATTATAAGATATAATCTTAGCACATATCAGCCAAAAATAAAGGATTCCAAAAATCTAAACTAAAATGATTGCCTAAATAAATGCAGATTTAAAATTATTATAAGAGGAGAAGATCATTATTCTTTTCAGTTTCAAAAGAAATAAATTACAAGGTTTTAGTCAGAAAATGGCATTAGTGTAACACTCAGAATTGATAACTCTGTAAGTTTTATTTAATAGGGTTGAACATTGTTAATTTCAGGATGATGGTAGGCACTTCTCCCTGTGGTGAATGAGCAAACAAAGATGGTAAAAAGTCAATCAAGAATTCGGAATCACAACAAGAGTTCTACTAATATACTTTCACAGTACATTTTAGTAATTTTTAAAGCTCTCTTACATTCAACAATAAGTACATACTACTAGACATCCCTATGGAATGTCAATTGTACCATGGCTATGAATTATTTGTAGAAAAGTAGAATGAATGCTGTAATTTTTTAAAAGATATAATTGATTAACAGCTTCACATCTAGTATATTCCAGCAAGCTTGAGAGAGAGGGTTTAAACGTGAAAACACAAATTACGTAATTACTAAATCAACCCCCTCTTGTCACTCATTGAATAGTAATCCCTTCTACATCAGTTTTTGGCATGATTTTAATGACTAAAAATAAAAGTACTATTTCATTTTCAGATTGCAATTTAAGTAGGAATGCAATCATGCCAGAGATTTAATGAAAAAAGGGTTTCTGGTGTATTCTTACATGCAACCTGACCAGAATGTAATGAGACTGCTGTGTCTTATCACAGGTTAAGAGTCCTCACAAGGCTTTCTCAAAGGCATTCCATATCGAACAAGTTCCTCTAAAACAAAATTGTTTTCAGGTAATCTGGCTGAGTGCAGTAATTAAGAGCATGGACTCTGGAACCTGATCGTAGGAATTGAGAAACTATTTCTGTCATTATTCCATTTTGATCCAGTATTGCCTTTAGATTAGGCTGACAGAGCACATGTTCTGGGCCTTATGTCTACAGGGGCCCTCAAATCACAAAAACTGAAATGCAAAGTCTTTTTTCTTCAGCCTCTTGAGAATATGCTTTGAAATTTCATAAATGGAGGGAAGACGTGGAGGAAAGAGGTAAAAGCCAAATTGGGTTTTACAAACCAGATAATCTCTGGCTAACAAGAAATGTGGTCTAGGATAGGTGGAGGCAGGGTGGAGAAATCAAAACTGCTGCCCCTAGGAAAATCAGATGACATATCCTTTATACCAAGGAAACGTGCTTAAAAGTAGATGTCCCAAATCTTAGGCCCAAGTTTCCCAGATAACTACACCACTTCCCATGCTATACCCATCTGATGTAGTTTTGAGTGGTAAACAGAAAGACCTAGAAATCCTAAGACACAAAAGCGAGGTGCTGGAGAGGAAGTCTGCTCACCAGGAGTTTATCCTTGTCAGTTTCTATCCCAGGTGTAGGTGGATCCAGTTACATCCTAAATGCAGCACTGGCCAGGGCCAAACTCCTGGCCTTGCCTCGTCCCAGCAGATTTTTCGCTGTACTTTAAAGCTGCAGAAAGCAAGTATCAATTTGTGTTTGACTTCTTAGTGGTAAGACTGATCCCACGGAAGAGAGCTGCTAATCCCTACATGAAAATATGGGCCAGTCAGAGGGAGCCACATGAATTATAAAATTTAAATATCTCAACACTTCTGACATTTTTGCCAACCAATTATATACATCATTTTCCCTTGTCTTTATGACTGAGACAGTTTAAGCACAGCACTTAAAATCGCCTGAACTATGTCCATATGGTCACTCCTCCCTTTTAAACAGGATTTAACTAAATATAAATGTACATTTTATATGAATATATAGTTCATGTTACGCTGCTATTTTTCTCTTTTTTTTTAGATGCGGAGTTTGAAGGCTACCATTTATATTCTTGCCCTCAGCCACACAAATGTTGGGAGGGAGCCCAGTGTGATCTCAGTCAAGTTACTTACTTCTCTCTTTGCTTCACTTTTCTCATTTGTGGAAAAAGTAGGTTAACAGCAGAACCTATCACATGGTGTGCATGTAAAGAGTATGTGCATTAATATAGGTAAATGCTTGCACAGTGTCTGGAACGTGACAAACATTAGGTACATATTTGTTATATTTATAGGTGTGCTAAGTATTTTGTAGATTTTATCTAATTAAATCCTTATTATTTATTTTGTAGATTTTATCTAATTAAATCCTTATTATTTTATAGGGTAGGTATTGTTATTTTCTCAAATATTCGTAAGTGTTAGAACAGAGTCCCAGACAGGTAATTGTACTCAAAATTACACAAAATGTAATATGCCAAGCTGCAATTTGCTTTGGAATATATGCAGATCCAGATCTGGCTCTGTTTACCACCATGGCAGTATCAGCCTCCTACACTGACAACCCCGTGTCAAATTCTCAGACGGAATGTATTGTCAGTAATTTAATCATCTTAAGTCACTAATTTATAACAATGTCCATTATTTCAGAATCATATATTTAAATTCGTAGCCAATAATTGGTTAATACCTGACACTAGGGAAAAAATCCAATATCCCGTAAGAGTTTTGACTATGCCAGTCATTAGCTATGTATTCTTGGTTAAGCTCATTCATTTTTTTCAAAGTAAATTAAAGCAAAAAGAATACCAATTCTTGTACTTCTCAGCTAGAAGGTTAAAATGAAAATTAATCCAATTAATTATTTTAGGGTATATTTTATGCAAGCTACAGGAATATGTATTATTAAAGTATAAATTAAATAAGGAAATTATTGACCCTTGTACAGGCACAGTGATGCAAGCCTGTAATCCCAGCAATTTGTGAGGCTGAGGCAGATGAATCACTTGAGGTCAGGAGTTCAAGACTAGCCTGGCCAATACGGTGAAACCCCATCTCTACTAAAAATGCAAAAATTAGCCAGGCGTGGGGATGTGCGCCTGTAATCCCAGCTACTTGGGAGGCTGAGGCATGAGAATCACTTGAACTCAGGAAGCAGAGATTACAGTGGGCCAAGATCATGCCATTGCATTCCAGCCTGGGCAACAGCCAGGCTCCAACTCAAAAAAAAAAAGAAAAGAAAAGAAAAGAGAAAGAAAGAAAGAAGGAAGGAAGGAAGGAAGGAAGGAAGGAAGGAAGGAAGGAAGGAAGGAAGGAAGGAAAGGAGAGAGAGAGAAGAAAGAAGAAAGAAAGAAAGAAAGAAAGAAAGAAAGAAAGAAAGAAAGAAAG
>NW_022436954.1:25320449-25385456 GCF_009761245.1 Sapajus apella
GAAAGAAAGAAAGAAAGAAAGAAAGAAAGAAAGAAAGAAAGAAAGAAGGAAAGAAAGAAAGAAAGAAAGAAAGAAAGAAAGAAAGAAAGAGAGAAAGAAAGAAAGAAAAGAAAAGAATAAAATGATCGACCCTTAAGCAGATAGCAGTCTAGTAAAGGAGACAAAAATCTATTAAGGCAAGGAAGAAAGGTTTTCTCTTTTCTGGCATTCTTATTCTTTACCTTCCCTCATCATGATCCCAGAAAAGATAAGTTGTTTAGATTGTTCAAATCTGAAATACTAATTGGCCTGTGGTCCTCGCTGAACAAGGTTACATACACTGTGTATGCACAGAATATGGTTTTCTGTTTTATCTCTCCCTTCCTTAGAGCTAAAGATTAAAGGGCTAAGATTCACTTGTTTCAGTCTCCTATTATATAAAGCATAACAAACTACCCCTAAATTTAGTAACTTTAAAAATGCTATTTTAGCCAGGCACAGTGGATCCTGCCTGTAAAATTGGGAGGCTGAGGCAGGTGGATTGCCTGAGCTCAGGCATTTGAGATCAGCCTGGGCAACATGGTGAAACCGAGTCTCTACAAAAAATGAAAAAATTAGCCAGGCATGATGGCACACACCTATAGTTCTAGCTACTCAGGGAGCTAACGTGAGAGAATCGCTTGAGCACAGGAGCCAGAAGCTACAGTGAGCCCTGTTGGCTACATTGCACTTCAGTCTAGGTGACAGAGTGAGATCCTGTTTCAAAACAAACAAACAAACAAACAAACAAAACCCTATTTGCTCACTGTTCTTCAGGTCCACAATTTGGTCTTGACAGTGGTCTCCCTTGGGGTCACTCATGTAACTTTATCTACCTGGTGGTTTAATTGGGACTGAATGTCTAAGGTGGCCTCATTCATAAATCTACAGATGATTGGTGTCAGCTGTGAATTGGACCATGTATCTGTGGCAGTCCTGCCTAGGGCTTTTCATATGACAGCAGCATTCAAGAGAATGAGAGCAGAATCTGCAAGTTCTCCTGAGAACTCATCTTGGAACTCCCTAATCGCTTTCTGCTTCGTTCTATTAGTCAAAGCAGAAAATAAGGCCAGTCTACATTCAGAAAATGTGAAAGAAACTTCAGCTGTTGATAGCAGGGGATACAAATAATTTGAACCCATTTTTAACCCATCATATCACTGTTTAATAATAATGTTACAAATTGAATGTTTCTGTACCCTCAAAATTCATGTTAAAATCTAATTTCCAGTGTGATGATATTTGGAGGTGGCACTCTTGAAAGGTGATTAGGTTATGGGGTGAAGTCTCCATGAATGAGATTAGTGGCCTTATCAGCAGAAGACAGAGTGCTAGCTCACCATCTTTCTACCATGTAAGGATGCAAGGAGAAATCAGCTGTGTGCAACATGGAAGAGGACCCTCACTAGAACTCAACCATGAGGGCACCCTGATCTCGGGTTTCTAGCTTCAGAACTGAGAGAAATATATTGTTTAAGCCACTCATTCTATGGTAATTTGTTATAGCAGTCTGAACTGACTTAACCAGAGGATCTATTGTCATCTTTCCTTTGTTAGGACTATATTTTCTCTTTTCCCAGTATGATTTTAAAATGTAGCATGATGACCAAGAGCTTGTGGGGCTATCTCAGTTTCTCTGGACCCACTCTACAGAATGGCTAGTGACTTCTCGTCTAGATTGGTTCCCTAAAAATAGGTACAGGTCTCAGGTCTCTAAGCCTCACTTTACCCTGAGATAAAATTGAAGGAGGTTACTTTTCTCTAGAGTTGAGAAGCCCAGTTTTCCGAGGCTTATAACTAACCTCCAAAAGCCATATGCATGGGAAACAGAAATGGCTAAAGGGGAGACAAACACCTCCCAGCTCCCCATTGCTCCTCTCTCTATGGACATGCAGCAAAGACAATCCTTACTTGGCCCTGCAAGGTTCTGTGTTGCAAGGAACCTAATCATCTGCTATTCAGGACAGTTCCTGTTACAAGTTTTATTTCCAGGTGACACTATATAGAAGTGGACAAAATATAAAATGAAGAACAAACATAAGAAATGGATGCCAAAATTATTAACATAAAAAACCTGATAATTATAGTAGCTACTTATTTATCTAATTAACTCAAATGTTAGTGCTACTGGTTCAATTTGGTGAATTGCTCTTTGGATATCAATCCCATTGTTAGACAACAAGGTAAAAGTTGTCTGTTATGTTCTGGGGTGGGGACTTTCTTAAAAATATTTTTTGAATAGGATAGATAAATCTGAATGTACAATTTACAACACTAGATACAGGAGTACAATCTGAACTAATTCTGAAGCAAAGATGCCACAAATAGGCCTACAAAAAATTTTACAGTAGCAACCTGAGGTATGTTCTTGTGCTAGAAGTAATGAGTTTCCCCTTCTAATATTTTTAATGTTCATCCTTGCTTTCTTAAAAAGTTTGGGGTTTCTTTACACTTAATTTTAAAGTGGCCCATGCTCAATGTATTGATGTTCAGCCAGGCTTCCTTTTTCTTGAAGTATTTTGATATCAGAATCACGTCCAAAAGAGATTAGTTCTTTTTTATCTCCCAACCACACATTTCCCAATATAGTTTTAAAAAGACTAGATAAAATTCTTAACAAAAAAACCATATGTGTATGTGTGTGTGTGTGTGTGTGTGTGTGTGTGGCGTGTGTGTGTGTATTTCCTTTACTTGAACTATTTCAAAAACAAATATCTCATTATATATATATTATGTATATATATATATGTGTGTGTATATATATATACATATATATAAATAATATATATATATACATATATATATAAAATATATATATACATACATATATATAATATATATACATATATATATAATATATATATACATATATATATAATATATATATACATATATATATGTATATAATATATATATTGCAGTGCTGTTTTCTTGCAATTGCAATTTGACAAACACCCTTTAAAACTCTCACCATAGAAAAAAAAAAAAACACTCCAGAGGTCAACTTCAGTGAGACAAATAACCATTTTATTTAACACCTGCAATGCTTTCTGCTAAAAGAGAAATGTGCCTTTTATTTTTTCTGATATAAACAGCACAAAACAACAGAAACAATAATTTAAGGTCAGTATAAGCCAGCTTTGGCATATTGCTGGAGCTAATTCACATTTTGAAGGATGATTTAACTGCAGGAAGTAAAAATTAATAAAGCTCAGAGGTACTCTTGTCCAGAATAACACCCAAAACACAACAGGTGTCATTTATTTAAAGCTCTGTGTTAGCTTTAAGAGGGTGTCACCAAATTTCTTATGTTAAATTACCTGAGGCTAAGATGGTGAGTCTGGAGGAGATACCAAGCCTTCTAGAATGCGAATTGTAAGTTTAAAGAAAGGAATTGAGAATCAGTATTTAATAAAAAAATGTCAACTTTATCTTTGGACTAGTGACATAATTATTTTTCCTATTCATTTCTCTTGAGTTTGTAAGAAAAAGTACTGATTTCAAACCTGAATTCCTCCTTCCCTTAATCGGATGTCCTGTAGTGTTTTCTCTTCTATTATTAATTTATCAGACATTTATGATTTATAACCTGAATTAAGACAACCTTCTTCTAATGTGTCTTCTTGCTTTCAAGCCATAATCTTTCTAGTCCCTACACAGTGTTGCAGAGTGATCTTTATGTGAAAATAAGTATTGGCTGATCCTCTGCTTAAAATCATTCACTATATTCTCATTTCTTCAGAAAAGATACAGACTTTTGAGCCCAGAACAGGAGAACCATAATTATATGATCTTGGCCTTTTTGCCTCATCTCTAATCCACAACAAAAATAATTACATGCTCTCAGTGAAGACTGAACTGATATATCCAATTTCCTATACTTTGATGCACCAATGCATTTGACAATGCTCTCCCACACTAATTTTGGACTTAGTTGTTTGACTTTCTTTGACCAATGGGTCAAAGCCAAATGACGTAAGGAGAGCCTTGAAATGGCATTTGTACATTTCTTCTTCCATTCTTGAATTCTGAAGTAAATGCCCCAGTCTACCCTATAGGAGGCTGAAAATCATAGATTAAAGACTGTTGTCCTAGGAAGAGTATCCTAGATCAGTCCAAAGCAAGAAAACTACAAGATATGCTAATGTGTCCCAAACCGAGACCAGGAGGAATGCCCAGATGAGCCATACCAAAATCATTTTTGGATTTCTGGGCATTAGTAAATCATTCTCATTAAAGAATTTGAGTTTGACATGAAGCACTATTGAAGTAGGAGCTTATCAACACAGAAATTGTCATTGGACACAGAGGGTTTTCATAACAGAAAACCAATACTACATTGCATTGGCTTTTGGAATGGACAAAGACTAGAAAAGCACTGAGGAAGCTGCTAAAAATGTTATTTTGAGGTAAAAAAATTGGGATAATTGTCACCTACAGTGAGTTAGATAATCAAACAGGCATCTGACAAAATTATGGAATTGATTTTTTTTTCAGGAAGAAAGCGGAAAGTGTCATCTGACTTTTATAAAGTTGTTTGTGAGACAGAATGGTCAGCAGTTCCTGGGCTGTACCATAAAATCTCCTTCTCATCTCCAAACTCTCCTTGAGAAAATATTGCTCAAAATAAAATACTTGGAGACGAAGATCAAATCAAGAGTGACACTCCAAACTAGTCAAAAGGATGCTTAGAATACTAAAGGCATCATCCCACCCCCAATATTAAGGAATAAGTCTGGAGAGGAGACATGTCTTCAAAAAAAGTATTGATATGACACTCTAAGTGCGGAAAGGAATCTTATCCAACTCAGAGGAAACCTATGCAAATTTTGAAATGGCAATATTGGTGAAAGTGCCATTAGACTAGGTTAAATAAATTTGTACATTTCAAAATCTACAAAGATTTTGGGATCTACAACTTTATATGAGTAAGAAGCAGTCTGAGAAAGTAGCCAAAAAGATATATTTTCTAATGACCTTTAAAGAAGTGAAAAAAAATGTGGACAATGAACAAGTGTGCAGCCACGAGCTGTGAAGAATATTGGAATAGACAGTTCACTCCCATGGAAGGGGAAAGAATAACAGTCTAGGGAGCCACTTTGAAGGATTAATCAAGGAATATCCCCTTCTGAAATCTAGGGTAGTGAAAATTTGTAGCATGGTTATAACTGGATGCCAGAATCTTTTTTAAATGATTATACTTTAAGTTCTGGGATACATGTGAAGAACATGCAGGTTTGTTATACAGGTATACACGTGCCATGGTGTTTTGCTGCACCCATCAACCCTTCATCTAGGTTTCAAGCTCCACGTGCATTAGGTGTTTCTCTTAATGCTATCCCTCCCCTTGCCCCCCAAGCCACCGACAGGCCTCAGTGTTTGATGTTTCCCTCCCTGTGTTCATGTGTTCTCATTGTTCAGCTCCCACTTATTAGTAAGAACATACAGTGTTTGGTTTTCTGTTCCTGTGTTAGTTTGCTGAGAATAATTAGTATCTTTATTAAAGGTTGTGTGCATCCCAACCTTCTACTTTTTATGTGGGGTGGCCTACTGCAGCTATTTTGTATTTCTTTCATTATCATATGAGCATGTGAAGAGTTGGAGGATAGTTAACTTGTCTTTTTAGTTTATAGGTCCTTGGATAAAGGGAAGCTATATCTGGACCTCTTTTAAATGATGAGTTCCTAAGCTCTAAGTCCAGTGCAATGATGAATGATCATATGGATCATTGAAGGGGAATTGAATAGTAGTAACAGCTATTAAGCACACGGAAGAGATATAAATACCTGTGGCCAGAAGAAAGATTATGGAAAAGTGATTTGGTTAGGCTCCAATCTCTCACATATTCCTCCATTTATGCCTTTTGTATTGCCCTCCTACCTGGACTTTGGGTTTGGCCCCATGAGTTGTTTTGGCCAATAGACCAACAGCAAACTAGAAACAAACCTATGACTAAAAGCTGCTTGATGTTTATGCTTTCTCCACTCTTGTCTTCCCATTAGAATAACATTAGTTCCCATTAGACTTCTTGCCAGCTAGAGGTTGAGATATATGGAACAGAGATAGTCAACCGAGTTGAGACTATTCCAAATTAGCGCTACACATTTTAGCACCATATAAATACCCCCCAGTAATAGCATGGATTATTGCCCAGCCAAAGCCCTTTCAACCTGTAAACTTAGATCAATAGCAACAAATGGGTGTTTTAAGCCACTGAGTTGCCTGTTGATTGTTACCCAGCATTATTAGAATAGCCAGCTGATACACTCTCTGAAAATTGATTTCCTGCCAGCCTTTACATCATTATAATATGTGACCTAAGCTAGTAATCCCCAAATTGTCTTCATGACTATACAGTCTCTCCTCTCCAGCCTGCCATACGTATCAAATCAGTCATAAGTAGTGTCCACTGAATTCTATCTTTACAATATTTTTGAACTATTTTACTCCATACCCTGTTATTATTATAATTTATAATGTCATTATATCTAACTTATTTCTTAGTAACATTCAATTAATATACACTCCCTGTCTCTTACCTTTTATCATTAATATGCCAAGGAGAATGACCTAAAACATAGATTTTTTATCATGTCACTCTCAGGCTTCAATGCCTCTGGCCAAGCTTATAGTTTGGCTTGCCATTGGAAAGTCTTTTACAACTTAATGTATTGTGCAACTTCGTTTTCAGACATACTCAATCTTCCTCCATACTCCAGCATTTGCAAATTACTGCCTGCTTTCCAAATACACATGCCTTTTTTTTTTGTACCTATTTTTACGTCCACCTAGAAATATATCGTTAAACAGAGTAGCCATTAAGCACATGTGGCTATTTAAACTTCAATAAATTGAAATTAAATCTAACTTAAAATTCCCTTATTTATTCACACTACCCATATTTCAAATGTTCAATAGCCAGATGTAACTAGTGGCTACCATATTGGATATCACAGGTTGTGGAACATTTCCATTATTGCTGAAAATTCTATAGCTAATCTAGAAGTTTCTTCCTCGTGCTGATGGTGGTTCTATTGGGCTAGGTAGAGAGCTGTTGAGTCTAAACTCTATGAGCATTTTGTATGTGCATGTCATTATTCCCATTGCTAAGATATAGATAAAAATAGAAAAAATTAGGAATTGTCAGTCTCAGATTGATCCTTTTGCTAGGCTTCAAAATGATTAATGAAGAAACTAGTTATATGGAAGTACATAGGAGGTAACTAATGGGTTTTATGTTATGGTATTCTTTGAATTGGGGTTTACAGTAATTCAGTCGTATTTTAGTACTACTAGTTTTCTCTAATTATCTTTTAGAGAATTATAATAAGTTGTAGTTACTGTTGTGTTCATTTACTATTGTGATCAATATCCAATGTCATTAGACCTCCCAAAGCTATCATATCCAACCCTCATCCTATCTAGAATTAATGCCTATTTATATACCTATGTTATAATTTTGCTTTATGTATTGTATTGAGATCATATATTGGTTGAATTCAATAGAATTTGAAGGAAGTCAAAAATTACTTACTAGTCCTAATGAGGTTCTACAGAAAAAAAGTGGATTAAAAGTAACTGAAACAATGCTTGATTTTAGACACACATACAAATACATACACACATACAGTGTTGATAAAAATATGTAAACTTTCAATACTAGTTTGCTGACTCTAAATAAGAAGGATTGCAGTTGAGATGTCCTTCAGAAAAATTTATATTTCAAAAGAGGCTGGCAATTTTTATTTTATATGGATGAATGTTGTTGAAGGATTTCAGCAACCTACAGAACTTAAGGGATATTTCATAAATAGAAATGTCTTCCTAGAGGCCTTCCAATCACAATATAAGAAGTCCTTCTGCTAGGATGAAAATAGATCTTGAAATAAACTTTGACATGGCCTTATCCTTCTAAACATGCAATACAGGCCTCAAAACACACAAATCAAAAATTCCATTTAAGGAATTTCTAAAAGTATAGGTACATTTTAATTCCTTTATTCCTGCCAATGGACTTTTTTTATTTCTTAAATGTGGCTACATTTTAGAAAGAAAGGTAAACCAATGGAATATATTGCATCACATTATGTGCTGCAGAAGCATTCATCCATTACTTGATAAAACAAAGACTTTCATAGGTAGTCTTTAAGAAATATAATCAATTAAATTGTTAATGAGAGTAGCAATTATGTAGCAATATTCTGGGAGGAAAATTAAGTGCTCTGTTTTACACAACAAAATATCAGAAAAAAAATCACCAATGAAAGAGACTTAAATCACACACACACACAAATGAACAATTCCAGACACAGGTACTTTAGTACATAATGTATCTGCGTTTGCTTTTTTAATTGTACTTTTTGCCTAAACCTATGCATAGCATTTTTTTCCCTGAAATTCCTTTTTTTTCTCCCTGAAATTCCTCTTTTTTTCTGTGTATCCTATATTTGGCATTCAAAATCATAGTTATATTTGGAGACATTTAATCTCTTGTACAATAGTCTGTGTTATTTAAAGAAAGGGCATATCTGTTTTTCAATTATTTTTTAACATTTGTGGATACATAGTAGGTATATATAGTTATGGGTTACATGAGATATTTTGCTATAGGCATGTAATATGCAATAATTACATCATGAAAATGTTGATGGGCATTCATCCCATCAAATGTTTATTCTTTGTCTTAGACACAATCCAATTATACATTTGGCTATTTTTAAATATGCAATTAAATTATAATTGACAATAGTTCCCCTGTTGTGGTATCAAATACTAGGTATTATTCGTTCTTTCTAATTATTTTTTGTACACTAATCATCCATACCTCCCCATACCCACACCACTATACTACCCTTCCCAGCCTCTGTTGACCATCCTCCTATTCTCTATCTTCAGGAATTCAATTGTTTTGATATTTAGGTTCCACAGATAAGCGATAACATATGATGTTTATCTTCCTGTGCCTGGCTTATTTTACTTAACATAATAACGTTTAGTTCCAACTGTGTTGCTGCAAATGACAAAATTTCTTTTTCTTACGCCTGAGTAGCTCTCCACTGTGTATATGTATCACATTTTATTTATCCGTTTATCTGTTAAGGGACACTTACATTGCTTCCACATCTTGGCTATTGTGAACAGTGCTGCAACAAACATGAGAGTGCAGGCATCTCTTTGATACACTGATTTCCTTTCTTTGGATATATGCCCAGCAGTGAGATTTCTGGATCATATGGTAGCTTTATTTTTAGTTTTTAAGGAACCTCCAAACTGCTTTCAATCATGGTTGTATTAATTTACATTTCCATCAACAGTGTACAAGGGTTCCCTTTTCTTCACATCATCACTGGCATTTGTTGTTGCTTAAATTTTGGATAAAAGCCATTTCAACTAGGGTGAGATGATATCTTATTGTAATTTGGATTTGTATTACTCTGATGATCAATAATGTTGAGTACTTTTTAATATACTTATTTTACATTTGTGTGTCTTCTTTTGAGAAATATCTATTTAAATCTTTAGCCAGTTTTTTTGATCAGATTATTTGAATTTTCACTATAGAATTGTTTGGGCCTCTCATGTATTCCCATGATTCATCCCTTATCAAATGGGTAGTTTGAAAATATTTTCTCCCATTTTGTTGGTTGTCTCTTCAATTCGTTGATTGTCTCCTTTG
The DNA here is from genome assembly GCF_009761245.1 of Sapajus apella. NCBI lineage: Eukaryota > Metazoa > Chordata > Mammalia > Primates > Cebidae > Sapajus > Sapajus apella. The sequence goes on from NW_022436954.1 coordinate 25,330,144, forward strand.
CTGTGTAGAAGCTTTTTACCTTGATGTGATCCCATTTGTCCTTTTTTTTTTTTTTTTTTTTTTTTTTTTTTTTTTTTTTTTTTTTTTTGTAACACGGGCCTATGGGCTATAATTACTCAAGAAATTTTTGCCACAACCAATGTCCTGGAGAATTTCCCAGAATTCTCTTGTGGTAATTTTATATTTTGAGCTCTTTGATTTAAGTATTTAACCTATTTTGATTTTCTTTTTGTATGAGGCCCAAGGTCCTTCTGCTATAGCCTAGGGATATCCCAGCCACTCTATCCATGACTAAAAGGGGCCAAGGTATAGCTTGGGTCATGGTTTCAGAGGGTGCAAGGGGCGTATTGAAATGTGAGGCCATGAGATTTGGGAGTGGCCAAGGTGGAATGATATGGTTTGGCTGTGGCCCCACCAAAATATCATCTTGAAATGTGGCTTCCACAATTCTCATGTGTTATGGGAGGGACACAGTGGGATGTAATGGAGTTATGGTGTGAGTCTTTCCCACGCTATTCTCATGATAGTGAATAAGTCTCATGAGATCCAATGGTTTTATAAAGCAAAGTTTCCCTGCACAAGTTTTCATTTCTTGTCTGTCACCATGTGAGACATGTCTTTCACCTTCCACCATGATTGTGAGGTCCCCTGCTGAAGCCACATGGAACCATGAGTATATTAAACTTCTTTCTTTTGTAAATTGCTTATTCCTGCATATATCTTTATCAACAGCATTAAAACATACTAATACATATGGCTTGTATTATACTGAGATATGTTCCTTTTGAGCCCAGTTTTTCTAGGGTTTTCATCATGAGAGAATGCTGAACTTTATCAAATGCTTTCTCAACATCAATTAAAATGGTTACATGATTTTTGTCCTGCAGTCTGTTGGTATGATGTATCACATTAATTGATACATATGTGTTGAACCATCCTTGCATACCTGGGATAAATCCCACTCGGTCATGATGAGTAATCTTTTTAACATATTGTTGAATTTTGTTTGCTAGTATTTTGTTGGGGATTTTTGCATCAATATTCATCAGAGATATTGGCCTATAGTTTTCAGTTTTTAATGTCTTTGATTTTGGTATCACAATAATGCTGGCCTTATATAATGAGTTTGGAAATATTTCCTCTTCCTCTATTTTTTATAACAGTTTAAGTAGGCCAGTGGGAAGGGCATATGTTTAAACAATTATACTCTTTGTGTTTCTGTGCTTCATGCATCTGAGAACATAATATAGACATAAATAGCTCTTTAATTTAACTAACATTTATTGAGTTTATGCAGCTGAACTTTCAGCTATTTATGTCTATATAATGTTAACTTTCATGTTATCAAAGTTAGACTCTCTTCAATAAAAGTACTATAGGGTAATGATTAAGAACAAACATTGGTGTCAGCTAGACCACATTTTAAATGTTAGTTTCTTCAGTTTTCAGATTGGGCCAAGCACTTGACTTCTCTAAGCTTTATTCTCATCATCTTTAAAATGAAATTAATAAAGCAATTATTTTTCAAGATTGTAAAGATTAAATGATATAATACAGGTAAAGTATTTAAAACTAAGGAATTTTTAACTATTATAAATAATATTGTCTAGGTTAGACCACCTTTTGTTGAGTTTTTCTTTCTTTAAAAGTAAAATAATGCTGTGAAGGCTAAAGTGATTAATCCATAATTGGCAGATATTTAGTTCAAATTTTAAAAACTTGTGGCTGTGTGGATATGGAATAATGTGATACCTGGTTCATCCTCTGTCTTAAAATACAGACACACACACACACACGCACACACACACACAAAGAAAGATGCATAATATGTAGGCATTAACAACTTGCTAAACAAGACAGTGTCTTGTTCCTCCTCACAGCAGTTCCTCCTCACAGCAAACAGTTAAATAACTCAAAGTCTGGCTTAGGTGAGTTATTAATTTTATACCAATTTTAAAGGATTATCTATAACTGGAATAAAAGTATTTTCCATAGTGGCAGCATCAGTTTCACCAACCTGCCCTCATCCCACAAAAGCCAAATGTTCAACGGATACACTGTGAGCAGTTAGCTTTCCAAATTACTTGTGACAAGCTCTTTAATTTGCTTACAGGTGTAACATGCCACCAATAACTGGACTGGTTTGAATTTTATAGTACAGCATCTTCTAATATGTTTCTTTCCTCCTAATTACAATGATTAGAGCTCCTTTTGCTTTTGTCAATTTTGAATCCCAATGCATTGGTTGTTCAAAGCTGTTTGATTAATTGTTATTGTTTTTCTCCAACCATGAATTAGTTATCTTAAGAATGAATTAGGAGATAATTGAGTGATGCAATTAACTCATCATAAAAACCAAGGTAAGTTTAAGACAGAAAGGAAGTGTGCATGTGTGTGGATGTATACATACATGCTCACACACATAAAACACATAGAAGTGATCAATACTTTGATGATAATTATGGATACCCTAATTACCCTGACATGCTCATTACACATTCTATATATGTGATAAATTTTACATGTACCCCATAAACAAGTACCTCAACAAAATTAAAAAATAGAAAATATATTAAACTTAAAAACACTAACGTACATATATACACCTATATGTACATATATATAACTTAATTTGAAAACATTGATTTGCCATGTCTATGCATTATATCAACTTCTTTCTGTGAAATGTTGAGAATGTCAATCCAAACACTACAAATGAAATTTGTTTCCCATAACATTATAGGAATTTAATTTATTGCTTATATTTATTGTTGAGGTTATTTTGTCTCTTTGTTCATGTTGTTATGCATTTGTTTTGTTGTGGAATTATTTTGTTTTCCATTTTTTTTCAAGTTAATTGTGCAGTTACTTAAGCAAAACATTTAATTATTTTGAGCTCAGTTCAGTCACTTGCTTGTTGCACAGCCACAATTTGGCCTCAAACGCATGAGCTGAACTCCTGCAATGTATCTTGATGAAATTATATCAATCACAATGACATGAACTATTGATAATGAGAATGTGATAGAATAATCTGTATGTTGAACTTTAAATAAACTTGTTACACTTCAAAATGACTTTCTCATTATGATCATATATGTACCAGTTTTATTCATGAGAGACTATTGGAAGAGTTCTAGTTTAATGTTGTATGGTGTAGTCAATGTGAGGTTTGAGCCAAAATAAATCAATCTCAAATTCGTTTTTTAATTGTACTTTCAGTTCTGGGGTACATGTGCAGATCATGCAGGATTGTTGCATAGGTACATACATGGTAAGGTGGTTTGCTGCCTCTATCCCCCGTCACCTATATCTGGCATTACTCCCCATGTTATCCCTCCTCACCCTCCCCACTCCCCTGCTGTCCCTCCCCTAGCCCCACCAACAGACCCCAGTGTGTGATGTTCCCCTCCCTGTGTCCATGTGTTCTCATTGTTGAACACCCACCTATGAGTGAGAACATGCGGTGTTTGATTTTCTGTTTTGTGTCAGTTTGCTGAGAGTGATGGTTTCCAGATTCATCCATGTCCCTACAAAGGGCATCAACTCTTCATTTTTTATGGCTGCATAGTATTCCACAGTGTATATGTGCCACATTTTCTTTGTCCAGTCTATCATTGATGGGAATTTGGGTTGGTTCCATGTCTTTGCCATTGTAAACGGCGCCACAATGAACATATGTGTACATGTGTCTTTATAATAGAACAATTTATAATCCTTTAGGTATATACCCAGTAATGGGATTGCTGGGTCAAATGGCATTTCTATTTCTAGATTCTTGAAGAATCGCCACCCTGTCTTCCACAATGGTTCAACTAATTTACATTCCCATCAACAGTGTAAAAGTGTTCCTATTTCTCTACATCCTCTCCAGCATCTGTTGTCTCCAGATTTTTTAATGATTGCCATTGTAATTGGCGTGAGATGGTATCTCAATGTGGTTTTGATTTGCATTTCTCTAATGACCAATGGCGAATATTTTTTCATATGTTTGTTTGGCCTCATATCAAATTATTTTCTGTGTCATATTGGCTTTAGTAATTCTAAAACTCAGTCTCCTCTTCTTTAATATAGAAGTAATAAAACTCTTCTGTAAACTTTTTATAAGGAATAGAGTTTGCATGTATTGTGTGCCTGGCAGCGAGTGGTAAGCAGAAAGGGAGTGCTAAGGAAATGGTACTGTTTTAGATGCTCAGTAAAGATCTAGAAAACAGTGTAGCAACCATCAGAAAATTATTTGTATGAAAACCCAGAAGTTGGTTTTACTGTTTTTTTTCATAAAATACCACAAAAGTTGAATACAGAAAGTTAGTCATTTCTATCAAATATGTTCACAGTATATACCTGAAGTTATCCACCTTTCGGTCTTTTAATCAGCTGCACTTCAGCCACCTCAGACTCAGCCATATACTCAGATTATTCACCAATGAAAACCACCAATATTAATGAGTACTTGATATGTGCTAAATGTATTACACACGTTAGCTTAATTATCCCTTATAAAAATCTATATGTGACATTTTGATTATTACAATTATTTTCTAAATAACGTAATGGGGCTTGACAAGTTAAATAATTTGCATATTCCCATAGGTTGTTAAAACTGTAATTGAAACTCCACAAATCCAAGTGTAAAGTCCAAAGATACCAAAGAAACAATCGAGTGCACAGCAGAGATACCACGAACTTAATTGTGAGGAAGACTGAACACAGGCACAGTCCTGTAGAAAAGGTGAGGCTTGGACTGAACTTAGAGACCAGCTCATAGAAGATTCTGGTAACTAATAAATAAATAATAAACAAATAAGGATGGTCTAGAAGCAACACATTTTATTTGTTTAGTACTTAGAATATGCACAAGCAATAATGAAGAGATAAAGCTGACACTTTAGTTTTGGGTTTGAGACATAGTTGGCCTTATACCAAAAATATAAACTGTTTTATACAATCAAAATGAAGAGTGTGGTGTCTCTGCTGTGACCTCTGTTGGTTCTTTGCCTTTTCTGTGGGTTTTTACGATCAGTTACTAAATGGTTTGTCTCATGGTGAGTATAATATGCTGAAAATAGAGTCTCGTTTAATGAAGATGAAACAGTTACCTCAGACTTCTCAAGGTGGTGCCATAACCAGTGACTCAAGGAACATGCATGAATTAATTGCAGAAATATAGGAAGGATCAGAGAAACTAGAGCCTATGACCAGGTTGATGTACTAGAGAGATGAAATTTCACACTAGGCAGCAAGAATGAGTCTATTAAGGTGAGAAAAACATTGTGCTGATTGAGCAAATTCAAGGTCATGTGAAACCTCTTCTCCATCCATTGCCATGGTAGATATCATTGATCAATTACTATCCTTGTTTACCCTACAGAGCTTAAGGTAACTTCAATTCCTGGGAATCTAGTGAAATTGTTAACTACTACCAATTAATAGAGGTTTATTTGAAAAAAAATCCAGCGGCTATCTTGACCATACGATATTTAATTCAATTAATGTTTAGTGAGTAGTGGTATTAGTAATGAGTCCATTTTTGACTCAAACTCACCCAAGAAAATATGTCCCTTTCAAGTTCAGGGAAACCAAGAAAGGATTAGAACAAATGTTAATAATTTATCAAAGAAAAGTACAGTGTGACAACTTAAATTTTTTTTAAAAATCTATATATTAGATTTATATAGCACACATGAACTATTTCTGCAATTGGAAGTAATCTAAAAGAAATTGGAGAAAGATAAAGAAATTGAGTCAAAATTTGTAAGCAGATGTCTAGACATTTAAAAGTATAATGTGGTTTTGCCTCAGATTTTCTTGCTTACCTTCACAGTTTATCCCATTGGGTATAAACAACAAATCTTTATAATCTTTATATACATTGATATGGCAAGACACTAAAATAACCTGATTATCTTAGTGAGAAAAAGGTTCACGTGCTTGCTTTATGGGGTAAAATATGCTGTAATTGTCTCTGAAAACAGGCAAATACCCAATTTACAAAACTAGACCTCCAAAATCAGAGCTGGACCAGCGACAATGTGCTTTAATTTTATTTTATTATTTTTTTTGAGATCGAGTTTTGCTCTTGTTGCCCAGGCTGGAGTGCAGTGGTACAATCGGCTTACCTCAAACTCTGCCTCCCAGAGTGCTGGGATTACAGGAGTAAGCCACTATGCCTGGCCCTTGTGCTTTGATTTTAAGTCCTTTGGGTACTGACTTTGAGAAGCAAAAGACCTAAAAACCCAAGCCTAAATTCTGGCTATTATGAGTGTAACCTTGGAAAAATTTTCTCACCTTTCTGAACTTCAGTTTTCTCATCTGTAAACTACTGTTAGCATACTGACTCTGTAAAAATATGTTAAAGATTACATTAAAAGGTATATTTTAAATGTCTTTCATATAATGCCTAGCATACAAGTAAACATTAATAAATGCTCAAATCTGCTATGGAATGAGGTCTTCTCATCCCTAAATGTTAGCAGGATTGTACTAGAATGTGACATGAAATGGGGAGAGAACTGAGTTTCAAGTGGCTCTTCCACGTTGGGAAAATGTGTATGGAAGAAAAGTGATGAAGTATGGACATTTTGATTCAGTAGCCAAGTAAGGGCTTTTTCCTCAAAACAAGATTGGTTTGATTTTTGAACCATCTTAGTTCAATAAAAGGATAAAAACAAATATGATCGTTAGTAACTTTATCAGAGCAAAGGACAATGCGACATCTCAAGTTTCCCACCATAAGCAAATATCACAGGTACAAATAAGTAAGGTGGACAGAGTGTAGTGGCTCACAGCTGTAATCCAAGCATTTTGGGAGGTCAAGGCAGGCAGATCATGAGGTCTGGAGTTCAAGCCCAGCCTGGCCAATATGGTGAAACCCCATCTTTACTAAAAATACAAAAATTAGTTGGGCATGGTGGCGTGCACGTGTAATCCCAGCTATTCCATAGGCTGAGGCAGGAGAATCACTTAAACCCTGGGAGGCGGAGGTTGCAGTGAGCTGAGATCTCACCACTGCACTCCAGCCTGGGTGAAAGAGCAAGACTCCATCTAGGAAAATAAACAAATAAATAAATAAATAAATAAGGTGATTGTCTTCATTTCTGCAAGCATGAATTCAGCTTTAGTGCAACTTCCTGAACTGACTTTTTCCTCAACTATATACAACAGGAGAGTCCACTGATGGTGTGTGAAAGGCTGTAAGAGGAAAAGATCCCACATATGGCTCAGCCTCATTACAATAATACGTTCTTGCTGCCATTTCCACAGAAATAAGACTGAGAAGGTTTCCTTTGGGAAAGATATAAATAAAAGAGGCTTCAAGCTCAGTAAAGTAAGTAGAGGCCATACATGAAATTGGCATGCTGAATATGTTTTGATATGCAGTTGAGAGTAAATTCCAAGGTGGTACTTCCCTGATGCCATAGAACAGAATATTTAAAGCTACTTCAGTCTCTTGGACTAGGTGTTTTCCACTTGCTTTAGAAAGCTATGTAGGAAGACTTTAAATACATGGGCCTTGCAGAATATCATGTATATGCAGTCATGTATCACTTAATGGTGAAGACGTATTTGAGAAATGTATCTCGTTTAGTCATTGTGCAAACATCATAGGGTATACTTACACAGACCTGAATGACAGAGCCTAGCACACATGTAGGCTATATGGTATGTCCTGGTGCTTCTAGGTAACAAACCTGTAGAATGTTTTATTGTACTGAATACCGCAGGCAATTGTAACACAATGGTAACTACTTGAGCATCTAAACATACTCAAACATAGAAAAGGTACCATAAAAATGTGATATTATAATTTTATGGGGCCACCGCCATAAATGCAGCTCTTTATTGACTGAAATAGTGGTATGCAGTGCATGACTATATTTGGGTGTGTTATATGATACATATATGTAACATCACTTTATAAATATTGTATGATCATACTGAGTATCAGTGAAAGTCACACAAGAAACATGCAAGTCTTCAAGCAAGCCTTCACAGTGTAACCACAGCCCTTCATTAGTAAAATAATCCCAACTGCCTACAGTGTGGTATAGGATATCAAACTATACAAAACTCTAACTTTTAACTTTTTGGATGTCACTATCCCAATTTTAAGTCTACATGGTTATTGTAAGTCAGGCTGGAGTGCTGTGGTGCGATCTCGGCTCACTGCAACCTCCAACTCCATGGTTCAAGCAATTCTTTTGCCTCAGCCTCCCGAGTAGCTGGGATTACAGGCACATGCCACCACGCACAGCTAATTTTTGTATTTTTTAGTAGAGATCGGGTTTCACCATGTTGGCCAGGATTATCTCAATCTCCTGACCTCATGATCCACCTGCCTCAGCCTCCCAAAGTGCTGGGATTACAGGCATGAGCTACTGTGCCCTGCCAACTCTGCCTTTTAAATGGTTAAGAAACTTAATAAAATGGTCAATTTTTCCTCAGTAACAAGTGATTATTTCTTTATGTGAATAAATGCTCACATAACTAATATAGTACTGATTTCTCTCCAGTTAGGGCCCCTAAAACTGGTAAGTATGAATAAGTTACTGAACTATCCATAAAACACTGTACAATGTACACTAAATTTTCTATATCTGTATAACATATATTTTTTTTCTGAGAAGACAGTCCATGGCTTATATGATATGTTCAAATATGTGATTCCCACTAAATATAAAAATAAACTACTGCCTTTATTTGTTCTTGAGTTGCAACTCAAACCCAAAATTCATTTCTATCAGAGGTAAAATTATTGGAGGCACAGTTGAATATGATATAGGGGGATACAACCTCTTAATTTTCTTATTTTAGTGATGATAGTTACAAAATGTATATACTCAAATGTGATATGTTTTCTGGGATTTGCTCCAAACAAACAGCCAGGAATGCTAATTTAGGCAAAGGATTCCAAAAAGTTGTTGCACATACATATGTTTTATGTTAATTAAGAATATCCATAATGCAAGAGTGTTACCCTTTCAGCTCAAAAATCAACACAAATATCCCAAATATCAGTACCCAATATTATAAATTTTCCTTTTTTTCCCTTTTTTATTTAACCTACCTCTTAAACAGAAATAGGTTTTTTTTTTTTCAATTTGTATTTTTTGAGGTGGAGTTTCACTCTTGTTGCCCAGGCTGGAGTGCAATGGCATAATCTCAGCTCGCTGCAACCTCTGCCTCCCAGGTTCAAGTGATTTTCTTGCTTCAGCCTCCCAAGTAGCTGGGATTATAGACATACACTACCATGCCCAGCTAATTTTTTGTATTTTTAGTAGAGACAGTGTTTCTCCATGTTGGTCAGGCTGGTCTTGAACACCTGACCTCAGGTGATCCCCCACTTCAGCCTCCCAAAGTGCTGGGATTACAGGCATGAGCCACCGCACCCGGCCTATAGATTTTACTTTTACACAGAGAGGCCTATCTTCATTTTAAGTCATGTAATCTCAAAAACATCTTTACTTTCAGCTATATTAAGTTTTAGACCAAGTCTTATCTTTAAGTAAATACAGAAATATTCAACTGAGCAAAAAACTTCCCTGAAGAATTCAAAATATTATCTCTCATCTTGTATGTTGTGATAACACTAGAGTCTAAATCTCAGTTCATTTATTTGTTCTCCTGTCTTGCTTTCCCTCATTAGAAGAAGAATGGCTAATTCAATAGCTTCAGGTCCCCAGTGGGTGGAATCCTGTTAGGTTCATGCTTACTGTACAATCCAGCCTTGTCTTTGGCCCTCCCAGATCTGTCCCTGATCAGTTTGTGGCCTTTTGGACATTCTTGGCTCTTTCTCAACCAGTCTCCACACATTTTAAATGTGGCCTGTCTCTATAAACCCAGGCCAAGCTACACTCTACCTCTTTCAGAATTCCTCCTAGCAATGCATTGAGTAAATCAACAAAGTTACACACCCAAGATCTGGGTTGGAGGAGGGAGGTACAAACCTTTCTCATGTTCTCCAATCCAATGTACCAGTAATCAAGCTCTTACTTTGCCCCATTGGACTCATTTCTTTGTAACATATTCTTATCAGCTAGCACTATGAAACAGAAGAAGGATGAATGAAACAAACCATACTTGGAACAAAAAGCTTGAATTCCTTGATATTCAAAGAATACTTTTTCTTACAAGCTATAGAAAAAGAGAAAAATAGCAAAAATGGAACCCACTAAGCATGGTCTCGACAGACTAAACATTAGATTTGGATGCAAAGCATGAGGGAATAATTGCAAGTATGTTTTTCAAATTTCTCTAGAAGGTTTACATTTGAAGCAACTACTGACTGCAGTCCAAACACATCATTGATGTAAGGTTAGAGCATATATATAAGCAAGCTCAGTGCATTGGCAAGGCAACCGGCCTACTAGCTTTACACAGTTAACTGGCGTTAAGAACAGTCAACAAAATCATCTGCAGCCCACAACTGGCCAGGCAGATCCTTCTCTCAAATGACAACAGAATTTAGATTAGTTACAACCCTCAGGGCAAAAATTTGAGCCAAGGGTAACTCAGTTTTTACAGAGTCTATACTCAGCGCCAGAGAAAAACGTCCAACCCAGATACCCTGTGCTTCAGGGAGGGAAGCTACCCTGGATTTTTTTGGGGAAAAAAGACATGCTAATGAAAGATAAAATCTGTAAACCAGGAGAAAGTTCTACCTACTAAATGGAATATAACTAAAAAGCATCTATTTTGAAGAAATGAATGACTCTTCCCATAGAAGTTTGTTAACTAACTGATGCATGCAAATATTTTAGCACTCCATTGCTAGAATCTATTATGTGATATTTAACATGAAACATAAAGGAATATGGCTAACAAAAGGCCACAAACTGATGTTTTGAAACAGCTCAGTTGATTCAATAGATGAAACCTTTACGGTAATTTAGGTTACAATATAACCTCAAAGCTCTTTCCAGATGACATTCACTTTTGTTTACATCTTGGAAAAATAGTAAGGCCTAAATTTTACAAGGGTAGGAAATAATATTTAAATAGTATTTAATTAAAATTGCCAAGGTATTATAGATACTTCGTATGTTTAAATTAAAGGTTCCTGAATGCTATTTAACATGATTAGTGAACCAGAATGAAAAGAAACTAGTTGCTGAGAAGTATTTCTTCTTTGAAGACTGTAAAACAGGGTATGAAAACAATCCCCAAGGAAATTGATCAAGCAATTAATATATATCAAATGGCAATAATGGTACTAGGGTGGGATATTAGATGTGACCTTAGCAGACATCCAAAAATATAATCAACTAAGTCAAATCCATAGAGCAAATGATGTATTTATTGGAAGAGTGGGAGTTAAACAGTAGAAAAAAAATTATTTGAGTTGGGTGTGGTGGTTCATACCTATAATATGTATGCAAGGCTTGAGGCTGGTAGTTCCAGGCTGCAGTGAGCTGACTGTGCCACTGCACTCCAGGCCAGGTGACAAAGAGAGACCCTGTCTCTAAAAGGAAAAACTGAAATTAAGCTTATTTGAGTTAAGATTATGTGATAGAGATGGTTGCCTAAGTACTGACTCAAGCCAGTGGACAGAAGGGAAGTATACATCTGATTCAGTTGCCTCAGGCAGCAGGCCCTAGTTTGAAGCTTCTTTTTTTTTTTCCCCCCATTTATTTATTTTATTGCATTTTAGGTTTTGGGGTACATGTGAAGAACATGCAAAATTGTTGCATAGGTACACACATGGCAGTGTGATTTGCTGCCTTCCCCCCTATCACCTACATCTGGCATCTAACAGAGAAACCAGAATGTGCTATAGCAATTCATGAGCATCTACTCGACATTAACTTTTATAATTGCTTTTCTCTGTATGGATACATGGCTTTCCCAATTTCACCCTGAATTTTATCGTGGCTACTGGTACATCTCTAGATTGTTTGGGTAGGTATTCTTTTCGAACTTTGACTATTGAGTGATCTCTTGTATGCTACTTACTCATTTTTCACCTTATTGTCCTTAGGAGGACTCCTTCTGGCTGCTATTAATAATGACGTCCCACCTAATAGATTTTCCATATTCTCATTTATTGGACTAGGGGAAGATTAGTGACTGACCTATTAGATATGATACATTATTTATTTCCATTTGTTATTGTAGGTCCTTTTGCTATTCTGCGATTAGTTAGCAAGTAATGAAAAAGAATTTCAGATGAAGGTCCAAAAGTAAGCAATCTGTAGAGATGTATGGAAGTCTACACAGAAATGCATCCTAAGGCCATATCAAAGTTCAATGAGATGAATTCTAACACCACATTTAAGTTCTGTGAATAACAATGTATTTATTGGTTAAGCTTAACTAACCATGATTGCAACCATATCATGAAGAGCAGAATTTGGCTTTGTTTACAAGTGAAGTTTGACCCACAGTATGCATATATTTTGTCTAGTTTCCTTTAACTTGTAGAACTACCTCTCTCTTTTTATTTGGGTGCAGATTCAATCTTGATACCATGAAACACACCTATTCCCCTCCCTCTTGAACTTCATAAAAGAGAATGAGTTCTAAGCCTTCTAATTGTATTACTTTCCCACCTTGCTTTAGTAATTCTTATAAAGTAAGTAAGTGGCCGAATCACAATCTTTTTGATAGATTCATTTCAGTTATTCAGAAGGATGAAGCATTCTTTTGCCTCTGAAGGTGCAGGAGAAGACATATTTCTGAAGCTGCCAGGAGCCACCTTTCCAATTGCATGGAGAAAGACAAGAGACCAACATACTTAAGCACACACACAAAGAAAAACAGTTCAGCAGAGATACACACTGTTAAAGAATGGACGAAGAGATACTGTTCTAAAGACATTAATAATTGCTTAATTCCTGCCATTGAGAAATTAATTTTGTTCATGATTATTTATATAATTACTTCTTTGATTACATTAATTGCACTCAGTACCTTCTAGCTAAACTCATAGTAATATCCCTTTTGCTCAAGACATTTATACATTTATTTTTCAATAAATATTTATTTGGTTCCTATAATTTGTCAAGCTACTCTTTCAGATAATGGAAATATCTAAATATTAATAAGAAAAACCAATTTCTGACTTTAGATTTCACATTCTAGTGGAAGATAAACAATGAACCAGACACAAAAGCAATTATTTAAAGTGAGTGAGGTAATGATATGTGCTAAAATGAATAAAATAGGATAAGAATACGGGTGATTTGAGGAGTAAAATGAGTCAAAATTTTATTGTATAGCCCAAGAAAGTATATTGAATTAGGCTTCTGTCTCATATCACCACAAACATTTTACTACAAAGTTCAACATAATCGGGGTCCATAATCCTACTAATTTTATTTCTCATATTTTACTTTTCTAACCTTTGACATTCCCCTCATATTTTCATTGAACAAGTCTATCCCACAAGATAAATGTAATCTTATTTTGTAGTGTTTATTTCACCTTTTAAATGCTTTCATATTATTTGATTTTTAATTCTATAAGTTTACTTAAAATTTTGTAGTTTTGGGTTGCTTCCGAAACTCAAATCCATATTCTTTGTTTGAAGTGAATAAGAAGTTTTTAACAATAAGCACAGTGGCTGTATTTCTTATTTTTTTATGTAATAATGCTATAGAAGAAAACTCAAAGTCTCAATGGCTTATGACAATAAATATTTCATCTCATATTCTTGGGCTGGCAGTTTTGATCTCTTGATGGTTCACAGGAGCTTGAGAAAGACAAGTGGTGGCCTGCTTCTTAAGGACATGCCTCAGAACTACCACCTTATAATTTATTTTCAAATTCCATTTGTAAGTGCAAGTCAACAAGGTCAAGTGCAACACAAATGGGGTGAAAACGTATAGTCTACTTATAGCAAACCATTGCAAAAGTAGAGAGGAAAAGAAGGATTTTAAATAATAAAACCATCTACTACAGTCACTAAATGTAATTTTACACACTGGAGACTATAATATGAAGAAGTGATCTAAATACAGCAGCACAACAGAAACTCCAGAAAACTGGCCCTATTGAAGTTACATAGGAGGACTGTCAAAAGACAGGCAGGACTTAAAAAGAAAAATATATGTAAAGGTGATGTATTAGTCCATTTTCACAGTTCTGTAAGGTTATTATTTGACTGGGCAATATATAAAGAAAGGAAATTTAATTTGCTCACTATTCTGGATGGCTGCAGAGGCGTCAAGAAACTGACAATCATGGCAGAAGATAAAGGGAAAGCAAGGCATGTATTACATGGTGGCAGGAGAGAGAGAGGGAAAGGGGAAGCACTAGACACTTATCAAACAACCAGATCTCATGAGAACTCACTCATGATTACAAGAAGAGCATAGGGCGGAAACTGCCCCCATGAACCAGTCACCTCTCACCAGCTCCCTCCTTAAACATGTGGGGATTACAATTTCTGATGAGATTTGGGTGGGGACACAGAGCAAAATTACGTGAGGTGATATACAAATAAATGAAATATCTCCATACAATTGCCTGAACATATCATGCTGTTCTATGCCTCCCTCCATTTCTACCTGAAATTCTATCACTAACTCTTGAGATTCTCCTCTGCAAAGCCCTGCTTGATATTCTCTCCTCTCTGATGTAACATTATTTCCTGTATTTGCCCTTTATAACAATATGTGCACATGCTTGTAACAAGTTTATTATAATTTATTAGATTTTTTTTTCTGTGATTGAATGGTTTATTAGCACCATGAGTTTTCTGAAGGTGAGCATGGCACATTTAGGTCTGTATACTGATATGCATATTGATGCTTAGTTTAGTTGCCAGCTATAGGAAATTAAAATATCAGACAATCCATTTAGTTTAAATGACCTCTAAAATTTCTTCCCATCCTAATATTATACACAAAGCATTGTGTTATCACAGGGTTTGGAAGGTTGCTTTAATAAAATGTCAGTGACTCTTAAGTCCCAACAATGCTGAAAAAATTTAAGTAACAACAATTGAGAAAGTAACTTTCTTTGCTGCATTTAAATAGCATTTACTCTAACCTTTAGCTCCCAATCTTGGATCTCTTATCCTCAGAGCCCTTTTTTCATTCAGTATTTAGTTGTGCTTAGTCTTTGAATTACTGTTCATTCTGCCCATCATTTCACAGCAATGATTTTGGCAGACAAAGCAACTTCCATGCACAGCCAGGTGTTCACCTTGGCACCCTCACCCCCGGAAAGGGTTGATTCAGATGTTTCCACACCTGCGAATTGGCTGTCCAATCTTAGCCAGCTCCCATGAACTTAATTATCATTCTGTATTTCAAAATTCAAAAGCAAAATATTTCAAGATAATATGCATAAAAATTCAAATGCTGCTGCTTCTTGCCATTCCATCATGTCCTCCCTAACAAAACACTATTGGAAACAAATAACTGTTTCTCCATTACCATTTTATTTTGATTTGTGGGATGTGTAAATGGAATGCAACTCACTAGGTCCAAAGAGCTGATTAATTTCAATGGCAAAAAATCTCTGTTTGCCCAGATTAAGACTAAGATGCTTAACCTATGATCCAGGGGCAAGTTAAGGATCCACGAATAATCTCAAAATTTTACATGTCTCTTTTTGAAGCATGTTATATTTAGACAGCAAAAGACGAAATTTTATGATAAAATACAATTATAAGTAGAGACCTAAAATGCCTTCTCATAGGTTTCTCTTTCCTCTTAGCCAAGGACTTGCTTTATTTCCTCAAGACAGAATGTTTTTGAAGGTGCTAAAAGCCATTCATTTATTTTAGCCTTTCCTGCTGTTTTATTTATTTATTTATTTATTTATTTATTTATTGTGCCAACCTCTTGATTGTAATTCCATGTTTGTACTCCATAATCATGTGACAGGGATCTGGGGATTAATACATAATGGCTAAACATCTGCTGTTTAAAAACACAACACCATCATTGAACTGCTTGATATTTACTCAAGAAAAACAAACAATTTCTATACTAAGACATACATTCAAATAGTTATAGAAATGTGAAATAGCCTAAATTGGAGACAACTCAAATGTCCATCAACAGTGAATAAATAAAGAAATTGTGGGTTACTCATACAATCGAAAATTACCTATTGATTAAAGTAAATGAGTTCCCCAGATTTCCAAAAGAATATTTAAAAAGAAGAACAAGGTTAGAAATTTCAGACTTCAGAATTTCAGAATTTACTACAAAGATACAATCATCAAGGCCATGGAACAGGCATGTAGACCAAAGGAATAGAACTGAGAATTCAGAAATAATCTCATGCGTTTATAGTCAATTGATTTTTGACAAGGGTATCAAAATAATTTAATGATAAAAGAATCTTCTTTTTAACAAATGATGCTGAGATAGGTGGATATCCACATGCAAATGAATTAAGTCAGACCCCTACCTTCCACCATATCTGTAACTAACTCAAAATAGATCAAAGATCTAAATGTAAGTGACAAAACTTCAAAACCCTTAGAAGAAAAGAGATATAATTATTAGTGAGCTATAATTAGGCAATTTGTTAGATCTAAAACCTAAATCACAAGCAACCAAAACATAAATAAATTGGACTTTCTGAAATTTAAAACTTTTTTGCTTCAAATAATTCTATAAAATAAGAGAAAGGATAATTCATTACAAGGGACAAAATACTATGAAATCATGTATTTGATAAAAGTCTGGTATCTAGAATATATAAAACATTCTTACAGGTCTACAATAAAAAGAACAACTACCCAATTTAAAAATGGTAAAAAGATTTGAATACATATTTTCCCCAAACATACATAAAGTCTTCAATAAGCACATGAAAATAATGCTAAATATGATAAGACATTAGAAAACTACAAGTAAAAGTAAAAATGAGATACGTCTTCACATCATTAGGATGACCACAATAAAAAGACAATGACAAGTTTTGGTAAGGATGTGGACAAAGCAGAATCCTTATGCATTGCTGGTGGGAACATAAAATGGTACAGCCAATTGGGAAAACAGTTTAGCAATTCAGAAAACTAAGCATGGTTCTGCCATATGACCCAGCAACTCCACTTCTATGTGTATACCCAAGAAAACTGTAAATGTATTTCCATGCAAAAATTGTACAGAAATGTTCACAGCAACATTGTTCATAAAGTGAAAACAACCTTAGTGTCTATTAACTAATGAACAGATAAGCAACATGTAATATGTGTAAAAGTTAGAACATTATTCAATCATGACAGGAGTGATACACTAATATGTACAAAAACACGGATGAGCCTTGAAAACATTATGCTCAGCAAAAGAACCCACAGGTAAAAGGCCACATACTGATTGATTCATTTATATGAGATGTCCAGAATGGACAAATAAATAGAGAAAGAAAGTAGATGAATGTTTGCCAGAGTCTGGGGAAGGAGCAAATGAGAATGACTACTAATGTGCATGGTATTTTTTTCTAGACATATGGAATTGTTCTGGAATTAGATAGCAGTGATGATTTCACAATCTTGAAAATATAATCAAAACTAAATCATACACTTTTTAAAAGGATAAACTTTATAGTATGTGACATATATCCCATTAATATTAAAAATGAATGACCTATTGATAACATTAAACAACTTTGAACCATCTCATAATAATTAATGCTGAGTGAAAAATCCTATAGAAATGAATATTTACTATATGATTCCATTTACATATTCTAGAAAATTTGAACTGATTTGTAGCTGCAAGAGGCATGTAGATTAGTGGTTACTTGATGGAAGGGGTAACAGGAGGGAGGAATTACAAGGGAACATGAAGAGGCTTTTGAGAGTGATGAATATATATATTGTCTTGATTGTGGTAATGGTTCTACAATTGTATACATATGCCAAAATGTATCACGTTGTTCACTTTATATATGTGCAATTTGTTATATAAAAGGACTTCAAAAAGTTCAGGGAAAATAGAATTCAAAGACAAAAATAAAAGTATAGACTATTTGTCAACACAACCTTCATCAAGTTCAAGACATTTTTGTAAGCAATCAATGATAACAGCCATTTAGTCTGTTTCTAAATAACTGGGAGTGCTTGGGTTTTTACCATGTCAGTGCAGTCTTTGTTATATTATTAGCTGAAGAAAAATAGATGTCTTTTACAGATTTCCTAACATTAGGAAACAAAAGAAGGCAGAAAGAGCTAAATCAGGACTCTAAGTTGGATACCTAATGATTTCTGATCAAAAGTCTTGCAATATTGCCACCATTTGATGACAGGAATGAGCAGGAGCATTATCCTGGTGGAGAAGAACTCCGGTCAAGCTTTCCTGGGCATTTTTCTGCTAAAGCTTTGGCTAACTTTCTCAAAACATTCTTTTAATAAGCAGAAGTTCTCATTCTTTGGCCCTCCAGAAAATCAACCAACCAAAATGCCTTGAATATCCCAAAAAACTGCTGCCATGACCTTTGCTCTCAACTAGTCTTTATTGCCATCTCTTGGTACCCATTGCTAGGGTCGTGTTTTGTCTTCCGGTTCATACTGGTGAAGCCATGTTTCATTTTCTATTACAATTCTCTGAAGACATGTTTCAGGATATTCATCCCACTTATTTATAATTTGCATTGAAAGCTCTGCTCTTGTCTGCAATTTATCTGGGCACAACAGTTTTGGCACCTTTAAGTTTTCAGTAAGAATTGTGTAAGTTAAACTAGTTGAAATGTCTACAGTGTTAGATGTTGTTTTTGCTGATAATTGTCAATCTTGTTCAATTAAGGCACAAACAAGATTAATTATATTTCCTTGCAAATCGATATGGATGACCTGACACTGTGGGCTTTATCTTCAACATTGTCCGATTTCTTCTTAAAATGAGTTTTCAATTTGCAAACTGCTGAGTTTTAAAACTTTTTATAAAGCATCAACAATTAGACCATTCTTCCACCTGAGTTTTATTATAAATTTTATGTTTGTTCTTGCTTCAATTTTAATAGAATTCATGTTACTTAATAGGGGTATCTTCCTCAAACTAGGTCTTCTTCAAACATAACATATTAGCATATTAGTACAAATTTATTTTGGTGCAAAACATTTTTAAATCCTCACATAGTTTTTCAAAATATACATTTTCTATAAACTTTATGAAAACATCCTCATATATTCATTATTTCTTTATCAAATGGCTTTTTTTTCTGGAAAAAAAAAAAGCCCAAAACCTCAATACCATACCTAATAGTAGTGAGTCAGTTATCAACTTGGAGAAGACAGGAGACAATACTGTGCCAAGAACATGCCCTTTTTTATTGCATAGGCTGACAGCCAGAAAAACACTTCCAGAAAACAGCTATTAATATTTTATTTTATAGAATTTTTATAATGAGATAAATTCAACTTGAAAAGTAGCAATCAGTTTGAAAACATATACCTGTAATCTACAGTACATGAGCCTCAAGGTCAGTTATTTCCAGTATTAAAAATAAATATTCAGGTCCTAACTAGTTTTAGCTCCACAAACCTTCACCATTTTCATATAGACAGGATATAGGGAAAAACATAATAAAAATGGAATTTAATGAAAACTATTTGGAAGTCACTGTTTGGTGGCCAGACACAAGAATTTATGCTGGATCTGTTTCTGTGCAGAGGGGTAAAAGCAGACATTATTTATTTTAGCAAACTCAAAGAGAGGGTATAACTCAGTTGTATTAATTTGAATTTCAGAATATAAAGATGGTAACCCTTTCTTGGCAATCAAAACACACACACACACACACACACACACACACACACACACAGCACAGTAATTGCTGAAAGATAAAACATATTATTTAGATAAATAAATATTTATCTCTTTATTAGCAGCATTCCAGCTTCTGCCAGCGGGCAATTACAAGAATGTTTAGTCCAAAAGAATGACCAAAGAAAACATGGTTGCAGGCATTTGTAAAGCCAATTAAAAATCATGTACTAGACTGATCTCTACGGGAAGCAGGTCTTTGCCTTTGTATATCCCTAGTACCTAAAACAATTAGCAGTCAATAACCGACCATTATCGTTAGTGAATTAAGTGTTCTAGGCTTCTAACAACAAAATTATCTGTTGTTATTAAAGCCAAACACACTCTAAAATGAGTGTTAAGTATGGAGTGGATCCTGCTTACATGTGCTGGTGTGTAATACACACAGTATCAGTGTGCATGCATAGTACACATGCATAGTGAGAAAGAAGCCATCACTTTAGAGTCTCACATAGGTCTGTGACCTAAATATGGTGAAGATCACATGTTTAGATCCACAAATTACTTTTTTAAAGCTCCCCACTTAAGACTGATGAACAAAAGATAACTCTTGCTTCACACCTGACCTGTTTTAGGAATTTATGTTAAGATTTTTTTAAAACGAGATCTCAGGAACTCACCCACTATGTCTCAGCTAAACTATCCTATGCAGTCTGCCCTCCATACCTGCAGGTTTTGTATCCATGAATTTAATTAATCATGGATACAAAAAAAGCCACCAAAAAACAATAAAAATAACAATACAACAAGAAAAAGAATATAAAACAGTATAAAATTATATACAGAGTATTTGCATTATATCAGGTATTACAATAATCTAGATATGATTTAAAGTATAGAAGAGGATGTATGTAGGTTACACACAAATGTGCCATTTTATTCAGGGGATTTAAGCATCAAAGATTTTGATTTCATAGGAGGGGCTGGGGAGTAAGGAGGTATCCTGTAACCAATCCCCCTTGGATACTGAAGAACAACTGTATTTGTTACCCAGGCTCAAAAATTATTTCTCAGCTTAGGTTCTTTGGAATGCCTTTTTTCTGAAACTTTGCATATCAGAGTCTATCTCATCTTTCAGCAAAGAGGAATTATTGTTCATCTTTTGTTAGTGCCACTCCCAACCCAAATTATGCTGTATCTCCCCGTATATTCCTTACAGCACTTAGCACACTCCACTATATGCTTTTGTTAAAAAAAAAAATGCCTTCAGTCTCACTTCTCCAACTAGAATATAAGTTGCATGAAGGGATAAAGCTTATCTATTTTTTTCTCTGCTAAATGCCCAATACTCAAAACAAAGACTAGCCCATAATAGAAATTTAATAAACCATTTTCAATGAATGATTTAGGGATAATGACTTAAAAGGAAAGCTTGTGTTCTTCAAATACTGTATAACTCTGGCAGGTGCCACCTACAAAAATAACTTAGAATCATATCCAGCTTCCAGTTCAGGAATTATGAAGATTCTTTCTCTCCACAATACTGTGACCATCTCACTCCTTTCTAACAGTTCAATATTTTTTGAACATCACCTATGCTCCGAATCTTTTATTAGGCCCTGAAGATAGAAAGATAAAATAAAGCCTTCAATTATTTTCCCTGTTTGGAGGACCAGGAACATGAGAAAATATGAGATATCATCTCTAGGTAGTGCTTCCAGTGGGCTCAGTGCAAGAAGAGAGTGATGTAAATGATTAAGCTCAAGTTTGGGAACAGTCTGTGAATTTTAATTATCTCTCCCAGCCCTGTGCCCCATTACCATGGATAATTGAAAGTTGGCCATATTGCTAGGTAACGCTTCATTCCCTACATAACTTGGCACTTAGAAAACATTTTGCAGGAGAAGCAATTACAGCAATTGTCTCATCCAGGGTGGGTGGAGGGTGGATAGAAATTTACTCCTGATGATATTTTTGCTCTTTCGAAATATTTATAAGAGATTCTTCAACCTACTTCTAAAAACCTTCATATATATATATATGTGTGTATATGCTAAGTTGCTATACCTACCAAGCTGTGTGGAGAGAGAAGGGTATTGTAAGAGGTGCACACCATCTCACACCCCACAGTTGCTTTCCAGCCTTTTTATAGGTGGGAGCTCTGAGCCATGATTTCTATGGTTCCTGCTTTCCGCCAACACATGTTCGTGGGGGAAGGTATGCCCAAACTACAGTTAATCAAAGATTTGAAGACTAAACAAACAAAACAAAATGTAGCTTTGGGAGAGTGTGTTAGATTGTGTTGGAATATTTCTTTTTGCCTTTCGATCTTGTGTTGCTTTGGTGGAGAGAACCCATAAAATTTTCAAAGTGTTTAAACATCAAATTTCTTCTTTGTTCATTTAATTGCCTTTCTTAAACTACCTTTCTTCCTGAATCAATGTTATATCACTTTTAGAGGGTCAGTTTATGCTTTCTAAAACATGACATTTGAGACAATCATTCTAGAACTGGAATCCCTGGATGGATCTGCAGCGATTCCATTTTCCATTCTAGCAGTCATTAACCACTCTTCCAGGAAAGCAGCTCCATAACTTCCCAAATCCCCGTTAGCCTCCATGGCCCAGGAAGAGCAGAGGTATTTCTCCAGCAGGAAAGAGAAGCAGCCAGCTTAGTCCTGGGCTGAGTAGGATCCATTTGTTTCTATCAAAACAACTATGGGTGTTTCCTGATATGTCATTTGGTAGAAGGGCCTCAGCTTTATATAAGGCATGATATAAAGGGTATATTTTAGTTCTCCTTCAAATTTTTTCACTTCCTGTTAATTTTTAAAGGTGAGGGGGATACTTTTTAAAGTTATTATAAATTACAATATTGACAAGATATGCATTATCTAAAAAGCTACTCTCAGGAAATTGATTTCTACATATTTGCATGATATTTTATGATTATTTTTTACCAGGAACAGAAAACAGATTTCTATTGTCATTATTGGAATCATTTTCTCTCCTGATGGTAAGGAACTTACAGGGGTCTCATACTAGGTAATTTGTGTAAATGCTGTAGTTGAACTTTCACAGGGTACTGGAAACAATCATGGTTCTGATTAGGGTCAGAGCTTCTGCTATGTACTTCCATGGTGTTCTGTACATCTCCTTTGCAAAACTTTGCACAGTGACAATTGATTATTTGTGTGACTTTTGCTGACTAAGCCCTATAGGCATGCCACTATGCTAAGTGCTTTGCAAATGTTATATAATGTAATCTTTACAATAATCCTATGAGCTCAATACTTTCATAAGTCAATATTATAGAAATAAAAATTATGTCCTTGAGACACTAGGTAACTTGCTTGAGGTCACATAATTTGTAATTGGCAGCACCATGATTTACTAAGCGTTATAAAATTTCAATGGACATGAACTTTACCACCACGCAAAATTAACTTTCCACTTGATAAGCTAATGCTGGATTGCTTTCTTAAAAGCATTTTCAATTGCTCTTTAAGGGTAGTTTATTGAACAGTGCAAGACAGCTGTCCACATTTCGGTACCCAAGATTGATAAGGGATAACTTCAGATGCAACTTTGTCATAACCAATAAAGTTCAAGGGAGTATAGGTGCACAGGATAGGAGAGGACTGCAAAAAGCTTTGTTGGCACCGTGGATGGTAGATATGCAAGAATAACTGCTCTTTTACCCAAATCGAGTATTAGAAAGTCCTTTTGTACTACCTTAAGGGACAGAACACTTAAGCAGGATTCAAGAAGCTAAAGCTGCATTTCAGAGGAAGCTTGAATCCAGACATTGCTCAGAAGGTTATTCAACTTTTCACTGCTTTAACTGTAGAGTAACCATAACTGATATTTTTTGCCTTGAAATTTTAGTATTTTAACGATTGATGCTACTGATTACTTGGCATTTCCTATATTGTATTACGGTCTTTAAATGATTTTCCACCTCTATTTGTGCCTTTATTTCCTGAGTCCTTACCTAAGGTACAATTCCTTCCTAATTTTCGTAAAATTGTATACCTCCACCTGAGATAGGAATGAAAGAGGAAAGTCTCCTTTCAAATAAGAGTGGTAAATCTACTCAGGTAGACAAGGAAGAATCCCCTTTAGTAGGTATCTGCTGTTTATGGCCTCCTAGAACCCCTGTTTCATTTAGGGAACCACACCATACCTTCTCATGTGGATTTGGTGAGATTGTCAATTCCAGTGACTCAACCCCTTGGTCATAATGGTGGAGAAAAGAAACAAAACAAAACAGTATTTAACTACTCATAGTATATTCTATTCCCATGGCGGTAATGTCTCATCAGGAGTACACATTAGGTCTAAGGAGGAGCAATCAGAGTTCTCCTCTTGATTGAAATAGATGTTGGGGGAAATGAAGCTTGCTTTCTACTATATCTAAATTGAAAGAGTGTTATCCTGGAGTTACAGGAGGTATTTTTTGCTCAATAATATAGAAGATGCTAACTCCAAAATGAATGAATGACGGCATCAAACAGAAAAAAAAAAAAAGTTGAAATGTGGAAAAAAAAGTCTCAATAGCATTTAGTTTTCTTAAAGTTAGACTCATTCTAGTACTTTCCAGATATAGAAGCTGGTTAATACTCTTTGGAGATTAAGTTAATTAAATTGATATTATAGCACTTTAAAGAAAAATTCCTGATTAATGGCAATAAAATGAAAATGGAGTAATGAGAGAGAAGGAATATTATGACTTCATAACTATTATACTATTGAACCACCATTTCTCAAACTAAGGTCTACGATGTTAATCACTCTTCTGTCCCCCCAAAAATGTGCTCTGGTTAAATAGATTGGGATTAAACCTATTTGTATTTTAACACACACATATAAAATATTTTGTTTAAAAGTAATCAGATTTCTTTACTGAAAGATTTTAAAGAAATTTAAAATGTCACATAATGTGTTATCAAAATATTTATCACACTTTTATTTGTTATAATAATGCCCTGCATTTAAATATTTAAACTGATAAAATTTGAGAGCAAAAATAGTTATTAGCTTTATAAAAACTAAGTTAACTTTCTTTGAAAACAATAAAATTAGACATTTTTAAAGTACACATAGAAAGACCAGTGTAAATGTGAGAAAAAGTCAAATATCTACAATGATTTATATATGTATATATAAAACAAAACACACATTAAATAATTCACCAACTACAATTTCTGATCAACTAAGGTGTTCATAAAGACAAGCTTTTACTTAATTTTATCATTATTTCTAGATTGACAAATATACATAATCTTATTTTTAAAAAGTAACTAAGACATAAAGAAGGTATCAAAGCCCTTCAAATTTTGCCACAGAGAAATAATGATTGGCAACATTAAGTATATTTTATTCAGGATGTCAAGCCATATTACACCCTATGAATATGTTTACATATTTATATACTTTATATGTATAGATTTTTATGTGTGTATATTCATATATATATATCAATAGAAATTATTTATGAGATTATCGTTTATAAAAAGCATTACTAAAATGGACTCATACTCTTTACATTTTAAAAATAATATATTGAGATGGATCATAAAATTAAGTAACAAAAATGCTGGCTTTCAATTAAATGAAAGTAATGAATTTAGAGAAATGTTTTTTAATAGTAAAAGATATTACTAAAGTATCTCAATAGAATTTAATTAAAATCATGATAATATTTAGGTTAAAATAATTATTTTTAGCTGCATATTACAAGTTTAATCAGGCTTCAACTGCATTATTTGACTCTGCTATTAAAGTCAAAGAGAAACTGCATCCTCTTTCCAATTTTCTTAATTATATTGTAATTTTAAACTGTCATTGCTTTTAACATATATATTATCATCCGCAGTCATTATTTTTAATTTGTTTAAAATTGATTAAATGCATACTACTAGTCTTTTTCACACATATTCAGTTCTAAGTTCTTTATTTTGAATTAATTGCTTTGTGGGCTAGATTTCATTGTCAAAATTTTTTCTTCCAAGAAAAACGAGTTGGTGCTATAATTGGTGGATTTTTCCTTGTTTCAGAACGTCTGTCTCTTGGCTTTATTTACATAAGAAGGACGATTTGGTGGGATGTAATTTTTATAAATACTTTGTTTTATTCAAGAGGCAATGTGCATTGCCCCACAGTTTTCTGATATCATATATTGTTGTGGGAGAAAACATACGTGAATTTTTCCTCACTGGCAACTTGCTTTTTCTTCCTGGACATTTGAGTTTCCTCTTTGTTCTCGAAGCCTCATGCCCTAAATACACACACACACACACACACACACAAACACACACACACGCACTTAAAGAGGAAACAAAATTATATATATATAATTTTTTTTAAGATGGAGTCTGGCTCTCTTGCCCAGGCTGGAGTGCAATGGTGGGAACTTAGCTCACTGCAACCTCCACCTCCTGGGTTTAAGCAATTCTCCTGCCTCAGCCCTGCTGAGTATCTGGGATTACAGGCACACACCACCAGGTCTGACTAATTTTTGTGTTTTTAGTAGAGGCCGGGTTTCGCTATGTTGGCCAGACTGGTCTCGAACTCCTAACTTTGTGTGATCCACCCACCTCGGTCCTCCAAAGTGCTGGTGTTACAGACGTGAGCCACCACACCCAGCCCCATGATACATCTTTATATTGATCTTTCAGTTTTATTTTTACACCACTCAACCAATATACTATGTATTCTTTTGAAATAGAGAATGAAGATTCATTTCAAGAATATAGTTGTGTCGCTATTAAATGTAAATCAATACTCTGGTCACTGTTAGAAATATGCAAATGTATTATTTTTCTCTTTTTTTTTAAGAGACAGCAACTCACTCTGTTGTGAGGCTGTAGTTTAGTGGCACAATCATGGCTCAATACAAAGTTGAACTCCTGGGTTCAAACAATCCTCCTGCCTCAGCCTCCCAAGGATTATAGGCCCCACCCTCTGTCCCCAGTGCTTGGTGTATTTTTAAACGGCTGATGTCATGTCACTTTAAGTATTTGTAAAATGTCTAAAAATGACATGCTACTTTTAATTCTTCTCTAGATTTTCTCTGTGACACTAGAGATAATTCGATCATAGATGACACCACCAACTAAAAGATGCATCGTCATTTTATATAACACTACAAATGAAAACATGGTATCAATTATATTGACAATAATAAAATTGTACAATAATATTTATTGTTAGATATGCCCCAATTTGAAAAAGGTTAAAATGTAAAAAAAAAATGTGGATCTTAGAATTGATGAAATATGAAACTATTCCTGTTACACAGGTAAAGAAATATAACCAGAAGCTCCTTCCCCATGCCTTCTAATATTTATCCTCATTTTTTCTTATACACAAATAGCTTTCTCCATTCTAAGTCATGTGAGATAGAATGTAGAGCTAGAAACCTAAGCTCACAGTAACAGATATATCAAAAATGCCATATTATGGTATTCAAATCTAATAAAAATGCCATTTTATTATATTCAAATAAAAATCTACATTACATATTGACCCTTGTCATTAGATGATTTTAAATAAGCCACATTTAACCCAAAATCCATATCCTCTCTGATCCAGATGTTGACTAGAAGATTTGTGATCTGTTAATTTTATTCCTTTCATTTGCAGACAAAACTGAACTAGTGGTCAATTGATTCTACTACATAACCAAAATTTAGAATGGCCTATTACATCGTAGGTGCACGTTCATATCTGGTATTTTATCTTACAATTGATGGCCATTCTATGACCTTTTGCACAATGAGTCTTCCTGAACATTTGTAGATTATTGTTAGATTATCTAAGAGGGATTCACTTTAAAATGAATAAGAATAAATTCACTCCACTGAGGATAGTTCTTATTTTGTTCAGAAATATTTGAAAGAAAAAAAACATGAATATGATTAGTGGATGTTAAGATTAAAATCAAAAAAAAAGAAAAAGAAAACTGAAGCTAATTCTGAGTTAACCTATTCTATTCCCAAAAGGATGTTTTAGAAAATCATTTTACCACCAAAAGTTTTATTCGAAATTAAGAATATGGCTTTATATCTCAAATCTACCAAAAATAACAGTGTAATATTTGATGTGTCAATTAACCTCTCCGAAGTTAGCAGTTTCACATACACTGCTATATGCAAAGTAGACAGGAAAATGTGCCTTCTAGTTGGGCAAGTGAAAACCATGGTAACACTGAAGTGATGTTATTACCAAAAGAAAGATGAAAAGAATGGATGTTGGGGTGTTAAGTAGCAATATCTATCACAGAAAACTACAAAATAACCTATATAGTCAAATAAAAATAAACCTATAAATGTAGGATTTTAAAGATTTAATGTCTTATCACTACATGCTTTTTTAAAAGATCTTTTATATATTTTCAAGCAAAAACTAAAGGTTTTTTTTGTTACTAGTTCAGAATTATAATATTCTAGTTCCAAGAAAAAGTTTAGTGAAACACTTGAGTCAAACAGAATTGTTGCAATGGTTAGATTTAAGAAACTTACGATGCAATTAGTGATGCAGGTGAGGGCATTTAAAATGCATGTTAATTTTTATCCTACTCCATTTAAATAAAGAGCTGTTTTGTTAAGGTGAGATGATTATCCCTAAGATACTGTTCTTTCATCAGATTTCCCAATTTAACCTACTTCTATGTTCTTGCAGGGATTTAGTAAAGAGTATGATAATTGAATTGCTTTAGCTAATGATAACCCCTGATGGAGAGACAGGAAAGCAGAGCAAAGGCTTGAGCAGCTGAAGGGGCAATTTGACCTGGCATGAGCCTTCTTTCTTAAAGAGATGGATGGAGGAAAAAAATAAATAAATAAATAAACAATAAATAACTTTTTAAACTAATGTGCTTTAAAAATGAAAAAACACTCCTTAATGGCAAATACTCTCAGAATCTATTCCTCCACAGTATGTGGTGCAAGCTTTGACTTTTTAGTATTTTAAACTATTAATGTATTACAATTGAAAAAAAACACATATTCATGTATGTACCTATGCAACAATTCTGCATAATGTGCACACGTACCCCAGAATCTAAAGTACAATAAACATATATATCAAAAAATAAATAAATAAAAAGTAAAAAAAAAAAAAATCAGGAAAGCAGTATATCATGCAATTTTGAAGTAAATTGTTTGATCCTCAAACCCATACTCTAACCCTGCTTTTCTTTCATTAATCAAAATAAAATTGCTTTCTTTTTTTGAGTAGAGGAAATTAAGCTATAATTGCAGAGACTGTCAAATCCTTTTCCCAAAAATGATTCGATAAAGTCAAACAGATAGGCCAAAACAAGACAAAGCAAGAAAATAATTTTTGAGCTGCAAAAATCAACCAAAGTCAAACAACAATCTGAAAAGTAATAATGGTTTAAAAATTTCTGAACATTGAGTAAGAAAGCAGAGCTCTTGGCATTTGGCCTGGGTATGATCTCATTTTCTCTCCCCACCTAGTTCAGCATGATTGTTCCACCAGAATGGATCAGACTGGGAGAACTAACAGATTCTCTGTGGCAGGCAAAGTGAATTCACTTATTTAGATTGGTAGGTCACAACCATGCACAGCAACACTATCGGTTGATGTAAATTCTCAGATATAGGTCATTGGAGGAGGTCAACATATCAAGTCTATGAGTCTGATACTATGTGGTTGAGGAACAAGTATATTTCAAACTAAGACTAAACACATATGCAGAAGAGACCAGAGAAAGTCAAACTATTCACACACTCCTTGTTGATTCTGAGCTGCTAGATGGTGCGTTGGGATACTTGAACGAGTCTGATAGAGAAGACTTACAAATGGCTCAAACTTTGAATGTACTTCATCAGCTACTCTCCCTCCAGTTGGTAGAGGTTGGAAGCCTTACCGGCTCAAGTAACTCGAACACATTAGTCCATTCATTGGCTGACTACACAGCTTGTCAAACACAGGATTGACCACTAAGTAGTAAGACCTAAAAATAAAAGTAACAGCATATCTATAAATGGAGCAGATGCTTGAGTGTCCATATATTATATGAAATACAGATTGCAAAGATTTAGCTGAAGGAAGTTACTAAGGAAAGAGTGAAACAAACCAACAAAATGCAACAACAAACCTTTCAAGGAAAAAATATTATAGTCCAGAATTTTTACAATATATTATATAAGTCACCTAGTTCTCAACAAATCTTGGGTCATGTAAGGAAACAAACAAACAAACAAAAAATGGTACCCCCTACACAGGGGAAACAAAGAAACAGTCAATAGAATTTTTCTCTGAGTATTAACAGATATTAGATTTAGCAGAGAAAGTCTTCAAAGCCATTTTATGGATACAGTCAAAGGACTAAAGGAGGCAGTTAAAAGAATCAAAGAAAAATATAAAAGCAATTAATCAACAGAGATACCTAATAAGAATGTAAAAATTATAAAAATTGTATAGTTTCACAAAACTAAAAATGAAATGAAAAATTATTAAAATAGCTCAAAAGCAGAAAAATAATTGGATTTAAAGACAGAGCAATGAAAATTTTCTAGTGTGAAGAATAGAGGAGGAAAAAGATGGAAAGAGAATGAAAAAAACATTGTATTATTGAAGTTTATAACACATATGAATATATGACAATGATAGCAAAAAGAAAGAGACATGAATGTACATAATGATAAATTAAGGCATATGTTATTATATATAATATAATCCTTAAAACAACCATTCAGAAGGTAACCAAAAAATACATTTAGGAAATCAGTAAATTAGTGACTATTCTACACTAATTTTCTTTTTTAGCTATTCTACACTAAATTTTTTTTAGCTCAGAAGAGTATAGCCATGGAGGAACAGATAAAATTTAAAAAGGAGATATCTATAAAACTGATTACAAAATAACAAAGATAAATTTAACTATATTCTTAACTATATTGACATAATATAATCATAAGCCATTTTTATAGATACATTCAAAGGACTAAAAACTGTTAAAATAATTAAAGGAAAATATAAAAGTAATTAATCAACAGAAATCCCAAATAAGGATATAAAAAATCATAAAAATTGGAAAATCTAAAGTTTCACAATACCAAAATTGAAACGACAAAATCATTAAAATAGCTCAAAAGCAAAAAAAAAGAATATTTTTATTTAAATAATAATATGATAGTAGTATTATTAATAATAATGGCCTTATTACTCCAATCAAAAGTCAAATATTATCAGATTGGATGTATAAGAATAGGTACAGCCATCTATAAGTTGTCCACAAGATGCCTACCTTAAAGTAAAATACAAAAATAGGGCTGGGCGCGTTGGCTCACGCCTGTAATCTCAGCACTTTGGGAGGCAGAAGCAGGTGGATCACAGGGTTAGGAGATCGAGATCATCTTGCATAACATGGTGAAATCCCATCTCTACTAAAAATACAAAAAATTAGCTGGGCATGGTGGTGCGTACTGGTAGTCCCAGCTACTTGTGAGGCTGAGGCAAGATAATTGCTTGAACTCACTAGGTGGAGGTTGTAGGTGGAGATTGCATTGAGCCAAGATAGCGCCACTGCACTCCTGCCTGGGCAACAGAGCAAGACTCCATCTCAAAAAAAAAAAATAGATTACAATGTGAACATACATTCTACAAATGACAAAAATCATAGAGCTGGAGGGCTATCTTAGAATCAGATAAAGTAGACTTTAAGGTAAAATATATTATTATAGACAACCAGTGAATTTCATAATGATAAAATTGTCAGTGTATCAGGAAGATAAAACAACTTAAATATATTGGTATCTCATAGACAGGCCAAAAATATATGAAGCAAAATAAGAAAAATGAAGATAATTGAAGGGATAAATAAGCAATCCAACAATAAAAACTAGAAATTTTCAAAATCTACTTTAAATAATTGATAGACCCAATTTAAAAATCAGAAACAATACAAGACTTGAACAACAGTATCAACGTAACTTGTATCTATAGTATATTAGGGCAAACAACAGCAGATTTCACATTCTTCTCAAGCATACATGTACCACTCTCCACATAGACCATATTCTAGGCAATGAAAAAAGTCTTGATAAATTCTAAAGTATCAAAATCATACATATCAGGCTATATGATCATAAGGGAAAGAAGTTAAAAATCAACAACAGAAAGAAATATGGGAAATCTGAAAATATTATTAATTTAAACAACACTATTCTGAGTAATCCATGAGTCAGACAAGTAATTACAGTCAAAAATAGAAAATGCTTTGACATGAATGAAACTGAAAACACAACATAACACAATGTATGCAAAATAGCTAAAACAGTGCCAAGAGAAAAATGTATAGTCATAATGGCCTTTATGACAAAAGTGAAAGGTCTCAAATAACAACCTGAGCTTCTACCTTCAGAAATTTGATGTCTAGGAGCAAACTAAGCCCAAATCAAGAAAAGGAAGGATAATAAAAACTAGAGAAAATATCAACCAAATAGAACCCAGAGAAACAATTAAGAAAATTAAAAAAAACTCACAGTTTGCAATTTAAAAAATTCAGAGAACACAAATTACCAAAAATAATAATGAAAAGGGGGCTATCATTAATGAGTATAAGGGATTATTATGAAAAACTTTATGCCAACAAATTATTTAAGCTAAATGAAATAGAAAAATTCCTAGGAAGACAGAAATTATTAAAACTTACTTAAGAAGACAAAGAAAATCTGAATATAGATGCTCCTTGACTTAGAGTAATGTTGCAATAAAGCAATAATAAAGTCAAAAAATTGTAAGGTGAACCATGACTTACGTATTGTAAGTCAGGGACAGTATGTCTACCTATAAAATGTGAAGAAATTAAATTAGTAATTAAAACTATTTCCACAAAGGAAAGCTCAGGCTGAATTCTATCAAATGAAAGAAGAAATTATTATAAAATTAAAGTTATTAGATTTAAATTTTATGAAATTTAAGATCAAGGACCATTTACCAATCAATTTTTTTGAGACTGGAATTATTCTGATACTCAATACAGATAAAGATAACCCAAGGAAAAAAAAAAAAGGACCAATATTTCTCACAAACACTCATGGAAAATTCTTGACTAAATGCCAGTAACAGTATTTTATATCGTAACAAAATTGTATTTATCTCAGAAAGCAAAGTTGGTTTTTTAAAAAAAGCACCATATATATATACGCTATATATGATATATATAGTATATACATAAAAATACAAAATCACATGATCATCTTAATAGAAACAGGAAAAACACTGGCAAACACATTCATGATCTAACACAAATGCATTATTTAATAAAAGACATAATCTATATAGAAAATCTTATAAAATCTACTAAAGTACTGTTAGAATTAACTGACAAATTTATCAAGGTTACAGGATAGAAGATAAATGACCTCTCTGCTTCTGCCTTTGTCCTCCCATCGGCTGTTATTCACAGAGAAGATATTTCTAAATTGCAAATCAGATTGTATTGCTCCCATGCTATAAGCATCAGTGGCTTCCTACAAGTCCCAACGTGATTTGACTCCCTTATACCTCTCTGGCCTTTTTCCTACCAATGTGCCTCATGGTCACTGAGCCAACCTGATCTTGTAATTCCTCAAACTCATAACATATTGCAGCTTAAACAATTTGCCTGTCTTGTTTACTTTTCTGGAATATTCTTCCCCCACATAGTCAAACGACTTATTCCCTAAATTCCCTCAACAAATGAACCATCTCAAGGAGACCTTTCCTGAGTCTTCTATTTATGATAGCAAACTCTAGCACTCTATCTATGCCCCCTACACTTACTTCATTTCTCCTAGTGGACAATATTTTTTTCTGTGTGTAATTTTTGTCTCTTCCAAATTACAAGCAGCAACATGAAGGTAGGCCCTTTGTATTTTTATTTCACGGTTTTATTAATATCAAGACCTACAACAGTGACAGACACATAATATACTCTCAACAAATGTTTGCCTAACACATGAATGAATAACAAATAGTAGCCACACAATCTACTTAAACACCAATACAATTGAATAGGACCCTATGTAATTTGACTCACTATTGATTAAAAAAGCATCGCAATGGATTTCCTAATTAAAACAAAGTGAAAAAAATAAAATTCTCAGGTGTCCTAATAGTAATTTAAAAATCAAGACAAATGAAACAAAAATAAACAAAAAACTCTGCTTCCCATTCAAAGTGGATAACATGTTCAAAGACCACATAAGTATTTCTCTGAAAATTAAATGGAAAATAAATTCAATATTTTTTCTATATAAATTCATTATTGATTTACTACTGTCCTTCTATTTCTGTTTCAGTGTAAAATGCAGTATAATTTATCTTCCTTAGAGAGCCTTGTGGATATGTAAGACCTCTGAACATAATACTGCTCTCATAAGAGAACAGGAATTTATTTCTATGAACAATTAATCATGGCCTCCTGGAAATGCTTTGCAGACTCAATACTCTCAAAGCTATTTATCTCCTTCCTTATAAATTGCCTTATTATGTGATTTAACTCTTTGATGCCTGGATACTCTATTATGTTTCATATTTACTTTGTAGCTACAGTAAAATTCTTTAATACCACAATGTGTGCTCCAAAAAAGTTGAAACTTGTAAAATGCTATAAGATCATGATTGTAAAGTAAAAGGAATGAATGGGGAAACAAGCTCTTGGTTTGTAGTGATCCCATTTCTGGCTACAGGATTTAAATCTTTCTAAGATCCAGTTGACTGTGGAGCCATTTAGTGAGGGCTGTTGGCTTAAATATCCATGACAATAAGTTATTTCCATGATTAGATAGAATCTCCTGGAACCTTGACATCTTTTTTAATTAGCCTCATCCCAGGAGAATTAGCTGGGAGACTAGAGAGCATCTGGGGCCGTGCTCTGCCTTTGTTCCCCTAGATGGGGCTGCTTCCCTATTCCCACCTGGCCTTGCCCTTCCCTCCTCCTCCCTTTTCCCACTCATCTCCAACTGCCTTAAGAAACTTGCTTAAAGAGTAGAATGAGAGACAATCACTAACTAAACTATGCCTGAATTTATATCAGAGTAGAATTTTGCTTAAATCTTTTTCAATCTAATTAAACTTTTTTGGAGGTGGAATTAGACTTTGTAAAGAAGTTAAATGAATTAACTTTGCCACTACCCCTGTCATTTTATCTCCCACCAGCAAGTACTTTCTCACCAAATTAAGGTAGAAAGACACTAAAAAAATAAAAGGACTTCACAAAAATGTAAAAATGCTCTTAATAATGGTCTAAATAAAGCATTAAGCAATTTGTCACATCCCCTGATCATGACTGTCCCACAGAGAGGAATAAAGTCACAAAGGTCATACAAAAATAACAATATTGTATATTACAGCACAGGAAAGGAGAAACAGCAAAATAAAACATCAGTAAATAAATCCCTACTTCTTCCATGTGGGTCTGTGTTTCCTCGTTTATAAAATGTGAGAGATAAACTTATCCTCGAGAGTCGCTTCTTGCTCTAAAATGAAAACATCTGTCACATCCATATTACCCAAGTTGAATATTATAAATCCAAAAATAGATTTTGGGACTATCTTCTTCCTCTGTTCAGAAATTCATGGTCACCTTTGTGTCTCTGGATACATGCAAATGTTTAGATCTCTATTTCCTACTCCATACTAGGTATCTCATGAGAATGACATTGAAACAAGAGTATGATCCTAACTGAAGGCCTAACAGAGCAGCAAGCAAAATTTTCAGTTAAGGTTTACAAATGCATATGCCTTAAAGTCTGGATCAATTGCTCCTTTTTAAAATTTTAACTGTATGAATTACCAGATGTATTTAATAGACAATGAGGGGCATGCACTGAAGATAAGAATGAGATGTACATTGGTGACAACATAGCAAGTAATCACAACTGATTAGCACAATTTTATTAGCTGGAACCTAGTAAATTCAAAACTGTAAGTCCTTATGTAGTATTTCAGTTGAAAGTTATGGTCGAAATGATTGAGAACGATACTTCCTTTTATTTGTGTGTTGAAAACATTTATTGAAGGTTAAATGAAAACATCATGTCAAGACTGTTGTGTTACCAGGCAAAGAAACGTCTAAAGCTGTGAAAATAGATCTGTGAGATAATATGTCAGAGGGAGAAAGAGCTTAGGATCTGGATTCTAACAGACTTGCGACTGAATCTTGAATTTACCATTTACTTTCTACGTGATTTTTAGTAATTTCTTAAACCTCAGGTTTTCCCTCTGAAGAAGTAAGATTATGTAATTTATCAGACTGTTATTCTAAAGAATAAACTAGACAGTACAGATTAATCATAGTACAAATGTAGAATTTAAAATTGCTGAGAGTTCTAGACTGTTTTAATGGGAGAGAAAAGCCAGAAAGTCTATGATCTGTGACTACAACAGAGAGGAGCAGATAAAGAGACTAACACTAATCAGAAATGCATGTGCTTCGGGTACTGTGGAATGATAAATAGAACTCTAAATATAGTTAATTTCTTCTAGTTAACTTGCCCTCTCAGGCAATTACTATTACCCTTATTTTACAGATGGGAAAATTGAAGCTCCGGGAGGTGAACTTGTCCCATGTAATGAAGCGGATGCTTTTAAACAAGCCAAAATTATGAAATATAATTAAAATACACTTCTATTATTGTCCCTCACTGTCTTTCTATATTTAGTCAGTAGAGGTGGTTTTTCTCCTGTCATGGAATAAAAATGTGGTCAAGACTTATGAACTTCTCTGTTTACTCACATTTAATGGAACACCCTAGCGTTACTGAAATCACACAGGCTTAATTCAATGCATCAAACATGAATATTAAGTGAAATTAAAATCTCATTTCTCCAGTGTGAGGAGTAGGAATTCTCAGCTTAAAAACTAAAATTTCTATTTAGTTCCTGACTGAGGTGAAAATGGGTACATTAAGGGAGACAGGTAAGGATAAAATCAAGTTCTTGTTAAACAGACGTTGCTGCCAGGAGACTTGAAATCCCTTCACCAGACAGGTAATCAGAGCAAATGCTTCTTTGCCTGATTACCTTGGCATGTTATCCAAAATCCATACTCTGCCCTCCTTACTTTGCCCCCAAAAGAAGATGGCACATTCCCAGATAAGAAAAAGCATCTTCTTTGGTGTGTCAGTCCTCCTTCAAACTCTGGATTTTAGTTCATTCCACTCAGAATTTCTCTGTTTAGAGTCTCTCATGCTTGTAGATATTCTCCTAGTCAGTCTTGTAAATTACTTTAGGCTAGTTCTTTCTTCAAGTCAAATAACACACATCTGGTGCTGGTGAAACATTTCTACCTTCTTGTCTTTGGTATAACTTTATTGCTCAATGTGGATGTAAAAATCTGTCTTTCTCTCTCTGAAGTTTTCGGAAGGGGACACACTCACATGTTTTGCTAGGTGACTGAGACGTTGGCAGTTAGAATAGAGAAAACTAATGGATATAGGAAATGCATTAGTTTATGAAATGAACAAGATTTAAATTCCTTGGATGTAAATAGTGAGGTAGGTTGTGGAAGTCCTCGTAGGTGAAGAAATTAATTCCTACTTTTTTAGCTTTGCTGTTGTAACATATAGCAGCCAAGGAAGAGCAACATTGGATGTTCTCTCTTTCTTTCTCTCTCTCCTGCTCTCACCTCTTTGCCCTATTGCCTCACACTGATGTCTATAGTCTTTATATTCCTCAATAAGAGTTCACTCTTCTACTTTCTTACAATTATAGGAAGCACATACCAAGCACTCCAAGGGATCTTATCAAAGACTTTTTCATTACAATTGCGGTTAGGGTTAAGTGCCCTTACCCCTCTGCTTTGGGTTGGTAGAGAATCACAGCACACATGCAACTCTATCTAAACAAAAAGTCCTCATATATACACTGTCACTTCCCTTTTTCTCAATTCTTTTATGTCCTTGGGGGCTTTAAGAAAATCTGTACTTGTTTTTACATATTTCCTTTGCAGACTTCATATTATTCTTCCAAATCACTTTGGAATTTTCTACCTGATTTGGCTTGGCCTTGGCTTAAAATTGACCTGCTATTGTAGTCACATCAGTGTGTTCAGTTTAGGATTTAAACCAAGGTGAACCTGACTCTAGACTCCTGTCTGTTAACATTTGGGGGCCAAGTTTAAATAACAATATTTTAAAGCTGCCCAAACATGTCAGCTGTCTCCCACCCACTCCCAATATCCATTGACACTATCTTGCCTTTTTGAGTTATTTGAATTCTCTAACAGTGATTGATATTCTTGTCACACTCTCCTGTGATGCCCTATAAGAGAATTCTCAGAAGGAGCATCTATTTTAGCTCTCTTCCAGCGCTTACATGATAACTTTGAAGAACCCACCAATATTATGTCTCTTCTCTTTCATTTCAGGCCCTGTATCTAGGAGGTTTCCTGATGGGAATATCTCTGTGGCAAATAATCTTTCCATACACCATCTTGGCAATGACACTTGTTTTCCTCCTTAGTCAGACCTTGTATAATCAGCAATTATGTTAATATCAGAAATGTTCACCTGAGCAATCTATGTATCATGTTTTTTTCAATAAATATATTTGGCTGCTGAGTAGCATAATTTGTTCTGGTTTTCCTTTAAATAAAGTACATTTTATCACCTACCAGAGGTCACTTGGGCTTATATTTACAGATGGTCTGATAATTATGATGATTCTAGATTTCCAAATGTCTTTGGTTGTATTATAAAATCCAAGAGGAATGGTAGTTTAATGCATACAAGGAAATTTATCTGGGAATGAAATGACTAATATCACCTCAAACACCTACAGAGATTGTTGATAAATACATATAATAGCACATTGTAATACATAATGGGATTTTAATATGCTACCAACCTCCACTCCTTCTTTTATAATGCACAGAAAAGCTTTGGTTACATTCACCAAGAAGATGCACACATTCTAAAGACATGTAGGTGAAACAACACTTTATTACTGAAAGTTCTATATTTATCAGCATTAAAATTTTCATTTATAAAGTGAATGAGAGTTCCTTGAAGGGGAGAGTGCCATTATTTTGATTCGCTATTTTTTTGTAACTACAAAATACTCTGAACAATTCTTCAACATGTTGGTAATATATCTGAAGTGCGACAGGTTTTGAGGGTGCAAAAGATGCAGACATCATCTTTGTATTTTATCTTAATTACCGTTGTCATTATATTTATCTTTCATATTCTCACATTTCACTTGATGCATTCAATCCAAATAATATACAAAAAGTTCAAACCATAAGAAATGCATATGCTCAGTCTCTACCAGCCAGTGAATAGGTTCTCTTTCAACTTCATTTAAATAACAACTCCTGAATCTTAGTATAATGAAAAGAGTTTGGCATACAGAGATTGTTCCTTTACATAAAAACCTCCGCCACGGAGATTTCAGTAAAGCCTGCATCCCTAAATCATTCCTTTGATAATTACTGAATAAAACTCAATATCTAATTGCATGCAATAAACATCATATAACTTAAATGCAGGTTAAATAAATAATAGATGCTGTTAGAAAAAAGGTCAGAGGTGGAAATAGCCTTTTCGGGGCAGAATTGTCATGTTTTATAGTGCAGAAATTAAAGGAAAAAAGAAAAGCATATAAATAGCCTATGTAAGATATAAATATAATAGATAAATATCAAATTTAAGAAAATTTGAAGTGTAACTTTTTCTGCAATCTCATTTTATTACTCAAAGTTTTGACAGATTAATTCTTTATCCTCTAAGTGCATGAACACCATTGTTGTTGTTAAAAGTTACACTGGTAAAATGATGGTCAAAGGAATACAACACAGCTTAAAACCATAAACTTTAGGTACTTGGTGTGAACTATGTTTGCTCTATACTCATATTTACTTCAGTTAAAACATTAGGCACAATAGTTAGTTATAGAGATATAATTCACAGTTCTTTTAGGAAGCAGATAAAGAAGATTGCTTTTTTATTGTGATTCATGGTACACACAGATATAGCCTGCCTGCTATCCTCACGTATACGATGTATGATAGATACATGAATAATATATCCATGATTTGGTTTTTACTCCTATTTCTCCTATTTAACTGTAAATTCTGAGGACCTAGAGAGACAGTTATCAACCCATCTCTACGGAGTGATATAGCATAAACATTATCAACCCATCTCTACGGAGTGATATAGCATAAACATTATCAACTCATCTCTACGGAGTGATATAGCATAAACATTATGAAAACTTTGTAAACATTCTTCAATAAAGAGTAAATGAATTAGTTTCCAGATGCCTAGCACTAGGAAATTCCAACATTTGATTTGCTTGTTTCCAAAAAGTCAATATTTTCATTACATATAAAATGTATATGACAAGTAAAATTTGAGGTTTTTTTTTTTCTTTTGAGATGGAGTTTCTCTCTTGTTGCCCAGGCTGGAGTGCAATGGCAGGATCTCGGCTCACTGCAACCTCTGCCTCCTGGGTTCAAGCAATTCTCCTGCCTCAGCCTCCTGAGTAGCTGGGGTTTTTATGGTGTTAGGTCTTATGTTTAAGTCTTTAATCTATCTGGAGTTAATTTTAGTGTAAGGTGTCAGGAAGGGGTCCAGTTTCTGCTTTCCGCACATGGCTAGCCAGCTTTCCCAACACCATTTATTAAACACGGAATCCTTTCCCCATTGCTTGTTTTTGTCTGGTTTGTCAAAGATCAGATGGTTGTAGATATGGTGTGTTGCCTCCGAGACCTCTGTTCTGTTCCATTGGTCTATATCTCTGTTTTGGTACCAGTACCGTGCTGTTTTGATTACTGTAGGCTTGTAGTATAGTTTGAAGTCTGGTAGTGTGATGCCTCCCTCTTTGTTCTTTTTGCTTAGAATTGACTTGGCTATGCGGGCTCTCTTTTGGTTCCATATGAAGTTTAAGGTGGTTTTTTCCAGTTCTGCGAAGAAGGTCATTGGTAGTTTGATGGGGATAGCATTGAATCTGTAAATTACTTTGGGCAGTATGGCCATTTTCACGATATTGATTATTCCTAACCATGAACATGGAATGTTTCTCCATCTGTTTGTGTCCTCTCTTATTTCGTTGAGCAGTGGCTTTTAGTTCTCCTTGAAGAGGTCCTTTATGTTCCTTGTTAATTGTATTCCTAGGTATTTCATTCTCTTTGTGGCAATTGTGAATGGAAGTTTGTTCTTGATTTGGCTCTCTTTAAGTCTGTTATTGGTGTATAGGAATGCATGTGATTTTTGCACACTGATTTTGTATCCTGAGACTTTGCTGAACTTGCTTATCAGTTTCAGGAGATTTGGGGCTGAGACGATGGGGTCTTCTAGATATACAATCATGTTGTTTGCAAATAGAGACAATTTGACTTCCTCCTTTCCTATTTGAATGCCCTCTATTTCTTTTTCTTGCCTGATTGCTCTGGCTAGAACTTGTAATACTATATTGAATAGGAGTGGTGAGAGAGGGCATCCTTGTCTAGTGCCAGATTTCAAGGGGAATGCTTCCAGTTTTTGCCCATTCAGTATGATATTGGCTGTTGGTTTGTCATAAATAGCTTTTATTATTTTGAGATACGTTCCATCAACACCTAGCTTATTGAGGGTTTTTAGCATAAAGGGCCGTTGAATTTTGTCAAAGGCCTTCTCTGCATCAATTGAGATAATCATGTGGTTTTTGTCTTTGGTTCTGTTTATGTGGTGAATTACGTTTATAGACTTGCGTATGTTGAACCAGCCTTGCATCCCCGGGATGAAGTCTACTTGATCATGGTGGATTAGCTTTTTGATGTGCTGTTGCAATCAGCTTGTCAGTATTTTATTGAAGATTTTTGCATCTATGTTCATCATGGATATTGGCCTGAAGTTTTCTTTTCTTGTTGAGTCTCTGCCGGGTTTTGGAATCAGGATGATGTTTGTCTTATAAAATGATTTGGGAAGAATTCCCTCTTTTTGGATTGTTTGGAATAGTTTCAGAAGGAATGGTACCAGCTCCTCTTGGTATGTCTGGTAGAATTCGGCTGTGAACCCATCTGGACCTGGGCTTTTTTGGGTGGTAGGCTCTTAATTGCTGCCTCAACTTCAGACATTGTTATGGGTCTGTTCAGGGTTTCGGCTTCTTCCTGGTTTAGGCTTGGCAGGAGGCAAGTGTCCAGGAATTTATCCATTTCTTCCAGGTTTATTAGTTTATGTGCATAGAGTTGTTTGTAATAATCTCTGATGATGGTTTTATACTCATATATTATCAGTTATTAATTTCTAGTAATATGTATTTCATTAAACTCAGATTCAGAGAATTGGTGTTATCATATTCTTCCTTTATAAAGACACGTGCTCACATGTGTTTATTGCGGCACTGCTCAGAAATAGCAAAGACTTGGAACCAACACAAATGCCCATCAATGATAGACTGGATAAAGAAAATGTGGCACATATATACCATGGAATATTATGCAGCCATAAAAAAGAGTGAGTTCTGGAAACTGTCATTCTCAGCAAACTGACACAAGAACAGAAAACCAAACACTGCATGTTCTCCCTCATAAATGGGTGTTGAACCAATGGACACATGCAGGGGAACATCACACACTGGGGCCTGTCAGGAAGTGGGGGGCTGGGGACAATAGCAGGGGATGGGGGAATAGGGAACAGATAGTATTAGAAAAAATATCTAATGTAGATGATGGGGTGATGGATGCAGCAAACCACCATGGTTTGTGTATACCTATGTAACAAAACTGCACATTCAGCACATGTGTCCCAGAACTTA
Source organism: Sapajus apella (assembly GCF_009761245.1). NCBI lineage: Eukaryota > Metazoa > Chordata > Mammalia > Primates > Cebidae > Sapajus > Sapajus apella. Next base: position 25,372,571 of record NW_022436954.1, read on the forward strand.
CAGTATAATAAAAAAAAAGAACACTATCTTCAGCAAAACGTTTCATTCTCAATATCAAACTTCACAGGAAGTAATTTACATGAATTTAATGAATGTTTCTCTGACCCACCTCCCTTGTGCATAAGTACTTCCCAGGAAATGCTACATGTGCCGTAATAAAAATTAAGTTTTTAAAATATCTTTATTATATATTGTTTCTTCTAAGGACTTCTGTAATATGAGGGCGTATCAAATAATTTTATTTTATAAATAATTTACTGTCTGTAGAAGAAACATTAGCCTTTTCCTCAATCAATCTTAGCTAGAGATGATTATTATAATACTAAGAAGAAATTGGTAAGAAAATAGTGGGTAAACAAATACTGTAGAGATTCAGGAATTGTTCCAGGGATGTGTTCTCGCAGATGTAAGTAATAAATGTGGAAGAATACAGGCCTTTTGAAGTTTTTGTACATTTAAAAATTTTACGTTTGTAGATATACTTAAGGCCTAAATATGAAAGATAAAAAATGTAAATTAGCAAAAATATGAGAATAACTTTATGACTATGAAATGTAAAAGTTTTCTTAAACATAACTAATTCCAAAAAAAGCAAAAATTGATAAATAGGATCTAATTAAAGAGCTTCAGCACAGCAAAAAACAAAACAAAAAAAACTATCATTGGAGTGAACAGGCAACCTACAGAATGGGAGAATATTTTTTTAATCTATCTACCCAACAAAGGTCTAATATCCAGAATCTAAAAGGAATCAAATGTACAAGAAAAAAAAAAACTCTATTATAAAGTGGGCAAAGGACATGAACAGACATTTCTCAAAAGAAGACATTTATGTAGTCCACAAACATATGAAAACAAATATCAACATCACTGATTATTAGAGAAATGTAAACCAAAACCACAATGAAATGTCATCTCATGGCAGTCAGAATGGCCATTATTAAAAAAATTAAAGAACAACACATACTGGTGAGGTTGTGGAGAAATAGAACATTTTTACACTGTTGGTGGGAATGTAAATTAGTTCAACCATTTTGGAAGATGGCGTGGTGATTTCTCAAAGATCTAGAAGTTGAAATGCCATTTGATCCAGCAATCCCATTACTTGGTATATACCCAAATAAATATAAATCATTCTATTATAAAGAGACATGCACATGTATGTTCACTGCAGCACTATTCACAAGAGCAAGGACATGGAATCAACCCAAATGCCCAACAGTGATAGACTGGATAAAGAAAACATGGTACATATATATCATGGTATACTAACAGGTCATAAAAAAGAATGAGATAATCTCCTTTGCAGGGACATGGATGAAGCTGAAAGGCATTGCCCTCAGCAAACTAATGCAGGAACAAAAAAACAAACATCACATGTTCTCACTTATAAGTGGGAGCTGATCAATGAGATCACATGGACATATGGATGGGAACAACACACACTGGGGCCTGTCAAGGGGTGGAGTGGGGAGAAGGAGAGTATTAGGAAAAATAGTTAATTCATGCTGGTCTTAATACCTAGGCAATGGGTTGATAGGTGCAGCAAATCACCACCACGGCACACATTAACCCATGTAACAAACCTGCAAATTCTGCATATGTACCTGGAACAATAATTACAATTAAAAAAAGAAAACATATTTTATAAGTGAAAACTTGAAGATTTGACTAAATTAAAATTATTTTTATTTATGTTTAAAGAAAGGCACAGTAAAAATTTTAACAGGAAGGAAGTTATATTTGCAATATCTGCAAGTAACATTAATTGCTGAATATACAAGGAAGTAAATAAGCAATAAAACAAAACTGAAAAAAGAAATAGGAATAGACAATTCACAAAGGAATAAGGTTTTTTAACTTTTATTTTATGTTTAGGGGTACATGTGCAGGTTTGTTATATGGGTAAATTGTTTTTCATGGGGTGTTACATACCAGATTATTTTACCACCCAGGTAAAAACATAGTACCAGGCAGGTAGTTTTTCTGTTCTCACCCTCTTCCTTCCTTCACCTTCAAGTAGGTCCTCGTGTCTGTTGTTCATTTCTTTGTGTTCCTATGTGCTCGATGTTTATTTCTCATTTACAAGTGAGAACATGCTACTTTTGTTTTGTGTTTTTGTGTTAGTTCACTTAGAATAATGGCTGCCAGCTCCATCCACGTTAATGAAAGGACATAATTTCATTCACTTTTATGGTTGCATAGTATTCCATGGAGTATATGTGCCATATTTTCTTCATCCAGTCTACCGCTGATGAGCATCTAGGTTGATTCCATGTCTTTGTTATTGTGAATAGTGCTATTAAGAACATTTTTATGCATGTATCTTTATGGTGTAAAGATTTATATTTCTTTGGGAGTGCTGGGTCAAATGTTAATTTTCACTTGAGTTCTTTGAGAAATCTTTAAACTGCTATCTACAATTATTGAACTAATTGAACTAATTTACATTCCCATCAGCAGTGTATAAATATTTTCTCTTATCCACATTTTGGCCAGCATCTATTATTTTGTGACTTTTTATTAATAGCCTTTCTGGCTTGTGTAAGATAGTATCTACTTGTGGTTTTGATCTGCATTTCTCTAATAATCAGTGTTGTTGAGCATTTTTGTATGCTTGTTGGCTGTGTGTATGCCTTCTTTTGAAAAATGTCTGTTAACACATCCTTTGTCCATTTTAAAATGGATTTGTTTTTTTTTTTTTTTTTTGCTTGTTAATTTGTTTAATTTCCTTATAGATTCTGCATATTAGACTTTTGTTGGATGCATTGTTGGCAAATGTTTTTTTTCCCATTCTGGAGGTTGTCTGTTTACTCTGTTGTTAGTTTTTGTTTGCTTGTTTGTTTTGCTATGCAAAAGCTCTTTAATTATGTCATATCAATTTTTGGTTTTGTTTCGATTGCTTTTGGTGTCTTCATCATGGAAATCTTTGCCAAGTCCTATGCTCAAATTGGTATTTCTTAGGTTATCTTCCAGAGTTTTTTTTAGTTTTAGATTTTACATTTAAGTTTGTAATTCATCTTGAGTTTATTTTTGTATACAGTGTAAAGAAGGGGTCCAGTTTTAAACTTCAGCATATGGCTAGCCAATTATCCCAGCACCATTTATTGATTACAAAATCTTTTCTTCATTGCTTGATTTTATTGACTGTCAAAGACCAGAGGGCTATAAGAGTGCAGCATTATTTCAGGGCCCTCTATGCCGTTCCAATGGTCTATGTGTCAGTTTTTGTACCAGTATCATGCTGTTTTGGTTACCGTAGTCTTGTAGCATAGTTTGAACTATAGGTGACGTCATGCCTTCAGCTTTGCTCTTTTTGCTTAGGATTGCCTTGGCTGCTCTTTCGTGGTTCCATGCTTTCCTAATTCTATGAAGAACGTAATTGGCAGCTTGACAGGAATAGCATTGACTGTGTAAATTGCTTTGGCCAGTATAATCATTTTAGCAATATTGATTCTTCCTATCCATGAGCATGGAATGTTTTTCTATTTGTTTGTGTTATCTCTAATTTCTTAGAGTGGTGCTCTGCAATTCTCATTTTAGAGATTGCTTATGCCCCTGGTTAGCTATATCCCTAGGTATTTTATGGTTATTTTGAATGGGATTATGGTCTTGATTTGGCTCTCAGCTTGGATGTTGTTGGTGTTAAGGAATGCTACTAATTATTGTACATTGATTTTGCATTCTAATATTTTGCTGAAGTTTATCCAATCAAGGTGCAGCAACTATGGGGTTTTCTAGGTATAGAATCATATTGTCAGTAAAAAAGGATAGTTTGAATTCCCCTCTTCCAATTTAGATGATTTTTATTTCGTTTTTACTTAATCGATCTGGCTAGGACTTCCAATAATATGTTTAATAGGAATGGTGACAGAGTACTTCTTTATCTTGTTCCTGTTTTCTATGGAAATGCTTCCAGCTTTTTCCCATTCAGTGTGATGTTGACTGTGGGTTTGTCATAGATGGCTCTTATTATTTTGAGATATGGTCCTTCAATGAATAATCTGTTGAAGGTATGTTGATTTTTATTAAAAACCTTGTCTACATTCATTAAGAAAATCATGTGTTCTATCTATGTGATGAGTCACATTTATTAATTTGCATATATTGAACTAACCTTGCATTCCAGGGATAAATCTATCTGATGGTGGTAGATTAGCTTCTTAATGTGCTGCTGGGTTTGATTTGCCAGTAATTTGTTGATCAAATTTTGTTTATTCATTTGTTTATGGACACTTGACTTGTTTCCACCCTTTGGTTATTGCAAATAATTATGGTACGCACATGAGTGTGTAAACATTTATTCAAGTTTTACTTTTATTTCTTATATAGCCAGAATTGTGATTTGTGGATCATGCTCTAATTAATTTTTTTTGGAGAAGCCACCTGTATTAGTCTAGTCTCACTCTGCTAATAAACATGTACCCAAGACTGTTAATTTATAAAGAAAAGAGGTTTAATGGATTCACAGATCCATGTGCTAGGGAGGCTTCACAATCATGATGGAATGCAAAGAAGGAGCAAAGTCATGAACTACATGGTGGCAGGAAAGAGAGAGCATTGCAGGGGAACTCCCCTTTATCAAACCATCAGATGTTGAGACTTATTCACTATTACAAGAACAGCATGAGAAAGACCTGCCCCCATGATTCAATTATCTCCCACCAGGTCCCTCCCAAGACATGCGGGAATTATGAGATCTACAATTCAAGATGAGATTTGGGTGGGGACACAGCCAACCAATATCATCACTACATAATTTTTCATAGCAGCTGTACCATTTTACAGTCCCATCAACAATTTCTCCCAATTTCTTTAAATCTTCCCAAGCATTTATTATGCTTCATATTTTGTTTTATAACAAATGAAAATAATGAAATCCTAATGAAAACAAAGTGTTTCATTTTATTTTGTTTCAATAATGGTTAGTGATGTTGACCTGTTTGTGGAAAAACCTCATGTTTTCCCATTAAATGATTTTGGAGCTGCTGTTTAAAATCATTTGACTAAATATGTGAAGGTTTATTTATGTGTTCTCTAAACTATTCCATTGTTCTATATGTCCATTTTCATGGCAGTTTCACACTATTTGGTGACCATATCTTTGTCATAAATTTAGAAATCAGAAAGTGTGAAACCTCCAACTTTGTTCTTCTTTTTTAAGATTGTCTTGACTGTTTTGAAATCCCTTGAGATTGCATATGAATTTTAGAAGGGACCACAAAGAAGCTATTGCAATAGTTACCAGAAGAGAAATCAAATGTTGCTGCACCACTCTGTGATAAAAAAGAGTTGTTGGCCACTTCAGTGTCTATTATAGGGGTATGTGTTAAGTATATAAGACATACACTATGGAATACCCTACAGCAGTAAGAAGTAATTGTTAGGATATATAGTTTACATCTTGGATAAATCCTAAAACAATTTTTGGAGTTAAAAAGTAAAACACTACTATCCCTCACTCTAGATAGACATAGGTCTGGCTTGCTCTCTCCATCTGCAGATATACAGAGAGACATATTGATATCTATTTATATAGATAGCAATATCTATTTACTTATCTTTCTAGAAATAGAGATAGATTAGAGATAGTAGAGAAAAAAAGAGGAAAAATGAAGATAAAACAAGAGGTTTAAGAGAGTATACACAAAAAATAGAGGATAAATTAAAATATTTTTCCCTTTAACTAAATGGCATACAATGTACAAGGTGGTCTCTCTAAAACATGTTCAAGAAAGACAAAATTACTGTGCTCTGAAAATTGTTAGATGGATCTAAAAGTGGCCCCTGTATTGACAATTACCTGAGGTTACAGTTGAAATGGAAGAGTTAGAACAAAGTCCTTTCATGAATTATAATGATGGAGCTCACAGAGGTTATGCTACATTTTTCTATTATCATAGAGTTGTTACTTTCAGATTTAGGCCTTTAAATGAAAACTGAAGTTATTCTGTAACTAGAATAAAATGGTAAAACAAGTTTTCTAACATCACTTTAAATAAGCCATTTTGTAATACCATATGTACAACTCACCATATATAGATAGAATACATTATAAAATATATATGTTTATATATAAAGTATATATGTATATAATAAAAAAATCAAACCCTAAAAATTGTATATAATTATATAATATAATGGTTGTTTGGTGAAGTTAATTTAAGCTGAGTTTCTTTCACTTGATCTGAAACAGCCTTGAATAACAGAGGTGTTATAAAATATTTCTGAGCCAGTACCAAAATAAAATATATTTTGTCTGTCATTGCTTCACAAGACCAATAAGAAAGAAGAAACTGTGAAAGTAATTAAAAACCTACAGTATTAGTCTTAGACTTTAAATAAAATAAACTTCACAGAGGACTTGACTATTGTCATTGCAGTGTTACAAATGAGAAAACTGAGGTTCATTAGTGTTAACTAACTCCCTGAAATCCCTCTTAGGAAAGAATATCTAAAATTTATATTTAGCTCATCTGTCTGCTTGTAAACTCATGCTTCATCCACTGAAACCGGAGTCAATAGACTTGTTTTCCAAATGACCAGATATTAAATATTTTAAGCGTTGCATCCCACATTGTCTCTGTCACAACTACTCGACTCTGTCATTATAGGTCAAAAGAAGCCTTAGACAACACGTAAAGGAATAAGCATGGCTGTGTTCCATTAAAATGTTATTTGTGAATACAATTTGACTTACATAAAATGTTCATGTCATGAAACGTTATTTTCCTTTCATTTTTTCAACCATTTGAAATATAACAAACATTATTTGCACACTGTATAAAAACAGGTGGCAGCCTGGATTTGATCCACGGACATAATTTTTCAACCTGTGCACTAAACTATGCTAACTTAGAAAGAAATTGAAGATTTTATTTCAGCAGTGAAAAGGTGGAATGCAATAATTTTACCTTAAAAATATAAAAACAGGTGATTTTATGATATCAAAAATAGATACCCAGCAGACAAACTGAAATACAGAATCAGAATTCAGCGTATGAGTTGGTAATGGCAAATAATTTTCTGAGAGCTCAGGATGAGAGAGAAGTTAAAAATACGACTTTGGAAATAGCCAGGAAGGAGAGAAAACAGCAAGAGGAAGTGACATTTGTACAGAAATGTCACTGAAAAGGACACAACCAAGGTAAACATATTCATGGGAGATAGGGAAGGAGATAGTTTCATGATAGAAAAGGAGCAGAACCCATAAAAAAAAATCCAGGAGAACAAAAAAACTCCATGGCTAAATTTAGCAACTAAGTAAGTCATCAATGACTCTTGAAAGAATAGTCACTGTAGAAAGTTAAGTGTTAGAGACAGTTTACAGGTGCTTAAGGAGGAGGCAGAATCAGAATTACAAGCAAACTTTTGGAAGATAGACACCACATTTCAGTTATCTAAGAATTTTGTGCTTAATAAATGTTTACATCACTGAAAACTTTATAGTATTAAAAAAAGCATTGTTAGCAATAAAAAACTGAAACAGTGAAAATAGAATTTCTACACAGACTTGAAATCTCTACAAACATTTAAATACTGCTAAGGTTGGGTTGTCATATTTGGGAAGTTCCTTAAACTTGCACATCTTCATTTTTTTATCTCATGACATTGCAACTTTTATTTTAGTGTATTTTAATACAGGTGGCATATATATAATTTTAAGTTTGTGGTGGATCCACAACCTTCTGACTTTAAGTGACTTCCTGATTCAAATTCTGGCCTTTATGTCTTTTTTTTTTTTTTATATAAGAGATGCAATTGGGTTAAAAGTAGCTTCCAGGATGACATGTTCAAGTAAAGAGAAGTTAAAGATTGAAAAAAGGAACATGAAAATCAACTCCTGTAGAATGCAGAAAGTCCTTCAACAGGAAATGCAATGGATGAATGTGGAGGGAAATTGCTTCTGATATAGGGTCCTTGAAAGAAACAAGGCACCCAATGGATAGGCATTCATTTAAGGAATATTACAAAAGGTTTGGGAAGGCATGCTTAGCAAAAGCAAGAAGGTACTAATCCTGTGGATGGAAGGGGCAAGTGGATGAAAGAGTTTTCAGAGTTCAGTGAGACCTTAGTCAATATAGGAAGTTCAGGGAAGCTTCAGTCATGGAGGGACACAGTTACTGCTAAAGATACAGCCATCTAGAAAAGTTTTCACAATCTGAGAAGAGTTACCAGTTCTTATTTAACAAAAATGAGATCTTTGCCTGCAAAAAAAATGGACTGATGTTGCATTTTTAGATATCTGAAAATATTTCAACCCAATGGTTGATATAATTTGCTTAGAGTTCATTTGAACATATTGTGGTAAATATGCATTCAATTTGCGATTTTCTGCATTAAAATACAACCCGGATTTACTATTTCATAAAGTATTCATTTCTTCTTCTACAATCTTCAATAACCAAAATTCTCTGCCAGCTATATTACATATTTATAGCCAATTTTAATATTTTAATTAACTCTTTAAAAATATTCACAACATTTTGACATACTGTTTGCAAAGAAAAATAAAACTGCACTTTATTAAACTGATTTATATTTGTTTTTCTTCTTATATATTGTCTGTTTAACTATCTCGGATAAGATTAATTCATCAAGCCACTAAATGCCTTTCTCTTAGCATATGGAATTTTGCTAACCATCATAGAAGATACAAATTAGAAAACATTTCTGGCATATGACGCCTGCAATCAGTTTATAAAGAAAAGTAATCTCCAAAAAAATACATTGGCGTTCACAAGAGGGGCAGACTGAAGGAAAAGTGATAAAGTGACAGCTTCATGAAGGATGTGACATCTGAGCTCAGTGTTTAAGAATGGGACAGTTTGGAAATGCAGACTGAAAGGATATTTTCCAATTACAGGGAGCTGAGAGGATCCCCAACCCCCCACACCTCACCACCCCTCTGCCACCGACTATGTTAAGATGAAATAAACAGGCCTCAGGTACAACTAAACACTACTGTAAATGGAAATAAACCAGCAATGATGCAGTCCTCAGTATTAATTGCTCTCTAGGGAAATACCATTCTATCTACCAGATTCTATAATAATGGGCAAAGTGACAATATTGAGCTTGTAATAATGCTGAGTAAGTACCTTGCTCTAACATGCTGTAACCACGGAATTTACAGCAAATCATAAAACACACTGTGTGATTATCTCTTCATAATCCCTTCTAAACATTTTGGACTCAACACATTTTATCTAGTTTGGAGTAGCAACAGCATGTTTTATTCTCCTGAAGTCAAGATAAATGGAATGAGAGAATTTATGTTGAAAATGAAGATGGAAGTTCTTCTAAACAGCTACAAACCTAGGTGTCACTAGTCAGTTCTTAAAATTACAAGAAGGAGGACTTATGTCTGCAAAAAAAGAATAAAATAGATGCTTGAAACAGATACTCATCACAAACTTGGTTAGGTGATGCATATTCCTTGATAGCTACCTAATTTTCTCACCAACACAGAAGAAAAAGTTTTATAAAATGCTTGCAAATGTGCACTCTGTATTCATTAGTTGTAGTTTGTATTATTTTGCTTATTTATTATTCTCACAATTTCATCATTGTTTGTTTGGCAATAACACGAACCTAGGGTGACGGGGTGCCTATCGCAGGCAGATTCTGTGTTAAGCTACCAGTGTGAGTGAAGGGTCAAAGTTAGGTGGAGGTTGGGTCAGGCAAACTCTGTGCTCCAGCTCCCCACATGTGGGCCCACGCAGTGGGATTGCGGGGCAGTTCTCTGGCCACTCTGGTAATGTTCAGGAAGCAGCACAGCTGCCTTTGTTGAACAGAAGAGTTTATACAGGGGGTGGGGAGTAGCAGGCAGCAGCAAGACCCACCCAGCTCCCACACGCTTAGCCACGCAGATCTCACACCCATAGTTTTCCACTAACAAGAGCTAGCTAGCTTCCAGGCAGTCTGTATTCAGAACTCAAAACTGCCCTGGGCCACAAGCTTTCCCCATGGAGACAGAAACTGTGGCTTTCAGGCTACACCCCTTCTAATATGCTCAATAAGCAGAGTCACCCAACTCCTGCACTCATGACTGCAGCACTCTTCCCATTCATCCCTGGGTCCTGCTCAAATGAGTTTGTCGTGAATCTCAGGTGGGAGCTTCTCTTACCCTGTACCTGCCACCTGAGTAATCTGGCAGGCTTCCATGAGGTGCCCTGCAAGGAAGGATCTGGAATGGCTTTCCTCCTTCCCCACTGGACACTGGGAATGTTACCCAAAGCACATCCTGATGCCACTCCTTCTCAAATACCCCTCACTGCTCACTAAATCAGCTCAGCCCTGGGTAGGGTTAAGGCCTCCCCTGTGGCCTGGATTGCCATGTTCCCCATTGGGAGTGTGTATCCTGCAGGCAGTTTATCCCCTTCCCATGCTCTAAGGACATACAGTTTTCCACCTAATTCATGGTGAATGCTATAGCCCGTCCTTCTTTTTAAGAGTCTGTGATTTCCTTCTGTTTCCTGTTAAGCTTTTGTGTTGCTTCTTGGAAAAAATGTTCATGGTGTGAATCTGTATGTACTATTTTGTCTTTCCAAGTGAGAGACACATGCTAACAATGCTTCAAATGTGCCATCTTGGAAAAGAAAATAAGGCTTATTTTAAACGCTAGAAAACATTTCTTCATCGTTATCATCAAGGCTTACTTACACACATCCGGATGTATTCTCTTTGTATGAGTCTCAATAACCTTTAGCTAATACATAGCCCTGTGTAAAAGAAGTTCTTCCTTAAGATCTCTTGTTTAGAGTTAGCTCCTTAAGGGCAAGTATGTTGGTGATTGTGAAAGGGAAAGCATGGAATTCAATTTTAAGAGTTCATGGGATTTAGTATTAGAAATGGTTCTTTCCCCTTTTTTCTTCTAATTTACATTGTATTAGAATTTTTCTTGCCTGTCTGAATATCAAATCTCAAATTTATAAAAAGTATCTATGGCTGGCGTGATGGTTCATGTCTGTAATCCCAGCACTTTGGGAGGCCAAGGTGGGCAGATCACCTGAGGTCGGGAGTTCGGTCAAACCTGGCCAATATGGTGAAACCTCATCTCTGTTAAAAATACAAAAATTAGCTGGGCATGATGGCACATGCATGTAATCCCAGCTATTCAGGAGGCTGAGGAAAGAGAATCATTAGAACCCAGGAGGCAATGGTTGCAGTGAGCTGACATCGCACCACTGCACTTCAGCCTGGGCAAGAGAGCTAGACTTTGTCTCAGAAAAAAATTTTTTAGAAGTAATTTTAAAAAAGTATCTAAGAACAACTACCTGTACATATCAAGTTGGCATAAGAATAAAGTGAGATAATATACAAGAGTAAACCTTTAACTAATAAAGGGTCCATAAAAGTATCAGTTATAGGATTGTGGATTGACTTCATCTTTATAATCGTTATCATCCTAATGCCCCATAACCAAAAATTTTATGGTAAGTTTTTTTGTTTACTTTAATGGTGTCGATACAATGTCTCCCCTGGGAATATTTAACTATACTTAAAATTTCTGACCATGAAGGATAATTGTTACTAAAATAAATTTCATTTTTTAAAAATTTAACCTTGTAAAAAATTTTTAAAAAATTATTATGTAACTAAATGTCTTAAACTAGTAAAGAATTAGAGATGTCAACTGATATAAGGTCACATTTTACATCTATAGTGATTCTCAGATACAATAACAATAAGCAATAGCAAATTTGACATTTTCTTTTGAATCTTTGTCATAAAATATTTTTTTTTGTTAATATAACCCCTTCCTTCACAACGTTCTATGAATAATAAGATTACCCTATAGTATGCTTGTAATATCTGGTGTCTCACAGCAGTGTAATTCCAGTGAAATTCAAAAACTTTAAACAAGCCAAAGTGAGGAAAGGAAGGTGTTATAAGCAAATTTGTTCCTTTCTGAATGTACTACAGAACAAGGATACTTCTTCAGTACTTTACTGGAGGGCTTTTTAGAGAGTTTGCTTCACACAGTAATAAAAAAAAAAAACTTTAAAAGTTCATATATTTTGGTTTCAATGGCATCTCTCATACAGCTGCATTTATATAATGAGTTTTCATCCTAACAACCTAACAACAAAGCATATCTCCATTGGAGAAGAAAACTGGATACAATTGATTGCCATATGGCAAAAACATTTTATAAAAGTAAATATGAGATGTCCACAGGTTTAATAAATACACTGAACTTGGTAAGTAAGATACAATCAGAAAACTGTTTCGTTTTTCTACCATCTGGGGCTTCAAATATACTCTGTGAAATCTCCATTCCCTTTCCCTAGGTGGTATCTCTGACAGACAAATTGTTTTTCTCTAAATTCTGGGTATTAGAAGAGTGTCATTCTTCAGCATTAAGAAGTCTAGTATAATCCAAATCAACACTGATCTCTCATACAAGTCAAACATTTTCTCCCTATTTGAGTTCACATTGATCAAATGCTTGGAAACTGGTAAAGGGAAAGAAGAATTTTCACATGATCTCGCTCCACTCAACAGTCTGCCAGGGAAGAGAGAGGAGAGAGAAGGATGAGAAGAAAATGAGCAAAATATTTTTCCTTAGTTAATGTTGCTTATAATCTTTTACAGACTGCTGAGTCAGAGATTCAAATGTTGGTATTTCATGGATGTATATCAGAGGATTCTTGGAGACTATTCAGAGTAGACTTTATTCTCCAGGTTTCTGACATGGGTGATGTATGGCTGACCTCATTCAAAATGCCCCATCTCCTTTTCTTCCAATTTTTTCCTCACCCCAATGCCTAGGTTCCTTTCAATATGACTCATTATTATTTATTGACCCTACAGAGGAAAGACACACACACACACACACACACACACACACACACACACACACACACACACACACACACAC
>NW_022436954.1:25385466-25522153 GCF_009761245.1 Sapajus apella
CACACACACACACACACACACACACACACACACACACACACACACACTCCTTGTCCTTCCAAAATCTCTAAGGGCAGACTTTTCTCCTGTTGCCCTCTCTCTTTCTCTCCCATCATCAGATGTGACAATTAGCTTTAATTTCCTTAGGTATTTTCAGGTAAGGAGGAGGCATTCTTATGTGTGCCCCCAAGAATTTTCTTGCTATAGGAGAAGCAGTCTTAGTAAATTTTTCAGCCATAGTGTGGTTACTCGTTACTAATCTCCCTAGCATAGACAACCCTATCTCTGTGAGAGTTTTTCTCTTGGCCCTAATTACTTGGCCTGAGACAAAGAAACACACAACCCTTCATTAACAGGAAAGGGAGGGAAATGCACAAAGCCCCTGTCTTTCATGTATTGTCTTCCAGAACACATTTTGGAAACCGTCTATTTTACTATTATATATGTGGAAAGTGGGTGTTTTCCAGGGAGTAAATTTTGCCTCTTCTCCATTAGCCCTACAGAAATGTTTCTAGTCACTCTTGTTAAAATGTGGGAACATTCTCAACAATTTGCTCAAATTCTCATTCTATTATACATGTATATGCAAGCTACAATTTGTGTTTCTAGTTTGCTAGAACCAAAGACAGATTTACTATAAAGTTAAGGATGCTGAAGCTTTGAGTTTCTTTATTTTCATATCCTTTCCCCCTGATCGAGGTCCTATTATAATTATATTTTTGTAATGTTGCATTCATTTTCTTAAACATGTTCCCCAATGTATAAAACTGAGGTTGATAAAGCCTTGTTTTGCCTTTGTTTAAGGGATGTATTTGCCATGTGTTTAGAGCAAAGATTAAAGTTACTTAGTTTGCTCAAGTGTTGATACCAACCTTTATCTCTTATCAATCCCATCTTAAAACCTCTACTTATATTGCATATTTAAGTCTTTCTCCACTCTAGAGTATAAAGTAATGTAATAATCAGGTGTAGGAATTAAATTAAACACAAGCTAATTTATTCTGATACAAATTTATGTAGATGTATCAACACATTAAGATCTCAGCCATCTGAGGATGGCATCCCAAACAGGACGTTATTCCCACTGAATAATTTAATGCAGAAATAAACTGAATTTGGAGTTTTGTCTTCAAGTGTATTGGCAGGTATTTTATCAGCACATCTAATATTGTAGGCACTCAATAAAGCTATTAACTAAATTAGATAATATTGGAAAATTGATTACAAATTCTCAAAATGAGCAGATATACATATTGGTTCTATGGATTTTAAATGTATGTCTACTCCTGACACTGAGGAAATTCTGAGTGTGGACCTACTGCTTACCTCAGTCACTCCTGCAGGCCTCTGCATGTCTTCACATCCTACAGATTTGTAGGTCAGATATAGAAAAGAGGTTTGACTCTGCCAACAATATTTAGTAGAGATTGCAGGGGCGGTGTGTTAAAAAGGCATTCTTCCACTCCAGCTGCCCCTGGATTCACTCTAAAAGCACGTCATGGCCAATTAGTCGTGCTGCCTTAGTTGCTGTAATGAAAAGTGATGACATTTTTGCTACCAATCTGCCACTCATGGCTGAAGATAAGCAGATGCTCTGCTTCCTGGTAAGCATTCTCATTATTATATTGTTCTACATCAATGTATTAAGATATACCCCATAGTCTTAGAATTTTTATGAGTACATTTTGTACAATCATCTCAAAGAAAGACAAAATCCCCACATTCTGTGTATTCATTTTAAAATGCATGCAACACTCAGCAGCACATGGTAGTAAGCAATGACTAGAATGGAAATAACTGAATATAGCTTTTTCTTTCCCCATTTCTAATTCCTCTGCCCCAATATATAAAATGTAATATGATGTATTATTTATCAACACCAGTGCAGTGGTGCCGTGCAAATGTCACTCAATGAGATTACCATATATATTCGGCTGTGCATAGAGATGCTTTTATGCGCTTTGTGATTATACAACATTATGGAAATGTAGCAACAAGAGTTAAAGCAAGTAAGAAAACTCTAGGAAGGAGATATTATTTTTCCCATAATAAATGTCTACAAAAATCCCAGGTAAGGAAAAAAGACTTCCTGCTGTCCCGCCATCACTGACAGAGCTTGCAGCAGTTAGAGTTGGTGTATGAGTTTCATAGCCAAACTCTGAAGACGCTATTGCCTCTTTTCCCAATATCAGCATAGCAGTGAACAGCCGCTCCATGGTGCCAAGGTAGGGGCATGACAGACTCATAAGATACGCTCTAGAGATCAGAGAGAGATTGGCGTTTTCCCACTCCCAGTTAATAGAATTTTTCTTTGCCTTGATTTAGTATTTCAGTCTCTAAAGTACTTAAAAGCGATGAAAAAAATAATGTATTTAAGGCATACTATGTTTCAGGCACTGGGCTCAGTACTGTATACATATAAATGCATTTCATTATATATCTACTCTCTAAAGACATTCATATAGATGAATATGTATATTTACATATATATGTGTATGTATAAAATATTTGTATCCATGTATACATTTATACATGTATAAAATACATTGCATGCATGTATACATTTATATATGTATAAAATATACATATTCATATATGTTTTCATACATTTTCTTATATATTTTCATACATATCACTTTAGTGATATAAAATATATATGAATATGTATATAATTTTATATACATGTAAAATTTTATATAGTGATATAAAATATATATAAACTATATTTACATAGTTATATAATATATATAATAGTTATCTGTGTAAACATTTATAATATAAATATATATTATATATGAATATATAAATGTATTTTATGCATACATATATATAACATGTAAAAATCCACATTCTATAGACAGATAGACACATTTTAAAGAAACCACAGATCAGAAAGCTGAAGTAACTTACCTAATGTTACCCAGAATTTACACCTAGAATTATCCGCCTTCCGTTTGTGCTATTTTGTGTTACTACTCTATCTCATGATAAATAGTTGCATTTTTCTCAATTATTTATTCTACTTTTTCTTCCCAAGTCCCCTCAACTGTCTACTTTTCACTATCTTCTAGAAGGTCAAAACATTTCTCAACATCTTCTAGAAACCTGGGCTGCTTTTAAAAGAAACGTAAGTTAATTTCTATAATTTGGCCATACTTTATATTAAATATTTTCTAAATATTTTCCTCTATACGCTTTTAAAAAATGAGATGGAGTCTGGCTGTGCTGCCCATCTGGTCGCAAATCCCTGGTCTCAAGGGATTTTTTTCACCTAAGCTTCCCAAGTAGCTGAGAATACAAGCGCACACCACTGCACCTAGAGTTGTTGGCTATTTTTCTCAGTTGCTTTCATTCTAGTCATTGCTTCCTACCGGGTGCTGCTGAGTGTTGCATATGCTTTAAAATGAATACACAAAATGTGGGGATTTTGTCTTTCTTTGAGATGATTGTACAAAATGTATTCATAAAAATTCCAAGATAAACTGTAGGGTGCATATATATATATATCTTAATATATTGATGTAGGACAACATAATGATGAGAATACTTATGAGGCAACAGCACACTGCACCTACTCTTTATACTTTTAAGAGAATTACAAATAATAACATTTAGAAATTGGTTGACCTATTTGTTCACTTAAGTCTTTATTCTCTGTGTTACAGAATGGTAGCTTTTATTCTCTGTGACTATATGAAAAATACAAACCCTAGAAACCCAACTTATCTTTGTAGGAGCTTAATAGTAACAAAATCTCTTCCTATGCTAGGCATATTGTTCTCAAATATCTTCCTGCATTTGTGCTTTTTATGTCTAGAAACTTGTTGCTTTTTATTTCTAGAGGCTGATCTAAACACACAGTTTGATTCTGACCAAAGTCTTTATTCTTACAAATCACCCTTGTCTTCACTTTTTGACTCATGCTCAGTGAATCACTGTTTCACAAAGAGGTAATTATGTATTATTAGGCTCCAATATAGCACCAGACATATCTATATCTGACTCCTTCTGAA
The DNA here is from genome assembly GCF_009761245.1 of Sapajus apella. NCBI lineage: Eukaryota > Metazoa > Chordata > Mammalia > Primates > Cebidae > Sapajus > Sapajus apella. The sequence goes on from NW_022436954.1 coordinate 25,389,480, forward strand.
AACATGATTGCAAATGCATTGTTTTTTATAAAAATCGCGTATATCTATTGCATATTTCCTATATGCCAGTTTTTTTAAAGTTCCCTGCATGTATTGTTATTTGATCCTCAAAGCAACACTGTAACATAGGTATTAAAATTACCAGCATTTGCATTTCACAAAGTCAGGGTAACATTGCCTTCAAGGTTACCTCATACAAGTTTGAATGGCCTAATCAAGGTCTTACATTTTAGTGAAGAGTAGGGCTAGGATTTGAATTTAGTCACTCTAGCTATAAGCCCTGCAGGCTTCACCATTAAATCATATAGTGTGTATTGCATAGCAACTGTTTTATCTGAATTATCTAATAAACACTTTCACTTCATGTGACATAAGTAAAATTACTAGCTCTATTGCATCTGCCTCATACACTTGAAGACTCAGAAGCTAAGCTTCTGACTAAGTAGCAGAATAAAGGCTTCACTTCTGATCTCATGCTCTATGCCTAATACCCTGTTATGCTAACTACCTAGTAGTGGGTGCTGTGCATTACATCATTACATGTACGTTATTCATAAAGGTCTCTGGCAGAAGATAGCACTATGTCCTCACAGGAAAATGCTCGTCGCTTGTATCTGTCAGAGTTCTCTAGAGGCACAAAACTAACACGATAGATACATATATACAGGAGAGTTTATTGAGTAGTATTAGCTCACACGATCACAAGGTCCCACAATAGGCTGTCTGCAATCTGAGAATATATAGAGAGTAGCAGATATATGTGTGTGTATATATATACATACACATACACACATATACACACACACATATATATACATATATACATATATACACACACATATAAACATATATACATATACAAGCTGAGAATATATATAGTAGTAGATATAGGATGAATGTATATGTGTATATATATACACACATGTATATATGTGTGTGTATGTGTGTATATATATGTATATGTGTGTGTGTATATATATACACACATATATATTCATCCTATATCTACTACTATATATATATTCTTATCTTGCAGACAGCCTATTGTGGGACCTCTTGATCATGTGAGTTAATACTACTCAATAAACTCTCCTGTATATATGTATCTATCCAATTAGTTTGTCCCTCTAGAGAACTCTGACTGATACAAGTGATGAGCATTTTCCTGTGAGGACATAGTGCTATCTTCTGACAGAGACCTTTATGAATAATGTACATGTAATTATGTATACATATATATGTGTGTATATATATATTTATATATATATATGGGAGTTTACTAAGTAGTATTAACTCATATGATCATGAAGTCCCTCAATAGGCCATCTTCAAGCTGAGGAGCAAGAAGCCAGTCCAAGTCTCAAAGCTGAGGAACTTGGAGTCTGATGTTTGAGGGCAGGAAGCATTTAGTAAATTTACAAGGATTCATATTTCCTCAGAGGAAAACAACTAAGGCAAAATCCTTTGGGGAAACAAGATGGAGATTAGCAACTTTTCTTTTTAGACCTTTAAATAGCTATTATAGATGTGTGTTAAATGGTTTTATTTTTATACTTTTAAAATCAGGAACTGCATATTATATGATGTTATTTATTGGTAAAGATTCTTAGTGTAGCATTCCTACATACACTGAGCTTTGTCAACTCTCAGGTCACTCAAATGACCTTACATTATTCATTTCAGTGCATTATCTTTTATGTGGTACAATGATTTTTTTTCTATGCCCTGAGATAGTGATGAAAATGAGATTTGGTGTCACAAAGACTTGTGTTCCTATCGCCTATAGGAGCTTGATCTTAGGCAAGTTACACATTCTCAATCCCAATTTCCTTACCACGAAACTATGAATAATAATGCCTGTACTTGAGGGCTGCTTTAGTATTAAATGAAGTATTTAGCAATTATTTATTAGTTTCTTTCTCTCCTTCCTACACCGGTAACTTAATCAAGGTTATTTTATGTCAAAGAGCAGAAACTCACTTCAAAGTTCAAGCATAAAATAAAAGCTATTGAAAAGGCACTCTGCAAACTCAGAATATACAAATAAAAGATAACCAACCAGGCCTCGATACAGGTGAGAAAGAGTGCCCAGCAAGCTACCAGGAACCAAGCAGATAGTCTAAAATTCTTTCTCTCTGCTGCCAGATGAATTTTCAACCTGCTTCTCTCTGTGGGACTACCTCATTCTTCTTTTATCTGTTGGTCTGATTTATCTATTTTTCTATGTAAATGGCTGGCTCAATTTTTTAAATGAATTTTACCTCAAAATTCACACATTGAATCTAATTTCAGATTTTAGAGCAGCGAATCTGATTGGCTTCAGTTGGGTCAGTTGCCTGGCACTGATCCAATGGTCCGCTGGGGGAACACAATTTCATGTGAAGTATTGGACATGCCAGGAGTCTACTTCTGTTTATCAGTACAAAATGACAAGTACAAAGCAGGAACTGTGTTTGATAGTATGTTTCATAAGCAAGTGTTCACCATCTTTTATTTTTATGTTTTTTACGTCACCTAGTGTAGAACTATGTACATAACTTTTTTTCTAATTCTGTTATGCAGAATAAGAAGTCAATCAATATTTATTGTGCACCTGCTAAATAATTCACATCTTGTCATTAAATCCATAGAAAAATACTCATGAAGCAAGTCTTACCATTCTAACGTCTTTACGTATTTATATACCAAGTTATAGAAATGCTAAGCAACTTTCCCACAGTCATGGCACAGTAGAAGTTGATAATAGAGGGGCCTCCTCTTCTTACCCCCAAAACACATGCAATCACTTCCTATTCTTAACCACTGCCCACATCACCAGTAATTCACTAAGGGACCTTGAGAAAGATAAAAGATGCCTTTTAAAAATCCCTGTTATTTCCTTCAGCTCTACATTCAGAATAATGGCTAAGTATATGAAAACCACAATGCTACTGACTGTGTGATTTTGGAAGGCTGACCTAACCTCTCTGTGTTTCCATTTTCTCCTTTGAACAAAGGAGATAAAAATAATTTCTACTTCATAAGATTGTGAGAGTTCAATGATATTATCAAATATCTGGCACAAATTAATACTAACAAGTAAAAATGATAGAACATCTGTGACAGCTCTGATTTAATTGCTACTTTTGGTTAACACTCGATATTCATAGTGACTTTATGCTATCCATTTTACACATAAGGAAAATCAGCAGAGAGCTTTCCTTCTCAATTTCACACAGCTGGAAAGTGATAGGGCCTAGATTCAAACCCAGATGTATTCGTCTGTTCTCACGCTGCTAATAAAGACATAACTGAGGCTGAATAATTTATTTTAAAAAAAAAAAAGACGTTTACTGGAATCACAGTTCCACATGGAGGGAGGCCTCACAATCATGGTAGAAGGTAAAGGAGGAGCAAAGCCACGTATTACATGGTGGCAGGCAAGAGAGCGTGTGAGGGGAACTTCCCTTTATAAGACCATCAGATCTCGTGAGACTTATTCATTATTGTGAGAACAGCACAGGAGAAGCTTGTCCCCAGGATTCAGCTACTTTCCACTGGGTCTCTCCCATGACATGTGAGTATCATGGGACCTACAATTTGAAATGAGATTAGAGTGAGACATCGCCAAATAATATAACTATGCAATATGGTTTTTCAAAACCATGGCTTTTAAGATTGGCATTATACTGCCAACCAATAACTACAGAATAGTAAGGCTTGGTAACATTGGCTGTCTTCTGATTTGCTCTCTGATGGCTCATATTATGTAATCTGTGTCTTAAATGACCCTTCATAGTTAAGCACTGCACAACATCATTTTGGTCAATGACAAACTGCATGTATGATGGTGGTCCCATAAGATTATATCATATTTCTACTGTACCTGTCTATATTTAGGTATGTTTAGATATATAATTACTTGTCATTGTGTTATAGTTGCCTACTGTATTCAGGGCGGTAAGATGCTTCACAGGTCTGTAGCAGTAGGCTATACCACACAGACTAGGTGTGTAGTGGGCTAAACCATCTAAATGTGTGTAAGTGCACTCTGTTATGTTCACACAATGACAAAATCACCTAACTCTGCATTTTTCAGGACATATCCTCATCCTTAAGCAACACGTGACTGTAATTATATAACTTGGCACTATACTGTAGGTTGATAATTTACAACTGTCCCTTCAAATATATATCTTTGCATTTTTTAAAATCACAGGTGCCTATGCCTACTGTGTCTAATGACCCTTCAAAGGTAGGTCCAAAATGGCTATAATTTTAGTAAGCATCGTGGTTCAATTCACATATAAGAATCAATAAATTTGTTCTTGGGGGTAGTGTTTACTGCAGAGAAGCCCACTTATTATCTTTATGAGACTCAACTTTAGTGCCTAGAAATTAGAAAGCCCAAGGTAGGGCCTGGGAAATTTAACAAATTCCCCAGAATAAATTTGTGTACCACAAAATTTGAGACTTGTTGGCCAGAGTGAAGACTTAAATGGTGAGAAAAATATGTCTCCCAATGAGGCAGTAGAAAAGTCATGGAATAGAGACGCTGATAAAATCTCCCCATTCACTAACCACTTTTGCCCACACAGCAGACTGGTTGCTTTTGAATCTTTCAGGTTAAATGAAAGGCTGCCTGAGCACTATAAATTGTTTTACATTTGGCTTGTCTTTGAGCATGACAGCCCCTTCAGTGTTTCTTCAATCAACTAATAGTTAGAAAACTCAGACTAGGGGATATTGAGGAATGCTTCTGTCAGCCACCAGGTTTGCAGATTTAATTTGATGTGATTTATAAATTGCTGCTGTTATTGATTCTGTTGTTGCTGGCAAACCCTGCTGCTATATAAAGCAGCTGCCGTCTGTAGTTGAGGTGTGCCTGCATCCATTAATGGATGTCTTGGGCACAGACACAATTTCATAACAGATGTCATTTACCTAGACTGACACTACATATGGAAATCCCTGCTGCTTCCCCTTTGCACACAGTGAGAGGAAGCTGTTTTCTTGCCACATTCCAAGTTGCATGGCTGTCAGCTAATGATACAGAACGCAATAGCTACCTTTTACAAAAAAAATTCCACCAGGATACATTTCTCAGCATGGCAAAAATGACTATCCTTGCAACACATTTCTCATGAAACAAAGAAACTTGATATAATATCAACAAGGGGAAACGTGATTGAACACAGTTATACATCTGAAGTCCTATTCCTACGCAGCTTTATCATTTTGTGAGAATAATTGTGGTGAACAGCCTTTCATTTATTTTGATATCATGCAGATTTTTTTAACTCTGTATAAAAAAACTTTGTCTGAAGTCTAGAACATCAAAATTTTTAGCAAACGACAACCATTTATTAGCAGCTTTTCAGAAACAAAAAATGTTTAAATGACCAATTGTTTTTCAGGGGTGCGTGCCTGTGTGTTTTATTATAAAATGCAATACTGGCTGAAAAACATTTATATGTTAAAATTCAAGAGTACCTTTGCATTATGATTCATGCATTACGATATTCATCAGGCCTTTCTAACAACTTTCTCCTCAGACGCCAAGAATCAATTCATAATTGTGTTAATAGGCCTGGGGTTAATGCTTCAAATTAGAAATTAGATTTGATCTACCTGGGCTCTGCTTTCATACGTGTGTGTAATGTGCTCTATTACAGCTTTCCTATTTAAGGAAAAAAAAAGACAGACCTTTTGAGAACATAGGACTGCTTATTGCTATCATTAATAGACTAACACTTGCTATGTGATTGGCACTGTCCAAGCATGATCTCATTAAATACACACAAAAATTCTATGGCATGGATACTATCATTATCCCCTGGGGTAGTAATTAGTATTATTCACCAAATGTTACTTACTATCTGCCTCCTGAGTATTTGGCATAAATGTGTCCCCCAATTTTCTACCTCCTTTGAAATTAGGTGTGTGTCAGCCTGAATCCTGAATGACTGTAAGGAACGGAACACGCTATCAGTTGTTTTCGACATGAGAGAGAAGTAAACTCTTGTTCCATTAAGCCACTGAGATAAGAGTGTCGTGTTATCACCACATAACCCAGCACATCCTTCCTGCTGTATCTTCATTTCTACTGCGAATCCTGATGTAAATCTCAGGAGGCGAAAAGCTGCTGAATCTATGGTGCTTTCTCCACTCTTCTTATTGGGTTCTACTTTTCTTTTCCTCCTGAAAACACTGTTATTAACTGTTCTACTTCTTTCTAAATTTTGTTAAAATTCCCATTCACCTCCTCAATTTCACAGCATAATTTTCTCAGCTCCATGAACTACCTCCTTTGCAGCTCTCTAAAGGTTTTAATGTTGCCTAGAAATCATCTCCCTAACATGGGGATGGGGTGGGAAGGAGTTAAATGTTATAAAATCTATTCTATCACCTATCTACTGAGATGCAATTAACAATGACCAATTTCAGGGCTGGTCCTCAAAAAATATTGTCTAAGGCTTCATTTTCCTCCCTGGCTTGGGAAGTTTGAGTAGCCTCCCTGCCCTTATATATTATGGTCAATTTTCATTGCTTATTCAGTTTTTTAAGGCCAGGCATGCCAGCTCATGCCAGTAATCCTGGCACTTTGGGAGGCTGAAGTGGGCATATCACCTGACTTCGGGAGTTCAAGACCAGCCTGACCAACATGGAGAAACACTGTCTCTACTAAAAATACAAAACTGCCGGGCATAGTGGTGCCTGCCTGTAATCTCAGCTACTCGGGAGGCTGAGGCAGGAAGAATTGCTTGAACCCCAGAGATAGAGGTTGCGTTGAGCCAAGATCATGCCACTGCTTTCCAGCCTGGGCAACAAATGTGAAATTCTGTCTGGGTTTTTAACTAACCACTTTAAATGTTCCTAAAGGACTTCTTACCTAACAACTCAGTCATTATTGTCACTGTGAGTTAAAATACATTTAAGCAACTTGACCCTACAGTTTGCTTAGATTTTTAAATCTAAAATATTTTTTGCTTCTTGACCTTAGGCAATTTATGTAATTACTGTGTATTTTTTTCATATTTGTTAAGATCTTTGGAAATATTAAATTATTTAAAACATCTCTAAGGTCTAGGACAGCTCCTGAACACAACTCACATGCACAATCAAAGTTATAATCAGTAATTGCTCAAAACATAGCAGACTGTATAGCAGCCCCTGGGTAAATAGAACATAGTCTTTGCTCTCAGGATGCTCATGGGGGAGGAAACTTGCACTGATTATTGCAAAGCAGTGTGCTAATTTTTATACTGGCTCTAGATAGAAAAGTATGTAAACCTGGAGGCGGGAGAATTTAGTCTTGGCTGAGGGACACAGAAGCAGCAAGACTTGAGCGAAGACCAGAAAATAAGTTTTATAGGTGGACAAGGAAATTCCTAGCAAAGAGAACAGCAAAAGCACAGACATGTGAGCATGGACTTAAAAAAGTATTAGAGAAGGGGAACATGCGAAGAAACTGGAGAATGAGCCTACAGTTTGACTTCTTTGCGCCCAGGTGCACTCGCACTTGTACTTCAGCTGTTTCTGTCTTGTGTTTTTGACGTTTGTCATAAGCCACTGCAAATCCTTCTTGCTAGGATGTGAAGCGTAAAACCAGATAATTTAAGACAACAGTGCTTAGCTCTTAATACCATTGTGAGAGTTGACAGTCTGTTGAGATGTCTAAAGGAAAGGTGGTCCTGGCAATGGGACCTAAGAAAAGAGGAAGAGCATAAGAATGGGGCCAAAGGCTAGGCCAGGCTTTTCCACCTTTTAGTTGTTTCTTATAACGTTTCCACATTTTTTTTTTTTTTTTGCAATGTCCCTGTGTCATTTCTACAAATATTTCTTAGGCATTTTCTTTTTTTTGAAGTAGAGTCTCGCTCTGTCGTCCAGGCTGGAGTGCAGCAGTGTGAGCTCAGCTCACTGCAACCTCTACCTCTCAGCTTCAAGCAGCTCTCCTGCCTCAGCCTCCCAGATAGCTGGGATTACAGGCACCTGCCACCATGCTCAGCTAATTTTTGTATTTTTAGTGGAGACGGAGGTTTCACCGCGTTGGCCAGGCTGGTTTCAAACTCCTGACCTCATGATCCGCCCGCCTCAGCCTCCCAAAATGCTGGGATTACAGTCATGAGCCACAGTGCCCGGCCAAGGCATTTTCTTTAAATGTCTTATTTTTAATATTTTCTCTTATTTTAAATAATGTCAGTGACCATTACAGGCATGTGCTGGTTGTAATTTTCTAATATATATTAAGATAAATATGAAAATAAATTTAAAAATTATTCCGTTTCCATCAAAATCATATTATTTGCTCCATATGGTATATGTACCACATTTTAGAGAAAAATGGTCTTAACCAATCATGTGAGAAGATCCTGGCTTGAAGATAATGATATGTGCACTGGCCCAACAATTTTCATTGAACTATTTTTAGAACCAACAGATTTCTGAAAAGTAAGCATACTGAGGAAGTTATGAGAAAGGAAGAAAGCAAGCATCAACAGGAATGAGAATCAAGGGGAAAACCCAGTTGGTGTGCATTGCTATGTTTTGTGTTGAAGCCTGTCCTTAGCGCTATGAGGAACTGGAGTGTATACTCACCATCCTGTGGAATGAGGTGGGGAGGTGAGTGGGGACATCCATGAATAGGCACGTAGCCTTACTGAAAAAAGGCAGGATGTGTCCTTCAAGGGAATGTGACAGACAATGTTGCATGGGATCAGAAAGCGACAAAATCACATTGGTTGGGAATGTCAGGGAGTAAGTAACATAAAGCTGACATTTCAGCTGGGCATTAAAGGGCCAGTGTACATTGTACACGAGTAAAGCAAGAAAAGGAATAGGAGGAAGTTTCTATTTTCCACTGCATGAAGCTGCATATCTGATCATAGATATAAGAAATATCTCTGATGCTAGAAAACCAAACAGAAGAGATGCATTGGGCCTCCAAAGCACATAAGATATCTTCCATTTGTACTTACAGATCTAGCTCCTCTGTACTCACGCTGCCAGGTGCCTTGATAGGCTGACCCATATGGCTGCACCAACAAGCTTTCTGGCCTTTTGATATCTGGCTGGATTTGATTAATGGTAACCAGTGTCAAGTGATTCCGTGGAAGTTAATTTCTGATAATTTTCCCATACAGCCATATTCCTCTACAGAAGGTTTGAGCTTATGATGGGAAACCTTCTCCATATAGTTACTTTCTCTTGGCAACAGCTTCTTTTTCTTTCTCTTTTTCCTTCAGACAGGCATGGTAGCCCCTGATATCCTCAAGATTTCCATAAACTCTTCCAGTTTATTTTTTAAACTCTCCTCACAGACCCTGCTGAAAAATGGCATCTCTTTTTTTCTGAGACTGTGACCAATACAATGAACATAAGTTATACAAAGAATACAAGTTGAATATAGTAATATAAATGAGATATTCTATATTTATATGGAGTGTCACACAACTAGTCCTTTTGGATGGTATTCTCTAGGCATTATGGGAAACAAAGGAATACTTCTTTGATTTTGTCCACCCAGAGCATTTGAGTCAGTGTGATAGAGCCCATGTAGTTCAGATTTCTACACACCAGAGAGGCACTATGGCACAGATGTTAAAAACACAAAATCTAGCAACTACTGCCCGCATTCAAATTCTCTCTCTGCTAAGTGCTAACTATATAATTTTGTCAAAATTCTTTATAGTTTTTGTGCCTCAGTTTCCCCATCTTTAAAATGAGGCTAATTATAGTAGTATAGGGTTTTTGGAGAACTAAATGAAGGGATGTTTGCAAAGTATCTGAAACGATGCAAAATAAGTGCTATATAAATATTAGGGATCATTATTATTATTTGATATAATAATACCTTAATGAACCCTTTTCTTTGGGGATATTTGAAACCAATAAGGGATTTTTAAAAACTATTCAATTGACTCAATCAAATACAACCAAATGTGCAGTTCGGTCTGTGTATGAATAGATCGCAACCTATTATACAATGCAATAGGGTTCAGGTATAATAGTGCAGTTAGGATGATGAGAGGAAAACAGGTTTTTTGAGATGCTCTTCCAAGGTCTGATCTTCTTCTGTGTCCTAAACCAGAATAATTCTGTAACTATACATGGATAATGGTTCTATTTGATTCTTGTCTCACGGTATTATTGCTAAATTTAGTCACTTCCTTACTTTAGACTGATATACTATTTGCAGAAAATTTAATTTACTTACATTGACTCAAAGTTCACTTTATGTGCCACTTTAATTAATTTCCCTCAGATGTCGGCAATATTTTCTGTCTCCTTTGCTTTGTATCTTAAGAATAATTATGTTTAAATTGTTTGGACTTAACTTCTTGGCAATATTACACTATACCTCAAGTCCCCCATCTCTGTCTCAATCAACATTCTTTGATACTTGGCAGATTTTAATTCATACTTTTTCTTGCAGCATATTTATTTTACTGTTTGGTCTCAATCCCCTTACTCATAAAAAGAAATATAACATTGAATGAAAGCCTGGAAGTCATTACAACGCTTGAGTAATACAAATAAACCTACTCTTTCGCGGCTGCCTGTGGTGGTTCTATTTATCCACATCATGTCTTAGGTGACCACAGTATGAGAACTTTCTACAACTAAACTTTGTTTCCTTCCATCCCATGAAGCTGTCTGAATATGGGCAAAGATCCTAGTCCGTGGCTTAAGTAACAGATCATCACTCATGATAAACGTGAAAATTTTCAGAAGGCACATAAATAATGCCTCTGAAAAGAAAGTTCCAGAAGCTACCTTCTCCATTGGTGCTCTAGTGTGAATCTGCCCCCTGAAAATTTTTATGTCAAAACCCAATTTCCCAAGTTGATGGTGTTAGGAGGTAGGGTGTTTGGGGGGAAATTAGGTCATAGGATCAGAGTTCTAAGAAATGGGATAAAGTCACTTATAAAATAGGTCCAAGAATTTTGCCATGTGAGCACACAGTGAGATGATGCCCTCTATGAACCAGAAAGCGAGCCCTTAATGGACACTGACTCCTCCAGTATTTTGATGTTGGACTTCCCAGACTCTGTAACTATGAGAAATAACTTTCTGTTGTTTATTACCTACCCTGCTTATGGTGTTTTATCACAGCAGTTTACATGGACCAAGACAATGGGGTACCCCATAGGCCAGAATCCATACTGAAAATGAAGTAGGATTCCATGTACAGGTAAGGGTGAACTTAAGTGATTGAGGAAAGCGAAGGATGTTAAAGAAATAAGATCAATTCTAAGATAATGAAACCTACATATAGATCATTTACTGAATTAAGAGCAACCTTGTTGAGCTCAGAATTACATAGTAAAAATTAGTCAAGAGTCCTCATTCCAAGGACTGTAAAACTAATCATCCTTGTTAAGCTTCTTGTTATGTTTTGCTCTGGGTCAGTTGCCAGGCTGATTTTTGGCATTAACTTCTGTACCTCTGGCTTCTGAAAGACCTATACAATAAACTCCTTCCAAATTTCCAATAAATTTATTCTATTTCTTACAATAAGATAAATATATTTTTAATTAAATAAGAATAAAGTTCTCATTAAGGAAAGAACAAATTACTCATTGCTTCTTAAGGAAGTATTTGGAAAATATCTCACTGTACTTTTGCAGAATGAACATATTTCTCTATTATTGCTTTTTATTAACTCAAAGAGAAATTTCACAGTATAATTCTATCTTTTGACACATTTTTCTCAGCTTTTTAACCATGTGTCTGTCATTTTCTAGGGCCCACATCAAAATAGCTCTATTAGACATTTCTGCACTTCATCTATTCTTTCCTTTGCTCTGCCGCAGACTCAGTGACTGACAATTTTGATGAGTTTTTTACTGCACAGAAATGTCTTTGCACCATTGTTTTCAGTGGCTTTTATAACTCAAACCATCTGTTCTTTTTTTTTTCTTCTTTTTCCTGTTGTGTGAAACATTTTTGAAATACAGTCAAGGAAAGAAATGCAATCACAAACTGCTGTCTTGCGTTGTGCCGCACATTAATTTTCAAGCTGCTTTGCTCTATAGCATTCATTTCTCCAGTAGAATAGCAACGTATGTAGGCCTTGAGGGCCTGACTTTGCTTTTTTCTTAATCATAAGTAATTAGAGAAACTGCCACATGTTGTTTTGGATAGTGTTTAAGTGCAGAAATGCTTTGAAAAGGACATATATGCAGCCAGATTAAAGATATCCAAACGCAAATTGGTACCTTCAAAAGCTCAAATGGGTTGATTTGTTACTTTAACACGCTACAACACCTGGCTCTGTATAAAAGTGAAGACTCAGCTAAAGAAAAAAAAAATTTGTAATGAGGTATCAAAAGGAAATCATGGCTCAGTTTCGTTCTTTGTTGTACAATTAACCTCCTAGACAGAGAGACGGCTGTACATGGGATGAAGCATACCATTAAAGACCTTCCATAAAATCTCTATCTCTGTTTCACAAAACTTAGTGCCCCTGTAGGAGTTTTTCTTTGGAGTCCTGCAAGATCTTAGTCATGATACTTCGCTTTTAAATTATAAATATCTTCCTTAGATGATACTTTTGTAACGATAACATTCACTTAATTATCTAAATGTCTGCTAGCTAGAAGTAAAACTTTGTTGCAAAATCAGCTTAAATAGGTTTTGAGGTTGAGAGAGCAGGGCCAGCAATTAAAAGAAAAGGAGAGCTGAAGGACTAATAGTGAGTCACCAAAAATCCAAACTAAACTCTTAGGATCTCAGTGGGGAGCAAAAATTAAAGATGAGCTGATTCAATTGCTTGGATATACAACTGGCTTCCAGTTTTTTGTAATGCAGTTAATTACAAAGAAACTATTGAAACAAGTGTACTAATCTATTCTCACATTGCCAATAAAGGCGTACCCAAGACTGGATAACTTATCAAGTAAAGAGGTTTAATTGACTCACAGTTCTGCAGGGCTAGGGAGGCCTCAGGAAACTTACAATCATAGCAGAAGGGGAAGCCAACATGTCTTCTTCACATGGTAGTTGGAAGGAGAAGTGCAGAATGAAGGAGGGGGAAAGCCTCTTATAAAACCATCAGATCTCATGAGAACTCACTCACTATTATGAGAACAGCATAAGGGTAACTGCCCCCATGATTCAATTACTTCCCACTGGGTCCCTCTCACAACATGTAGAGCTTATAGGAACTACAACTCAGGATGGGATTTGGAGCGGGGGGATACAGACAATTCATATCAACAAGCTTTTATTCTCCTACCCAGCACTAAACACTATTATATGGTATGTGTAACAAAAAGCCTCTTAATATTTCCATTTAATGAACAACATATCCACTACTCCCAATTAAGCAGTAGAATATTCTGGGGGAGTTCTGACCATCATCTCATCTGGGCAACATGTTTAAAGGGAAGAGAAACAAAGCATGAAAAGGAGGCTGAAGCAATAGCCAGTAAAAGCAGGAATGCTCCGATTCACATCAGCCTCTCCCATACCTTTCTAACCTGAATCAAGGCAGGATCCGCATTGCCAGGACAATAGAAATTGCTAGTTCATGGATTACTTCCGGGTAATATGTGAATAAAGGAAACTACATACCTTTCTAATTTTTAAGGAGATAATTTAACATGCTAATAAAGATACATCATGTTGTATTTTGGCATTTATGTTGGATATAAATAGGTTATTACCATGTGCTTCATTCTAAACGGAGTTGTTAACATCTAAATGTCTCCTAGACTATGTAATTGCAACTTTTGGATCTTAAGTGAAATTCTTAAAAATTAAATGTCAAGACACTTTATGATTCTGAAAACACACACACAGTTTTGATCACTTCAAATGATAATAACAATGTCAATAGATATAATAGTGATCACGAATATATAGACATTGCAATAGACACCTGCTGGTCTGCTAATCCTTGAACTCTAATGAACTCTGTTTTTCTTAAGGAACTGGTAATTTCAAGAAAAACCGAGACTATTTCCAGGAAAAGCAAATTACTAAAGTGTGAAGTAAACAGGATAAATGCCTTGAAGATGTTTATAGCTACCAATCTATAGCTGAGAGCTATGAAGAAAATCTCAACAATAGATAATCTTGCTCAAATTATTAATGAACTCCCAGCCATAGTTCCTTCAGTTGTGAAATGTGACTCAAAAACGAACAAACAAGAGAAGAAGCAAACAGAAAAGAAAACACTTTTAAATCCCATATGTGGAACCTTGCGGTTTCTGTAAAGTCACCCCAGGAGTCACTACAGGGTTGTGTAGGGAGAGCAACTGGATGATTCTCCAGTCACAAGTTTCATCCCCTCTCCTAATTCTGTCTTTATCCCACAAAGGGCCCTCAGATACCAGAACAATTTCTCCAAAGCACAGCTTTCACTATCAATATCCTCTTAAAATGGACCCACAATGTCCTTAAACAGAACTTTAAGTCTGTAATATTGTGGCCCATACTTATTTTCTCTAATTTTTTAGTTTTCAAGTTTCTACCTTTGTTCATACCACTCTTATACCTGGAATTAGTTTTTTAAATTTCTGCCTTTGAAATATGTTTTCATTCTTCAAATACAAGGTCAAGAAATGTGTGTTACTAGAAAAACTTTCCTTTTCACATTTCCCCTGCAACACTTTTCTCATTCTTCCCCGCCCTCACCCCTCTGCCCATTTGATCCCTCCCTTTTATTTATAAATTCAAGGAGCATTATGGGGTATATGTTCACATATGTGTATGTGTGTGTGCGTGCATATGTGTCTGTTGGACAACGTGAAAGAGATGCCTTTATCAAACAGAATCATTTCTGAGCTAAACACTATACTTTATTAATATCTGTATTTACACATGTGTATGTTCTTAGTAAATGTATATTGAGTAGAAAAGCATTTTCACTAAAAAGTTTTACAGCCAAACTTTGTATGAAAATCACCTGGATTGGATGATCTAAAGCTTCTTTCTATTTCTCAAGCTGTGCTGTTCTTTAAAAAATGTCAGTTCTATATGAACTTGTGCATGTATGCAGATGAGCTTTTCACAGTACACCAGAATGCAATGTTCTCCTTGTAGGTACTGCCTAATGTGACAGTTGGTAATGATTTTTGGTGACAACCTGTGGGTAAAATAAGCAACAGAAAATTAGCTCTTATCACTGGAGGTGACATCTAGGGAGTTTAAAACTAGAAGGGCATCACAAATTACCCCAGCTCAGTTCTGGCCCTCATTTTCTCACCCAAAATGCCTGACTCCAAAAATATTCTTCACTATCAAATATTACTTGCAGTCCCCAGAGGATTTCACACATGTGGTCATGATGAATCTATGCCATCTGGGTACTACACTGTTTTGCTAGGTCTCCACTGGAAATCTGCCATGCCCACTGGGCATTTCAGGGCTCACTGAGTCACTTCAGTTTCCTACCATGGTTCTGCTGAGTTGGCCACCCCAGCTAATTGCCTGGGAAAGCAATGCTCTGCCTGAGGAGGTGGTTCCCAGTCCTTCTAAGGGCACTAAAATAGCACCATTTCTTCTGCTTCTGACAAAATTTTGTATAAGACCAATTTCTTCAGTTTCTGCCTCTACCCTTCTTCTTGAAGGACTGAAAAATAGCAGCAGAAACTGAAGGACCTGGGGCCAAGTAAGGTAAACAAGACGTGTTCATCTACCTTCCTAGCCTCTGAGACAAAAAAAACAATATAGCAACCCAAACCTCTTCCCTGGGTCAAAATAAATAAATAAACAACTATACAACGACAATATCCCTACCACAATGAAGCCAGGAAGAGATACACACACAAAAGTCATGCGTATCTACCGATACCACTAAATACCCAGGTACTCAAGAAGTAGCAATTTAGCAGGAGACTCAAAGTCCTAGGTTTGAGTTAGCAGGGACTCCTATCTACAGAAGCTACCCCCATCACCAACGACATCTTCATTCTGTACACTTTCTCAAGCTTCATGTTTATGTTTGTTTTACTGTCATTTGTTGAGCCATCATTTTGTTCTAGACATCTTCATTTAACACCAAAAACAATTCTTGGAGGTTGGTGTTATTATCCTTACACATTCTCCTTCACAGTTGGCTCTGGGAGTAGCTCTAGTCTGATTTTGCTTATTTTAATTGCAAATGGAGTAGATCACCAATGTGCATATGCAGGAGTCATTTACTTCCACATAAATTGTCCTGTGTTTTTATACTGTCTGTGTACTGTAAACTCCAAATCCAAAATAAAACGAATAAAGACATACATTTTTATTTTTTTCCACATCTGTTTATGTTGCTTAACTAGATCTGATTTTTACTTTGTCAAGAGGAAAAGAAAGCATGATTTGTGAGTGTGATGAATAATGCAAGTAACACAAACAAAATTAGAAGTGGAGCAACTGATTAGACTATTGATTTTTTTCCACTGCTTAAACTAGCACGTCGGAAAGCCACCGAAACCACATTCAGGTAATTAAGTGGAGAATCTGATCTACACTCAGAGGGACACAAATGTATAAATACTGGTAGAATCCACTGAGGTTACCTGCACAGAAAAGGTTACCCAATCTGACTAAATTCCCCTAGGAGTTAGCTGAAGAACGAGGGCACAAACAAGGCCAAGCGCATTTGGAGCAGAAGAATGTCCTTTTCTGAATTAATTCCTGAGTTCACATGAGTATATTTTATTAGAATAAATTATGGGGATAGATGAGTTCTATTAACATCACATCAAAAATGGGAGTCATCAAATCCACGTCAGAGAGGAGAAAATTTAAAAAAACAAAACAACAAAAGCTGATTCCATCCAAAGCAGCACTTATAAAGTATCTGCTGAAGACAGAAGCACCAGCTGGAATGAAAAATAAAGTGTTCCTAACTGTGTGGAGCCTGAGAAAGAAAAGAGAATTACAAGAGGAAAGAAGGTACGGCTGAATCGAATGGAGTAGAGTGTGTCACTACCAACTTGGGAATTTTTTTTCCTAGACACTCAGAGGGAAGACGAATACCCAGTGTCACCTGTATTATTCACTGCCAAGTCCTTCCTTCAGTGTTTCCTGCATTTATCACACCATCAATTATTGATTTAAAACAGCATTTTTTATGCTTTCCCCCATTCCTCTAAAATTCACCAAGTAGTCCGAACCTTCTCTCTTCATCCCTCTTGCAAATTCTTTGTTGGTAAATTCCCTTTTCAAAGTGAAATGTCAAATCAAATAGCTTCTGAGACCTCTTATCCATTCTTGGCTCTAACTAATGAATATGAAAGACTCCATATTACACTCACCTCGCTATTTAGATAGCTTTCCTGTCATGCATAAGGTTGAAAGTAAATCCATATCTCATTTCCTATTTGTCAATGAAACAGAGTATTTTTCTCCTTCAGTTCACTAATTAAATTTACACCAATATCTCTAGTTTAAAAATAAAATGAAAGCACAACCAGTAGTTCTGATTTCTTCTCTATTCTTGACAATTTCTCCTCATGTTACTTTATTTATGACAAAAAGATGTAACGTTTCTTCTTTCCTCAGACATCATTATTCCTTATGGTATATCTTACATAGACCAAATTTTTCCAAACTGTCTCATCCTCTTATATGCAAATACATCAAATTTCAGTGCAAACATTACATACCTAAAACACTTTATATTATGATAATCATTAATTTGCTTAACAAAGTTTCATGGAGCATCTATTAAGTGGCAGGCATTATTCTGCAGTGCCAAAATGAAGACCTTTCCCCAAACAAACACATCCTTCTATTCACAATTTAGATAACTAAAGAATGAAGTCCAGAGAAGTGAGTGACCCTCAAAAAGTTTAAAAATAAAGAGTAAAACAGCTTTGGATACTCCAGAAGTCTTAATCCAATAACTTTAATAACAAACATTGAAAGCAGGAGTTTATAGCATCCACTTCTTGAAGCTGTCTTCTGATTTGTTTTCTTCCACGAATATTTTTTATTGGAAAGTTGAATAATATATGAATGCATGTAATTCAAAGGTGCCACATTTGTCTACATGTCTAAAACAACCCAGGTATCCAATGTAGACTACAGTCTCACTATTGGTGGTTGTCATAATGGCAGTGTAACTTGTTTTGATTTGCTATGATCTGAATTTGTATGTTCCCCCAACATTCAGAGGTTAATACATAATCACAAATTCGATAACATTAGGAACCAAGGCCTTTGGGAGGTGATTAGATCATAAGGGGGGGTGTGATTAGTGCTCTTACAAAAGAGGCCTTACTATTATTAAAAAGTCAAAAAATAACAGATGCTGGTGAGGTTGCGGAGAAAAGGGAACACTTCTACACTGTTGGTGGGATGTTGGTTCCAAGTCTTTGCTATTGTGAACAATGCCATAATAAACATATATGTGCAAGTGTCTTTACAGTAGAAAAATTTATACTCCTTTGGGTATAAACCCAGTAATGGGATTTCTGGGTCGAATGATATTTTTTGTTCTAGATCCTTGAGGAATCACCACACTGTTTTCCACAATTGTTGAACTAATTTGCATGCCCACCAACAATGTAAAAGCATTCCTATTTCTACACATCCTCTCCAGCATCTGTTGTTTCCTGACTTTTTAATGATCACCATTCTAACTGATGGGAGATTATGTCTCATTTTGGTTTTGATTTGCATTTCTCTAATGACTAGCGATGATGAGCTTTTTTTCATATGTGTTGACTGCATATAACAAAATGGGTTTTGTCATTTTCAGTGCCTGAAATACTTGAGATTCATTTGGTAAAGTCTGAAGATCTTAGCATAATTTATAAATTTGACCATCACATATCCCTGGCCTACCTCTCAAAGCTTACCTTTTTCTATGTATATAAAGTCAGCTCTAGACATGCCAAAACATGTGTAAGTCATCAAAATCACCGCTCTTTCTGACCCCCAGAACTTTGCACATTGAAGCTCTCTGCCTGGAATTCCAGCTTTTCTTTCACTAACCCCAGGCTTACATGGTGAACACTTATATTAAATCTCATCTAAAATGTAAGTCTATCCTTGAAGTTTCTTATATAGTTAGCTTAGGCTATGCATTCTTATGGTACCAAATGATCCCAGATCATAGAGGCCTCCAACAAAATTTTATTTTGTACTCATGTCTGTGTCTATTACAGATCAACTACGGATGAGTGATAGAACAGATTCAGTGTCTGAGACCAACACTGAAGGACTACCCTTTAGCTGGTTCAAGGCAGTGTCGTGAAAGAGTGAGAACAGACATGATGGAACCATATTTTATAGCTTACGGGCTTCTTCTGACACAGAAACATACCACTTCCACTGATATTTCTCATTACGAAGCTAGTCACATAGCCAAGCATGACAACAATGAGAAATATAATCTTTCTGCAGGGAAGGACCTGTAGGGAAAAACCTAGTAAGAAGAAGATGTCAATATTTAGGTGTCTGCCATACCTCCCTATGGAATACTACCTTTATCTAAGTCATATTTTTTAATAGGTTATATCTTAGTACAAAGACGATCACATATCTATAAGTATTCACATATCAGCTTTGAAGAAGAGAGCTAGTGGTGCCTTCACATTTACAATGTTTGCTGTATAAATGAAGGAATGTGGAGCAGGAATAAGAATTGCTATTTTTTTTAGAGCAGGGTTCAACATTTGTAAAGTGAGGCAATCAAAAGTTAAAGAACCTGAGGTTTAGAGATATTTAATAACTGGCTGAAGGACACAGGGCTGAGTATATTCAGGGCCCAGGATTAGAATTCGAAATTTTTAACATCTAGTTTATTGCTGTGTGTGAGGGATGAACTAAATGATTATTTTAAAATCACAAAACAGTGGTATCACCCCCAAAAGCTGGAAATACACTATTAGAAAGTTGAAAAGTTTGTATAGAGTTTATGATAGTTATTTAGTAGTAAAATTACATAATTTAAAATAGTAAAATCACTGTTGTTATTATGTTGTAAATATTAAAACATGCATATATTCACATATATTTGAGAAATAGCTTATATCATCTAAAGCTTTGCCTCTATTATGCTTCCTTGGTTTTACTAGTTGATAGTAAAATATAATCCACATCAGAACATAGAAAGTATTTTCCTCCCGTATCTCATTTATGCAACAGTAGAAGCCCTCGCTCCCAGAAATGCTTGGTAAAAGCTTCTACAAAGATTTTTTAAATGAAATACAATTTGGAAAACACTACTGATGGTTCAAAGCTAGTTTGTTAAAAGCAGGAAAATTTGTCTGCCTATTGATGGTTTCTGTGCTATGAAAGCTCCACTGGGCTATGTTTTTGTGTCTAGATACTCATTTAGCTTTCTAGGTAATATTATCAAGAAAGAGGCAATTTCCCGTCTCTCAGCGTATTTTTTCTAGTTTCATCTGCCATAATCTGCACTATCATTGGTACACTCAGATGGGATTTTTAAACTGATTGGTGCTGTCAAATTTTGTATATTTATTTACATAATATTTATACATTAAATATTTGTTTGACAAATACTAAACATGTACTATATATCACATTGTTTTAGATGCTGTGAAAAAAACAGTTAAGGAAAAAAATAAGACAAAACATACCTGACTCATGAATTGTAAATCTTAATAGAAGGGAGACCAGCAATTAACAAAAAATAAAATACAAGGTTTGTCAGATAGTGAACTGATGAGGTGCAATAAGAAAAACAAAAACACAGAAGATACAGAGTGAGATGGCAAAGGGATTGCAATCTGAACACAGTATTTAGAAAATCCTTCACTGATGTGAAGATACCTGTGCAAAGGCCTGAAAAAAAGTAAGAGATAAAGCTCCAAGACTATTTGGGGGAAAAGCATTTTAAGCTGAGGGGACAGCAGACACAAGGGACCTGAGATATAAACTTACTCGCCTAATTGAAGTTCATCAGGAATGTCCATGTGGCTGAAATGGACCATCTAGGGGAAGTGTGGATCAAGGAGAGGTCGGGGGGAGCATAAGCCCAGGTCATGCCAGTCCTGGTAGGCCATGTAACAACTATAGTTTATTTACTGAATGTGATAAGAAACCAAGAGAAGATATTGAGCATGGAGATTAAATGAACTAACATGCATTTTACAAATATTATTTAGGTATCTGTATAGACTAGAATATGTGTGTGTGTGTGTGTGTGTGTGTGCGTATGAATATGTGTGTGTGCGTGTGTATAAAATATATAAAGATATTTAAACATACCAATATATGAAATATATTTATATATAACATATATTTATATTTATATATACACATATATGCATAAAAATATATATGATATGGTATGTGTGTGCATGTGTGTACATATACATATATATGTAAAACATTGTTTTATTTTCCTGTTCCATGCACTCTTCCATTATCCTAGATAAGTACTTCATGCTTTCTCTTCCCTTCTCAAACCTCCAAATTTTCCTATATTTTCCTCCTTATATATGTAAAACATATATATGTATGATAGAAATTGCAGCTTCTTTAGAAACTATAGTCCCTATTTTCTAGTTTAAGGAAAAGATTAATCACATGAGAAAGATTTATTCCTGGACCTGGAGCCTTGAATAATTGAGAAAGAAAAGGAACCAGAGCCCCAATAAAGGGGCTGCCTTAGGGGTATGGAGTCCATTCCCAGTAATAAGTGAGCAGGCAAGGATTTCGGGAACAGACGCAGAACGATACATAGATGTAACAGTGGGAGCCAAAAGAAGTGTTCTTTATTGCTTTTTTTTCAGTAAAATACAAAGAAAAATTGTAAGCTTAGAAGGAGGAAAATATAGGAAAATTTGGAGGTTTGAGAAGGGAAGAGAAAGCATGAAGTACTTATCTAGGATAATGGAAGAGTGCATGGAACAGGAAAATAAAACAGAATTGTGTGGCTGCACTAAGGGACCATTTATGGTTAGTATCATAAATTTAAAATGAAACCTGTCAGCATGTTTGTGGGTTTTCATCTGCAACAATCAGCTTCTTGAATGCAGCTGTGTATAAATAGAGATTTTCATTAGTGTTGAAATTTTCCAGGTAAGTATAATAAATGTTAAAAGGGGTGAACGTGATGATGGTGATGAACCATGGGGTCTAAGCTGGTTTAATAAAAAGCTGTTATGGGGAAAGAAAAGTGAAACATAGCAATAATGGATAGCAAATACTGCCTCAGTTAAAAACAAAATGTGGGAAACAGAATTCTTGAAGGATTGAAGTGGAGAAATAGGAAATGGTGTCTGATATAAGGTATTTGAAATAGAGACTGAAACTGAGATTGTAAAGGAAATAGTTTTATCAATGATAAATGAATGGCTGAAGTGGAGTTAGCAAAAGATAAAGGGAAGAGAGTTAAAAAACTGATAAGTCATGGCATTAAAAGGATCATTACATGGTTATTGAAAACACTTGAATTAACACAAAAATACTATTGAAGGCCGGGCGCGGTGGCTCAAGCCTGTAATCCCAGCACTTTGGGAGGCTGAGGCGGGTGGATCACGAGGTCAAGAGATCGAGACCATCCTGGTCAACATGGTGAAACACCGCCTCTACTAAAAATACAAAAAATTAGCTGGGCATGGTGGTGCATGCCTGTAATCCCAGCTACTCAGGAGGCTGAGGCAGGAGAATTGCCTGAACCCGGGAGGCGGAGGTTGCGGTGAGCCGAGATCGCGCCATTGCACTCCAGCCTGGGTAACATGAGTGAAACTCCGTCTCAAAAAAAAAAAAAAAAAAAAATGCCAATGAAAAAAAAGGCAAAAAGCCTGAACTTGAAATCTCTAAGGAATGAAGTTGAGTAAACCAAGAATCTAAAGGTGACTGCAGCAAGGAAGGTACTATTCATACTAGTACTATCTGTACTAGTAGCTAGTACTATCTGAAGACATGAGATTCAAAACTAGGGGATTTGGGGAAGAGGAAGTATGACAGATCTAAAAGAGTCTGCGGCTGGAGGATGACATTGGAGTTTTACATTGATGTAGGCAGGAATGAAGAGCAGAATGGGATTTGCCCTTGTATTCCCAGGGTACAAGGTAGTAATAAGGCCGTGATGGTCAGAGAAAAAGGAAGAATGAGCCTGACCAGGAACACAAAGTTCTGAGGCTGTTACTCCACATGGACATGATCTTTACACACTAGTACATGTGCGTAATAAACTGACATCCCTGGGTATTGTTAAAGCAGCAGCATTGCATTCTTCATAGTTTTGTTTATCTTGCTTTCACCTACCTTTCAAAGAATAAATTCCAGCCTTATAATCTGACACTGACTTTGATATCTGACTCTAGAATATTTTTCCTTTTATGTTTTTCTTCTCAAGTTCTAGTGCTCACATTTTCTAATGAAGATGCATTTCATCATTTCACACAATGACCTGGTTTTGGGATACAAAGAGCAAAAGTTACTGATCAAATCGTAATTATAAAAAATGTTTCCTTAATAATGTGTTTTCCTTTTTTTCTTTTTCTTTTTTTTTTTTTTTTAAAGCAGTGGAGTGTGGTGGCTAAAAGCATTAGCTTGGAATAAAGATAGTCCTAAATTTGAATCCAAGCTTGGACATGCATTATCTCTGTGACCTTGGACCAGTTATGCAACTGCTCTCTGTTTCAGTTGCCTAATTTTAAAAGTGGGGATGTTTTCAAAGCTAAATGAGGCAATGATTATAAAGCACCAAGACACTGCCTGATACATACAAAGCATAATAAATATCTGATGTATCATAAGTACAGTTACATTTTAGCGTTCACTATTACCATGACTAGTAATTATTATTAAAAATGTATATCTTCAGCAGTGATTAGCTAATATCAAATTTTCCTTAAAAATTAAAAGTTATTAAAAGAGCTATTAATTCAGTACACCTGTATAATATGTATATTTTCCAAAATATCAAGAGTGTAAATCACCATAAGATAGAGGATCTTCTTCTGTTCCTACAATGAAAAAGCTACATGATTTTATGAACAAGATTAAAATTTAAGCCCTAGAACAGAGACCTTCCTTCTGTAGGCATTCAAAATATGTTTATAATTTTAAATGCATTACTATTTCAACATCATAACCTTAAAAATCAACATCTTATAGCAGCATTCTGTTGAATTTCTGAAATCACAAATATGTAAAATTACAATGCCCTGGGAAAAGAATGTAAAGGGAGAAGGATTCCAGCAATCAAATACAAAAACTCATCTAGTATTTATAGACACATTTTCTACAAAACATATTAAAAATCCAAGAAGACTGTTTTGAACTTAACACATTTTGTTCTTTCACTCAGGGCTTTAAAACTTTCTTCTATACCTTCATTCTTCCTTAACTTCCAGGCACACAACCGATTTAGATGCCAGAAACTCTTCCTTTACATACTGTGCTGCTGTCATGAGACACATTTTACTAAACGACATGAAGGTCTGGTATTTTATGAAATGATGCTAATTAGCTGAGACTCTCCATCAGGACTCTAAAAGCAGGTAGAAAATTGTCACATGAAAATGATCCTCACCTCTATGAATATGTTTTTTAATTAATGTTCTGTTAACTGGCTGACAATATCTCATGAGTTTAGTGAACAGTTCTGAATGTAATTAAACATTTATTAAATGGCCCACATCTCTGTTACAATTATAGTCTATCTACCCTTCACATAGGTTGGGGCAGGAAAGGGAGAGGGAAAAGGAAAACAAAACTATGTTTGCCTCTATAATCCATCTCTCATTTCCATCAAATGGTCCTGACTTTAATTAACAGAGAGTTAAAATAGTACAGTCAATGTCTACTTATTGAATTTTTAAAGCACAGAGTCCAGAGACTGCTTGTTCTTTATAATGGCAGTTACTAAACTGCCTTGACAACTTTCACTTTTGGTAGCAAAGACTCAGCAGAGGACTGATTCAGGCATGGCACCAGTGAACCAAAGGAGTAGCTCTGCATATCAGAAACAGAAAATCAGGTCAGGAAATCAACCTAAGAGTTTCCAGTGAAGATGATTTGGCTCTTTTGCTACGTATTTTAAAACAACAGAAAGTCTCATTTTTCACTTGTTGATACTGATTTATCAAAATCTGGTATAACTCATGACGTAGACAGCAGAGAAATCTGGGGTCTGAAGCACTGCATAGTTATGGAGTAGCCTAACACTAGAATAAAAGACCTTATATTCAACTGTATGGAACCAGGTATACATATTTTTTTCTCAGACATTAGTGCTTCTATTCTAGTACAAGCTTCATTTTCTGTTTCTTCATTGTCTCTTTTTTGTTTCTGTGAGGGAAGGCAGCTGAAAGTGTCAAACACACCTACACATAACTGAAGTCCCACATGATTTTTTCTCATACACCAAGAATATGATTACATTAAAATAATGAAATTCAAAGTTATACATTCTGAAATTGCTCTACTTCTAAGGTTATGTAAACATTCGATTACTTATATATTACTTTGAAAACTGGCCTACTACCTCATTAGAAGAATGTTGGTAGTTATGACTAATGAGAATTTGAATATAAGTAGGTACAGAATATACACCGTCATGAACCACATAATGGTGGAATGCATATACAACCATAGTCTCCTGAGATTTTCATGGAGCTAAAAAATTCCTACCACCTGGTAACGCCATAGCCAACATAATGTTGTAGCACAACATATTACTCACATGTTTGTGATGATGCTGGTATAAACAAGCCTGTCATAAAAAAGTATATGATATGCAATTATGTATAGTACATAATACTTGATAATGATAATAAATGAATATGTTTCTGGTTTATATATTTACTATACTATATTTTTATTGTTATTTTAGAGTGTACTCCTTCTACTCACATTTTAAAAGTTAACTGTAAAAAAGCCTCAGGCAGGTCCTCCAGGAGGTAGTCTAGAAGAGCATATTGCCGTTATAGGAGATGACAGCATCACACATGTTATTGCCCCTGAACACCTTCCCGTGGGATAAGATGTGGAGGTGGAAGACAGTGATATTGATCATCCCGACCCTGTGGAGGCCTATGCTAACATGTGAGCGTGTGTCTTAGTTTTTAACAAAAGTTTAAAAAGCAAAAAACAAATTAAGACAAAAATTGAAAAAGCTTATAGAATAAGAATACAAAGAAATAAAATGTTTTTATAAGCTCTACAATGTGTTTTGAGCTAAGTATTATTATAAAAGAATCACAACATTCAAAAATAACATTTATAGGGTAAAACAGTTACAGTAGGCTAAGGTTAATTTACTAAAGAAATAAAAATGGTTTTTATGAATTCACCATAGGGTAAGTTTACAGTATTTATTAAGTCTACAGTCATGTACAACAATGTCCCGGGTCTTCAAATTCAATCAAACCTCACTCAGTGACTCACCCAGAGTAAATTCTAGTCCCACAAGCTCCATTCACAGTAAGTGGCCTATATAGGTATACCATTGTTTAATTTTTAAACCATGTTTTTACTCTATACTTTTTATGAGTAATTATAGTTAGATACATAACACTTACCATTGTGTTACAATTGCCTGCAGTGTTTGGTACAGTAACCTGCTGTACAGGTTTGTTCACACAATGACAAGATCGCCTAGCAATGCATTTCTTAGAATATATTCCCATTGCTACGCAGCACAGGTATCTGTATGTTATTTTGAGTCCTCCTCATTATCAGTAAATTATTATTTTATTCATTTTCACAAATGAAGTCATTAAATGAATTCTTGAGAATACGGCTCTTTATAGTTAAAATGAGTCTGGTATCTGAAAAAGCCTTAAATTTTGAAAGAAGAATTTATATGAACTTTGAATTTCTATTTAAAAGAAAAAAATGCATATACAATGATAACTCAAGTACTGTTAAAAAAAAAGTTCTAACAAACGAGAAGAAAAGTTCCAGCCTAACTTGAACCTGGATTAACCTCCCTGTTCTGTCTGGTAGTCATCTCTTAATGATGAGTCAATTAATATTTACTGGACTTAGTCATGAGCCACTCTTACTTCTTTTCCATTTAAATGTTTAAGAAATAACTCAATTTAAGTGAAAACTGAGGAATCATACAAAATAGAGGAGGTGGTTCTGTACACAGAAGACTGGAAACTCAGTTCCCAGGGTCAGAATTAGTAACACATGTGACTGACTATAAAAAGTCAACCTAATAGACTAGCGCCAAAAAGCATCAAGCAGAGAGAAAGACTTACAATACCATGTATTGGCTAACAACTCCCAACTTTGCCTCTAGCCTAGGTTTTGTGCTGGGCCCCTCATGTATCGAATGATCTTGGTAAATCCACTTTTGTGTCTCACCAATATTTCATCTCAATATGTTCAGAAGTAAACTCTTGAATTGCAACTCCTAAAAATCAAAGTTTCTACTACTTCAGTAAATTAGGTTAAATCTATAGAAATGCTCAAGCCAAGACTGAAAGATGTTTTTTAAACTCCTGGGTACCTAGCCACCCATATTCATTCACGAACTATTATAAAATTTGATACAAAATATATAGTTCAAATGGATACACTTCTCTCTCCTGCCACCGTTAGATTCTAAGCCACCGTTATCTCTAGTCTGGACTAGGGTTACAAATTCAGACAGTAGAAACTAAGTTAGAAATTCCAACTAGGTAAAAATTGTAAGTTGTGAGACACACTGCTTCTCTAAACTGAGATAGATAAATAATAAAAGTATAAAAATTATTGTAAAGATCTAGATGAGGAAAACCTTGATAAACATTTACATGGATCAACAAACAAAATAAACCCCAAGTGTGGGCAAGGCTTAAGCCAAATACATATTGGTCTCTGTGTTCAAAATTAGGCAGAGGTACCTGGGAGTTCAGGTTTATGCGGTAATAGAAACTAAGAATTCCAAGTGAGACAGTGAGCCAGAGGTAAACTCAGTGTTTGAAGCCAGGAGCTATAGCAGGACTCTTTATTACAGGAAAGAAGAGTCAGCCTATGCAGACCACTTCCAAGGGCTACAGAAGGCTTCAAGTCTGCTGCTGGGATTTCTAATACAACCACTAAAACTAGGAAAAATGGATGGGTAAAAATGTGAGTTAGAAAGAACTTTAGATATTAAAAAAAAATGAATAGAGTAGGTAGGACCAATGAATTATATCCAGGGATAAAAGTAGGGTTCTCAAATATGACCTGAAAAAAATATTTACAAAGTACTGCAGCTGATATCACAGTTAACAGTAAATATTATCTTCTTCCAGAGATCAGTGTCTGTTAGACAACATTTTTTGTAAGCAACACTGTAACATTAATCCTAGCTATATCAGTAACACACACAAAAAAATAGGAGAAACAATAAAATAAAAAGCATAAATATTGGAAAGGAATACCTACAGCCTCTGCCAGCCATAGATTACATGAATTTGTCCATAGAAAATACAGCAAAATATTTCGAGAAACCTAATGGAATTGACAAATAAATTTAGCAAGGTTACTGAATATAAGATAAATAAACAATGTTATATTTAGTTTCCATAAACTAGTTACAAACAATTTAGGAAACATAACTGACCTATGATGTAATTAGAACAGCACAAATAATATAAAATACCTAGGAATAAGTTTAATTAGAAACAAGCAAATATCCTCGCAAACCAAGAAAGCATTTTTAAAAGCAATTTTAAAAGATCTAAATAAATGGAGAAATGTACAATATTCATGAGTAAACTAGTAAATGTGTTAAGGATGCCAATTTTTAAAAAATTGAATAATATAATCAAAATAATCCCAATAAAATATAGCCACAATTTGTGTGGAAATTATCAAGGCTATTCCACAACTTATTTGGAAATGCAAAGGCATATGAACAGTTAAGTTAATACTGAAGTAGAAGAACAAACTTACAGAGTATGTAGTACCAGAAGTCAATACATACTATTAATTTATTTTTAAACAGTGTGATATTGATGCAAGATTCACAGACAGGATAATGAAACAAATTAGATATCCCAGAAACAGACTCATACATCTCTAAGAAAAAGTAAGGAAAACAGTTTTATACATGCATAGGAATACTCCTGATATATGAAAATATACCAACAACTATATAAAGATATTAATCAGGCCAGGTGCGGTAGCTAATGCCTGTAATCCCAGCACTTTGGGAGACCAAGGCTGACAGATCACCTGAGGTCAGGAGTTCGAGACCAGCCTGAGCAACATGGAGAAACACTACCTCTACTAAAAATACAAAATTAGCTGGGTGAGGTGACACACGCCTGTAATCCTAGCTACTCAGGAGGCTGAGACAGGAGGATCACTTGAACCCAGGAGACAGAGGTCGAGGTGAGCTGAGATTGTGCCATTTCACTACAGCTTGGGTAAAAAGAGTGAGACTCTGTATTCAAAAAAAAAAAAGATATTAATCAAAAGAAGCAATATATAAAATATTATATAAAGTATGACATCATTTATAGAATGTAGGAAATAAGTAAACTTAAAATATATAGCTATGCATAGTTTGTAAAAATATTTTTTAAATGGGGCTATCTTTGTCACAACAGCCAGTGACAACCTCTAAATACGATGGAGAAGGCTGTGATAAAAGATAGGCATAATGTTGTTAAAAGAACTGCCATGTGTGTGCCTATGCAACAATCTTGCATGTTCTTCACGTGTACCCCAAAACCTAAAATGCAATAAAAAATAAAATAAATTTAAAAAAAGACACACACACAAAAATTAAACATAAGGGCAAAAAATAAACTTGCTTTAAAATTTGTTTTACTGTTAGTAATTAAATCTACACAGTAAGACAAGGTATTGAAAGGCATATAACAAAATAATTTATAACCAATGAATATATTCATACAAATCAATTACAAAAAGAAAGAAGCCCTAATTTAAAAAGCCAAAATACTTGAAAAGGAATCTGAAAAAGGAGAAATTCCAAATGACGCATAAACAAAGGAAAATATGCTCACCTTCAGTAGTCATCAGTGAAAGAAAATTAACTCTAAAACGAGATTTATAAACACAGTGATTGAACAATTTGACTAAAAATAGAAACTGATAATACAATGTTAGCGAGAATGCAAGGCAGCTGGAACTTTCATATGCTCATGATGCGAGTGTAAGTGTATGCTCATGATGCGACTGCTTTGGATCTCAGTGGTTTCCTACTGTGGTTGAACACAAACAAACATTATGATCAATTACATTTCTAAATATATATATTTTAGAAAGGTGTCCACACACACCGAGTTACATAGAATAATGTTCATGACACTATTAATAATCCAAGACTAGAAAAATGTGTCTTTTAACCAACATTTAAAACATAAATTTTTGGTATAGTCACACAACAGAAGACAATATAGTAGGAACAATGAATGAATGAAATATAACTACATGCAACATCAGAGATGGACATTATAAATATAATGATGAGTAAAAAAAGATATGGAACATATAACAATATTCTAGTTAGTACAAAATTTTAAAACAAGCAAAAGCTATTTGCAAAACTTAGAGATAAATGTTTAGGTAGCAAAAAATAAAAATGTAGCAAGAAAATGATCAAATCAAGCTAATGCTTACCTTTGGAGAGGATGAAGGATATATGGATTATGCAGGGCCATTAGAGGGCTTTGAAAATATCAGCACATGATACCACTTAACTTTGATATTATTTGGGTAAGTATTCTTATATAATAAATAATGAAGCTGTTTATTTTATTCACTTCAATAAAGCTATTGTATTTCAATTAAAAATATAATAGGCCAATGTTCCTCTTGGAAGTATCCAACTGAACAAGATCATGTCTTAGGTTCATACTCTAAACTGAACAAACCAAAATAAGGGGTGAGAATTTTCTAGCCCTTTCCTGATACAAGGGCAGATGCCTCATAGTTACAAAGGACCTGGAGAGGCTAGATTACAGGTAATGAAATCAGTGTAGTGGTGCACAAACATCAATTTAAAAAATAGAATATAAGATACAGTACATATAATAAAAGTAAACTTATTTTATGAAACGTTTTAATTTTTATTTGTACATGTGTACACACAGACATGTGCTGAGTAACCAGGGAATATATATTTCTCAGCATAGCATAGGGGAAAATATGGATAAATACTGCTATACTGCATGAGGACAGTACTATCAGTTAAGCTCATATTCCCATTGGACAGTAACTTTTGATTAATATTTGAGACAGAATATAAACTATCCTGTAAAAGAAAATATATATCTAAAAATAGGAGAGCATGGTGGTGTGTGCTTGTAGTCCTAGCTACTAGGAGGATTGTGTGAGTCCAGGAAGTTGAGGCTGCAGTGAGCTGTGATTATCCTGCCGCACTCCAGCCTGGGTGGGAGAGTGAGACCTTGTCTCAAAAAAAATATATGTATATATTCTTTTTTAGATTTACATATACATTAAACATATTTGATTTATATGTATGTATGTATATATATAATGCATAATATTTCAGGGGAGAAAACATGAAACTTTCAGGATGGAAGCTTATTAATAATTATCATTTGAGTGTCTAAGCTTGAAAAATTTCAAAAGCCATATGAAGGGGAGTTCACAATTTTCTGACACAGGATAATGAGCAAGAATCTTAAGGATGATGTAGAAATAACATTATTTCTGGCAATTAATTATAACACAGGAAAGGCATGCATACTTGAAAATAATGAGTTCACAGTTTATCAGAAATTATCACTTCCAACATATATTCTCAGGTAAGAATTCAGTGAGTTTTGAAACATTCTACATGAAATTAAATTCTGGAGTTGTGCTATTTCTAAAAAGTGAGTTAAGTAACTTATTTCACTAGTAGTAATGATTTTTTGGTGGTATACAATGGCTTGTGAAATTACAAGCTGATAAAATCTAGTTAGTGCTTTTTGATAGTTGGAAATCATGACATTAACTGGAAGGAAATATAAGTGGAGGCTGGAAAGTTTTCCTTACCTACTCAAGGGAAAGAATGACTCATTTAAAGAGTGAATTATTTTTCTTAGAGACGAAAGTACCTTTTAAATACAGAGGAACTTTTAAATAGAGAGGAACTCCCCAATTCTTAGATTTCTAGGGAGAGATATCTTTTAAGGTCTATATGAGAATGTTGCCAAATATTGCTTAATCATGTTCATGAGAATATTAAGAAGCAGAAAGGAGCATAGCCTTCCCAGAATCGTCATTAAAGCAGTCCATAATTCATTAGTGAATACCTGAATTAAAAGAAAGGCAGCACCATTCATTACCTGTGTCAGTTTGCACAAGACACTATCCAAACAAAATTAGCTCTAGCCTAACAAATTTGATACATATCAATGAAAGGTAAAGCACATGACAATGTATGTTAAACTATACAAAACTCATAAATGGATCACGTTTTATTTAATTTGTTTCTTTTTCTCTTCTCCTTTAAAACTTGTGCCTAATAGGAACATTATATCCAAATATTTAACTCAATCGTTTACAATCACCAAATACTTTCATATACATTGTGTCTTTAGATTTATTCTCAAACAATGCTGCAAGAAAGACAAATGCTTTATTCACAATGTGTAGAAGATAAAGCAAAGAATTTTTAAAATGCAAAATATGTCTTTAAAAAATCATCAGGCCACTATACCAGAGAGTAGATTGAGAATATATGTTTTATTTCTATCCCTGCTAAATCCTCATAAAATGAAAATAAAGAGACATAAAATATAACAAATTAATAAATCTATAGCTATATTAAGAATGAGAGAGGGAACTTCAATATATCAAATATTCTAAAATTTTCCTAGAATACATAGATAACATGGAAAAATTTTAGCCTACAACAAAAGAGAGTTTTTTATTGGACTTGGGAGACATTCATTTTAGTGATAAAAAGTAGGAGTCTCTAAACTCAAAGCTGTCAAGCTTACATAGGAATGGTGTTGTGTAGAAATCAAGAAGAACAATTGATTTTTTTTCTACCGGGATAGTTGCTTAGATTACCCTCCTATCTCTTCTGAATTTTGAGTCAGCAGAGTGTTTTTCCTCAGGCCAAAACATAAGTACTGTTCCCTAAAGAAATAGAAGAAAAAAGGAAGGAAGAAAGAAAAAAATTTGCTTTGGAAAGAGTAGAGCTACTGATGTGAGTCTTGTTGCAGAAAAAAGGCTATTTTTAATAATAATGTGAAAGTCATTTAAAAGTAGTCTCATTTCCAAATTTCTCCTCATATACCATCAGGGAAGTGCAGCCATCACACTTTAAAAGATCAACTGGAGAAATGGGTCTGAACCAGCAATAACCTCTGATAGCCACTTATATTAAGTATACTATTGTTTTCAAAGACAAATCTGAGTTTTGAAAATAATAACAAACCAAAAAGGGTTAAGAATTTTTTTTTAAAAAGGAACGATTGTGCATTAAAAAAATCTACAAATTTGGAGATAAGGAAAAATATTTCAAGAAAGAATTTTTAAAAGATTGGTGACATTTTGTGAAAATATGTAGGTTATACAGTTCTACCTCTGGAAAGAAATAACTGATAGAGAGTTTCCCTTTTACCATAAATAATGAAAAACTGAATAAAATATATTAAATGACATTTTCCAGGCTTTTTGACAGCAGCCAGAACAAAACCATGACCTTTGCAAGAAGAAAAACAAATGGCAACTTGTGTATTAGAACTTTCTGCCTAGAGACAATTTATTAACCAAAGCATAGATAGGTTGCCCAAACACAGTGTGGTGGGCTCATTGAGTTGAGGAGATATCAAGCAAAGTTCTGGATGGACAAGAAGGCTAGAGTCTAAAGAAAGGACTAGTAGATAAAAATGAATACATAGAGAAAGAACTCCATGAATCTGCAAAGGAATTGTATTGAATGTTTACATGAATAGTCACCTGGGTTTGATGGGTAGAAACTCTGTAGGGCAAGGCCAAGAAGAACAGCCAGGAGCTGTAATGAGGACAAATCCCACACAGATATAAAAGACATCTGAAATTTGACCAAAAAATGTGCTCATAATTAAGACCTAAACACTAAGATGAATTGTAGACACTCAAAAAGTGTGAAGCATTTGCAGTAGGGTTAAATTTGCCCTAAAGTAAAAACAACACTGGACCTGTCGTAAGAAGCTTATAAAAAAAAATAATCCTTGACATCCAAATAGGAAGAGAAAAAGTCAAACTATCTCTCTTTGTATATGAGAAAATTTTCCACCTAGAAAATCCCATAGTCCCTGCACAAAGGCTCCTACATCTTATAAATCAATTCAGCAAAGTTTCAGGATACAAAATCAATGTACAAAAATCAGTAGCATTTCTATACACCAATAACATTTAAGCTGAAAGCTAAATCAATAACCCAATCACATTCACAATAGACACAGGATACCTAGGAATATAGCTAATGCAGGAAGTAAAAGATCTCTACAAAGAGAATTTTAAAACACTACTGAAAGAAATCAGAAACAATACAAATAGAACAAATGTTCCATGCTCATGGATAGGAAGAATCGATACCGTTTAAAATAAACATACTGCCCAAAGTAATTTACAGACTCAATGCTGTTACTATCAAACTACTAATGGCATTTTTACGGAATCAGGAAATAGTATTCTAAAATTTATTTGGAACCAGAAAGAGTCCAAATAATGAAAGCAATCCTAAGCAAAAAGAATAAAGCCAGAGGCATCACACTACCTGATTTCAAACAATTTTATGAGGCTACAGATAGGCACATAGACCAACGGAACAGGTTAGAAAACCCAGAAGTAAAACTGCGCACCTGCAACCATCTAACCTTCAACAAAGCTAACAATAACAAGCAATGGGAAAAAGATTCCCTATTTAATAAATGGTGCTAGGATAACTGGCTTGTCATATGCAGAAGACTGAAACTGGACTGCTTTCTTTCACCTTATAAAAAAATCAACTCAAGATAAATTAAATACTTAAAAGCAAAACCTAAAACTACAAAAACCTGGATTCAGTCAGATGTAAGAGGTTATGGAGGGAAATAGTAAAAACACTAGAAGCAAACCTAGAAAATAG
Organism: Sapajus apella; assembly: GCF_009761245.1. NCBI lineage: Eukaryota > Metazoa > Chordata > Mammalia > Primates > Cebidae > Sapajus > Sapajus apella. The sequence continues at coordinate 25,424,410 of NW_022436954.1, forward strand.
CATTCTGGACATCGACGTCAGCAAATATTTCATAATGAAGACACCAAAAGCCATTGCAACAAAAACAAACAAAAAAAAATGACAAGTGGGTTCTAATTAAACTAGAACTGCTGCCCAGCAAAAAAAAAAATCAATCAACAGAATAAAGAGACAACTTACGCAATGGGGGAAAATTTTTGCAAAGAATGCATCTGAAAAAGGTCTAATATCCAGAAACTATAAGAAATGTAAAAAAAAAAAGAAAAAAAAAAGAAGAAGGAAACAAAAAAAACTTCAATCTAGTATCCAGAATCTACAGGAAACTTTAAAAAAGGAAATAAACAGACGGTAAAACATTCCATGCTCATTGTTAGGAAGAATCAATATTGTAAAAATGGTCGTGCTGCCCAAATAATTTATAGATTCAATGCTATCACTATCAAGCTACCATTGACCTTCTTCACAGAACTGGAAAAAAACACCTTAAACTTCATATGGAACCAAAAAAGAGGCCCCATAGGCAAGGCAATCCTAAGCAAAAAGATCAAAGCTGGATCATGCTATCTGATTTCAAACTAGACTATAAAGCTACAATAATCAAAACAGCATGGTACTGGTACCAAAACAGAGATATAGACCAATGGAACAGAACAGAGGCCTCAGAAGTAGCACCACACATCTACAACGATCAGATCTTTGACAAACCTGACAAAAACAAGCAATGCAAAAAGGATTCTCTGTTTAATAAATGGTGTTGGGAAAAAATTGGCTAACCACGTACAGAAAGCTGAAAATGGGCCCCTTCCTTACACCTTATACACAAATTAACTCAAGATGGATTAAAGATTTAAAAACAAGACCTAACACCATAAAAATCTTAGAAGAAAACCTAGGCAATATCATTCAGGACATAGGCATAGGCAAGGACTTCATGACTAAAACACCAAAAGCAATGGCAACAAAAGCTGAAATAGACAAATGGGATCTAATTAAACTTAAGACTTTCTGCCAAATCTCTGCAACATGTAATTTACCCATGTAGCAAACCTGAACTTGTAACCCCTGAACCAAAAATAAAGGTTGGAGAGGAAAAAAACTAGCCTTGAAAGAATAGATCTGATCCACTAGTCAATAAACTTCTTTTAAAAGAACAAAAAGGAGTCCAAACATCTAAAAATGTAACATTAAAACATGCCATATAGAATGAAAATTTACCACGTGGAAAAAGTGATACAAAAGAATACATAAGTAGAAAGAGAAATAAAGAATAGAAAATTAAAGAACCATAAGTGACAGAAAACATGGAAATACTGTAGACAATCACTTCATAAAGCTATTATACATATGCTCAAGGGTTTAAATAAATACATAAAGAGCATAGACTATAGACATGGCAAGTACAAATGAGGTAAAAAAGTAAAACTTCTATAGCTGAAAGACACAATATCTGAAGTAAAAAATTCAATGAATATAATCAAAAGTAGATTAGAGAACAACAAAGAATCAGTGAGATTTTAGATGGCATTAGAACTTTTCAAAAATAAACCAGAAAGAGAAAAAATGATAAATATTAACAAAATCAGTAAATTGTAAGACAATATCATGTGATCAAACATAAGGTGAAAGAAAAATATTTGATGATGGCCTAGCTTGTTCCAAATATGATTTTTAAAATGTTAAAGCAGAATAAATATAAAGAAAACCAAGACACCCAAAGCAGGATACATATAAATAAAACCACCTCCACAAAAAAACACAGAATTCAGTTGTAGAAAAATAGCAATATAAAAAATCATCAAAGCTAATATAATAAAAGAAAGATATTACAGATTCAAAGGAACAAAGATAACACTGAAAACAGACTTATTATAAAACAAATTTAAACCAAAGGCATTAAAACAAAACATTTACCCAGTGAAAATTGTCTTCAAAAAGAAATTGAGATAGAGAAGCTTCTAGAAAAACAAAAGGTGAGCGAGGGTATCACCAGCAGACCTATACTTTGCTAAATATTAAGGCAAATTTTCAGGCATAAGGAAACTATACCAGGTAGAAAATAATAAATAAGATCAGGAAGAGTAAATATGTAGATAAATATTAAAGGCCTTTTTACTTTTAAAAATGTCTTTATAAGTTAATTGTTCAAAGTGAAAGCAGACTGGGAGCAGTGGCCCATGCCTGTAATTTCAACCCTTTCAGAGGCTGACGTAAAAAAATCTATTTGAGCTCAGGTGTCTGAGACCAGCCTAGGCAATATGGTGAGGTGCCATCTACACAAAAAAATTTTTTAAAATCAGCCAAGTGTGGTGGTGGTGTGCACCTGTTGACCTAGCTACTTAGGAGGCTGAAGTGGGAGGATTGCTTGAGCCCAGAAATAAAGGCTGCAGTAAGCCACATCATGCTAGTTCACTCCAACCTTGATGACAGAGTGAGAGCCTGTCTCAAAAAAGAAAAAAAAAGTGAAAGCAGTAACAATGTAATTATGTGTTTAATACACTCATAGAAATAATATTTATAATATAAAAGACAAAAGATGGGAGGAAGAAGATAAAATAACTGTTTCAAAGTTCCATCATTTTTTACATGAAGTGGTAGAATATTAACTGAAATTTGATTGCGATAAGTTAAATATGCATAGAGTAAATCATAGAACTCTCTATAATAAAGTAATATATACACTTTCAGAAAGATGGAATAGACATAATTTTTCCTATTCTTTCTACTAAGTACAGCTAGAAACCCTTAGCATTATAAATAAAACAAACCTGAGAAAACTGGCAAAAGTAAAGAGAAGATAGGGCAGCTCATAACTTGGGGAATAACATGGTAATGAGTTCTTTGGCTCCCGGGGTTTTCTTTTTACCTTCTATATCCTAGACTGAAAATCAAAGAAGCTGGCCACCCAGAAACACCAATGGGCACAGACAAATTAAAAAGAGAAAGAAGGCAAGAAAAGTCAGCTATTCTTAGCTAAAGGATCAGAAAAGAGGCAGTCTAGACTGACACAAATCTACAGATAAAATCCACTCTTACTCACAAAATAAAATAAAATACAGCTCTCACCTAAAACTCACCAATAACGGACAAGTGGAGAGCACAGATTCCACCATTCCCAAGCATTAGTGAAGTATACCAAAGCCCCCACTAGGGTGATGTTGGAGAAGAATGAGTGAGAAGATAAAACGCTCAACTCCATTGAGTAGTGACACTCCATGATATCAGTGGAGACCACAAGAGGAGCCTGACTTCAACTTCAATCCAGTGGTACTTGGGAACTCCTCCCCTTTTCTTGCTGGGGTGGTATCAGCAGAGTTTTAGTAGGAAGTCTAAAATTCCACCTTACCAGCAGTAATAAGGACTCCCTCTCCCTTACTAGTTAGAGTAGTATTCATGGAGGCCAACTGGAGAACCTGGATCTCCAGTCCCACATGGCAGTAACAAGGAAATGACCCCATTTATCCATCAGAGAAGTGCTAGAGTTGGCCATCTATGAAGTGTTCAAGTAGTACACAAGGCTACGGCCCTAACTTCTGACAACAACTCCAAGTTTAGAGATGTTCAAGACCGCCCTCTTATAATATCAGTTGAAAGTTGAAATGTTAAGGGAAGTCATTAGGAACTTTTATGGACACTCCACCACTCTGGCTCCGATACTGTGCTTTTCCCACGGTCTTCACAACCTGCAAATCAGGAGATTCCCTCTGGTGCCTACAACACCAGCACCCCAGGCTTCCTGCACAAGACTGGCTGTTTTAGCAGCAGTGGGTTTTTGTTTTGTTTTGTTTTCTCATACCCCAGCGGCACCTGGAATGCCAGTGAGACAGAACGGATCATTCCCCTGAAAAAAAGGGGGGCTGAAGCCAGAAAGCCAAGTGATCTGGCTTGGCGAGTCCTACCACCACGAAGACCAGCAAGCTAAGATCCACTGGCTTGAAATTCTTGCAGCCAGCACAGTAGTCTGAGCTTGACCTGGGACATTTGTGCTCAGTGGGGAGAGGTGTGCCCACCATTACTGAGGCTCCAGTAGGAGGTTCTAACCTTGCCTATGTAAACAGAGGCTGGGAAGTTTACACAGCAACTGGGCAGAGCCCAGGGCAGCTCAGCATGGCCTCTGCAGGCAGACTGTGACTAGTCTCCCTTCTTTCTGGGCACAGCATCTCTGAAAAAAGGCAGCAGCCCATCAGGGACTTATAAATAAATCCCTCACCTTCCTGGGACAGAGCACCTAGGAAAAGGGGCAGTTTTGGGTTCTGCTTAAGCAGACTTAAATGTCCCTGCCCAGTAGCTCTAAAGGGAGCAATGAACCTCCCAGCACAGTACTTGAGCTCTGATAAGGGAGAGACTGCATCCCCAAGTGGCTCCCTGACCCCCATTTATCCTGACTAAGAAATACCTCATACAGGAGAGTTCTGGATGACATCTGGAAGGTACCCTTCTGGGATGAAGCTACAAGAGGAAGGAAGAGGCAGCAATCTTGCTGTTCTGAAGCCCACCTCAGTGATTTCCAGGCAAGCAGGGTCTGGAGTGGACCTCCAGCAGACTTGCAGCAGAGGGGTCTGACTTTTAAAAGGAAAACTAAAACAGAAAGAAATAGCTTCAACATCAACAGAAAGGATGTCCACTCAGAGACCCCATCCAAAAGTCAACAACTACAAACACCAAAGGTAGATAAATCCACAAAGATGCAAAGAAACCAGAGCAAAAAGGCTGAAATCACCAAAACCCAGAATGCTTGTTCTTCTCCATCATAATTCCTCACCAGCAAGAGAACAAAACTGACTGAAGAATGAATTTGATGAATTAACAGAAGCAGGCTTCAGAAGGTGGGTAATAACAAACTTCTCCAAGCTAAAACGGCATGTTGCAACCCAATGCAAGGAAACTAAGAACCTTGAAAAAAGGCTAGACAAAATGCTGACTAGAATAACCAGCATAGAGAAGAACATAAACAACTATTCATGGAGCTGAAAAACACAGCATGAGAACTTCGTGAAGCATACACAATTTTCAACAGCCAAATGAATCAAGCAGAAGAAAGGATATCAGGGATTGAAGATCAATTCAATGAAATAAAGTGAGAAGGCAAGATTAGAGAAAAAAGAGTGAAAAGAAATGAACAAAGCCTTCAAGAAATACAGTTTTATGTGAAAAGACCAAATTTATGTTTGATCAGTGTACCTGCATGTTAACACGGAGAATGAAATCAAGTTGGAAAACACTCTTCAGGATATTATCAAGAAGAACTTCCCGAACCTAGCAATGCAGGCTAACATTCAAATTCAGGAAATAGAGAACACCATAAAGATATTCCTTAAGAAGGGCAACCCCAAGGCATGTAATGATCAGATTCACCAGCATTGAAATGAAGGAAAAGATGTTAAGCGCAGCCAGAGAGAAAGGTTAGGTTACCCACAAACGGAAGCCAATCAGACTAACACCGGATCTCTCTGCAAAAACCCTGCAAGTCAGAAGAGAGTGGGGACCAATATTCAACAATCTTAAAGAAAATAATTTTCAACCCAGAATTTCATATCCAGCCAAGTGAAGGAGAAATAAAATCCTATACAGGCAAGCAACTGCTGAGAGATTTTGTCACCACAAAGCCTGCCTTACAAGAGCTCCTGAAGGAAGCACTAAACATGGAAAGAAACAACTAATACCAGCCACTGCAAAAATGTACCAAATTGTAAAGACCATTGACACTATGAAGAAACGGCATCAACTAATGGGCAAAACAACCAGCTAGCATCAAAAAGGCAGAATCAAATTCACACATAAAAATATTAACCTTAAATGTAAATGGGCTAAATGCCCCAATCAAAAGACACAGACTGGCAAATTGGATAAAGAGTTAAGACCCATTTGTGTGCTGTATTCAGGAGACCCATCTCATGTGTTAAAGACACACATAGGCTCAAAATAAAGGGATGGAGGAAGATTTACCAAGCAAATGAAGAGCAAAAAATATCAGGGGTTGCAATTCTGGTCTCTGATAAAACAGATGTTAAACCAACAATGATCAAGAGACAAAGAAGGGTATTACATAATGGTAAAGGAATCAATGCAACAAGAAGAGCTAACTATCCTAAATATATATGCACCAATAAAGAGCACCCAAATACATAAAGCAAGTTCTTAATGACCTATAAAGAGACTCAGACTCCAAGACAATAATAGTGAGAGACTTTAACACTCCATTGTCAATATTAGACAGATCAACAAGACAGAAAATTAACAAGGATATCCAGGACTTGGACTCAGATATGAACCAAGAGGACCTAATAGACATCTACAAACCTCTCCACACCAAATCTACAGAATATACATTCTTCTCATCACCACATTGCACTTACTCTAAAATTGACCACATAATTGGAAGTAAATCACTCCTCAACAAATGCAAAAGAACGGAAATCATAACAGTCTCTCAGACCACGGTGCGATCAAATTAGAACTCAGGATTAAGAAACTCACTCAAAGCCGCACAACTACATGGAAAATGAACAACCTGCTCCTGAATGACTAATGGATAAATAATGAAATTAAGGCAGAAATAAAGACATTCTTCAAAAGCAATGAGAACAAAGACACAATGTACCAGAATCTCTAGGACACATTTAAAGCAGTGTCTAGGACAAAATTTATAGCCCTAAGTGCCCACATGAGAAGTGAAGAAATATCTAAAATTGACACCCTAAGCTCATAATTAAAAGAACTAGAGGAGCAAGATCAAACAAATTTAAAAGCTAGCAGAAGACAAGAAATAACTAAGATCAGAGCAGAAATGAAGGAGATAGAGACACAAAAAACCCTTCAAAAAATCAATAAATGCAAGAGCTGGTTTTTTGAAAAGATCAACAAACTAGATAGACTGCTAGCCAGAATAATAACAAATAAAAGAGAGAAGAATCAAATAGATGCAATAAAAAAATGATAAAGGGGATATCACCACCGATCCCACAGAAAAACAAACTACCATCAGAAATTATTACAAAAACCTCTATGCACATAAACCAGTAAATCTAGAGAAATGGATAAATTCCTTGACACTTACATCTTCCCAAGACTAAACCAGGAAGAAGTTGAATCCATCCCTGCATAGACCAATAATGAGGCCTGAAATTGAGGCAGCAATTAATAGCATACCAACCAAAAAAAGTCCAGGATCAGACAGGTTCATAGCAGAATTCTACCAGATGTACAAAGAAGAGCTGGTACCAATCCTTCTGAAAACATTCCAAACAAGACAAAAAGAGGGAATCCTCCCTAACTCATTTTATGAGACCAACATCACCCTGATACAAAAACCTGGAAGGTACACAAAAAAAAAAAAAAAAAAAATTCAGGCCAACATCTGTGATGACCATGGATATGAAAATTTTCAATAAAATACTGGCAAACTGAATCCAACAGCACATCAAAAAGCTTATCCATCACAATCAAGCCAGCTTTATCCCTGGGAGGCAAGGGTGGTTCAACACACACAAATTTATGAACGTAATCCATCACATAAACAGAACCAAAGACAAAAAACACACGATCATTTCAATAGATGCAGAGAAGGCCTTCAACAAAATTCAACAACCTTTATGCTAAAAACTCTCAATAAACTAGGTATAAATAGAACATATCTCAAAATAATAAGAGCTATTTATGACAAACCCACAACCAATATCATACTGAATGGGTAAAAACTGGAAGCATTCCCTTTAAAAACTGGCACAAGGCAAGGATGACCTCTCTCACCACTCCTATTCAACATAGTATTGGAAGTTCTGACCAGGGCAATCAGACAAGAAAAAGAAATAAAGGGTGTTCAATTAGGAAAAGAGGAGGTCAGTTTGTCTCTATTTGCCGACAACAATCATGCAGACGACATGACTGAAGACCCCATCATTTCAGCCCCAAATCTCCTTAAGCTGATAAGCAACTTCAGCAAAGTCTCAGGATACAAAATCAATGTGCAAAAATCACAAGCATTCCTGTACGTCAATGGCAGACAAACAGAGAGCCACATCATGAGGGAACTCCCACTAACAATTACTACAAAGAGAATAAAATACCTAGGAATATAACTAACAAGGGATGTGAAGGACCTTTTCAAGGAGAACTACAAACCACTGCTCAAGGAAATAAGAGAGGACACACACAGAGGAAAAAACTTTCCATGCTCATGGTTAGGAAGAATCAATATTGTGAAAATGGCCATACTGCTGAAAGTAATTTATAGATTCAATGCAATCCCCATCAAGTTACCACTGACTTCCTTCACAGAAATGGAAAAACCCACCTTAAACTTCATATGAAACCAAGAAAGAGTCTGCATAGTCAAGACAATCCTAAGCAAAAACAAAAACAAAAACAATGCTGAAGGCATCATGCTACCTGACTTCAAACTATACTACAAGGCTACAGTAATTAAAACAGCATGGTACTGGTGCCAAAACAGAAATACAGACCAATGGAACAGAACAGAGGCTTTGGAATTAACACCACACATCTACAACGATCTGATCTTTGACAAACCTGACAAAAGCAAGCAATGTGGAAAGGATTCCTTATTTAATAAATGGTGTTGAGAAAACTGGTTAGCCATATGCAGAAAGCTGAAACTGGATCCCTTTCTTAGACCTTATACAAAAATTAACTCCAGATGCATTAAATATTTAAACATAAGACCTAACACCATAAAAACCCTAGAAGAAAACATGGGCAGTGCCATTCAGGATGTAGGCATAGGCAAGGACTTCATGACTAAAACAACAAAAGCAATGGCAACAAAAGCCAAAGTAGACAAATGTAATCTAATTAAACTTAAGAGCTTCTGCACAAAAAAGAAACTATCATTAGAGTAAACCAGCAATCAACAGAATGGGAAAAATTTTTGCAATCTACCCATCTGACAAACGGCTAATATCCAGAATCTACAAAGAACTTAAATAAATTTACAAGAAAATAACAAACAACCCATCCAAAAGTGGGAGAAGGAAAGGAATAGACACTTTTCAAAAGACAACATTTATGCAGCCAACAAACATGAAAAAGAGCTCATCATCACTGGTCATTAGAGAAATGCAAATCAAAACCACATTGAGATACCATTTCACGCCAGTTAGAATGGTAATCATTAAAAAATCTGGAGACAACAGACGCTGAAGGGAATGTGAATAAATTGGAATGCTTTTACACTGTTGGTAGTAGTGTAAATTAGTCCAACCATTGTGGAAGACAGTGCGGCAATTACTCAAGGACCTAGAAATAGAAATATCATTTGACCCAGCAATTCCATGACTGAGTATATATTCAAAGAATTATAAATCATTCTATTATAAAGACACATGCACACCTGTGTTTATTGTGGCAGTGTTTACAATAGCAAAGACTTGGAACCAACCCAAATGCCCATCAGTGTAGACTGGACAAAAAAATGTGGCACATATACACCATGGAATACTATGCAGCCATAAAAAAGGATGAGTTCATGTCTTTTGCAGGGACATGGATGAATCTGGAAACCATCATTCTCAGCAAGCTGACACAAGAACAGAAAACCAAACACTGCATCTTCTCACTCATAAGTGGATGTTTCACAGTGAGAACATATGGACAAAGGGAGGGGAACATCATACACTGGGGCCTGTCGGGGAGTAGGGGAGTTAAGGGAAGGATAGCAGCAGTGGGGAATGGGGAGGGATAACATTAGGAGAAATATCTAATGTAGATGATGGGGGGTTGGATGCAGCAAGCCACCATGGCATGTGTATCCCTATGTAACAAACCTGCATGTTCTGCACAGGTACCCCAGAATTTAAAGTATAATTAAAAAAAACAAAAACAAAAAAGAAAGTTAAAATGTTCACAAGACCACCCTCAGGTTCTATAATTCATTAGAAAAGCTACAAAATTCACTGAGCACTATTACACTCTTTAGTAAAGCATATTACTGATAGATAACAAACTATATGGATAGATATTATAGATTATATTATTGAAATCAACCATGGGAAGAGATACATGAGGCTGAGCCCAGAAAAATGCCAAGGGTAGTTCTTTCAATTATCCTCTCCCAGTGAGTCATGAACAGAACTCACTTTTTCCAGCAATCATATGTGACAATAAACACAAAGTGTTGTCCACCAAGGAAGCTTTGAGGCCAGAGTTTTTACTGGCATTCAGTCATGTAGACATTATTGACCACTTGCACAGCAGACTTTAGTTTCCAGCCCCTCTGGAGGCTGAGCTGATACTGCCTGACACAAAGTCCCTACCAGAAATGTGAAAAATTCCAAATATTTGAAAACGGTATATTTCCAGATGACTCATGGATATAAAAGAAATTAAAAGTAAAATTAGAAATTATTTTATCTTAATTAAAAGGAAAACAAAGCATATCAAGAATTGAGAAATGCAGCTCAAGTGGAATAAAGCTAAAATACATGCAAACACACACAGGTGTACATATATATGCAAATCTATGAACTATCCACATATATATGAAGTATCTAGGTATTCTTATAATTAATAAGAATGCATATTTATGTGTATAGTTTTATGCTTTTTCAATTTTTTCTGTCTATATTGTCATCATGTTGTATGAATCCAATTATCTTACAGCATTTTCTTAAATAGTACGTAATTAAATGTATACTGAAAACTAAATTTTAATTTTTAAAATAAAATTTTAGACAAGTCATAAACTATTATTTTTTATATTTTATTTTAAAATGTTAATGCCCTAAACTTTGAGATATTTTTAAAAAAATGAAGTTTGGATGATAGAGAATAGTGAGAGAGAGAGATGGCAGAAAGTGAGTAAGCAAGAATAAATGTTTCACTGTTAAAATTATTAAGTTATTAAAGTGTTTGATAATAAAACTAAAAGATAAAATTATGTAGGTATTTGGCATAGACAAAAGCAGAGTAAAGACAGAGCAGTTTAAGCTAAATTATCTTCCTTTTAAATAAGTCAATACCTAATAAATAAAGGGATACATGAATAAAACTATAAATACATTATCTAGAGTTATGGAAGTACCTACAGAACAACAATTGCTTAAAATAATTACCTCTGGAAAGTGGAATTGGATTTTAGGTAGAAGAAGGTAACTTTTTGCTTTTTTATGCTTCTATACCATGTAGGGGAGAAATCTGAATCTATCTATGTATCTACCTCTTAAAGACAACGTCCTGGTAGTTTATTCGTAGCTGTTCCTTAGAATAAGGTAAGGATTTTCATTTATTTAAACTATGACGGTATACTACCTGTATCTATTTGTATTAAAACAATAAAAAAGAAAGAGAAAAGAAAAACTTGTTATTGGATATGCATCTCAAGTTTTTTTCCTGTTGTTATTTTATCTTACTGCTGATTTTATCCTCATCTGATTGATAGCAATGTGACTGAATTTTTTATGGGAAATCAATATTAATTATCTACTTCTAAATGACAGGCAATAAACTAAAAGTCCTATGAAAGCCGCATTCATGTGTCAAAACAAGCAGCCTGTATATTCTGTATATTGCAACATAGTTCTACATACAGAAATACGTATGTGTGTTGACATATGTGTTTACACAGTTCTTTAAGCAGTCCTGTTACACATTTAGAACTTCCAGGTATAAATTTACTTTTCAGGACTTGATCCAATTATTAGTGATGTAAATTTAGCTTAATCAAAAGTGTAAAGATGTAATAGATGCTATCAAATACTCAAACACTCAACTGTTACAGATAGAAAAGGAAACCTTCCTATGGTATATGGAATATTTTACTTTTCTTCCAGTTGGTTTTAGACTGTATAATCAGACTCTTGCATACAGGTCTGGCAACCAATAAAAAAAAGGATAAATTCTAGTGGGGCATGTTTTGTATGAGTACTTTTAATTTTCTTTTTATCCTTTTATTTTATAAGTATGCATTCTTCCTTGAGTCTTATCGCTATTTTCAATAGTGTCCATAAGGCCCTTAATATTATAGTGTCATAAGAAAGAGAAATTAAGCAGAAAAGTGGGAAACAGGAACACAGAAGCTATTACATAACTCCTCCATTGTTCAATTTAAAGAGCATTTTTGGTAAACAGCACATTGCCTTTTGCTTCCATAACTGTACATTTGAGAATGACTGATGACTTAACAAATTTGTGTTCCGCAGCCCACAGAGTGAAATGTACTGTGCGCTCCTATGATTGGCCTGGAGGTGTACAATTCATCTCACTTTATAACTGTTTGTGATCAGTTATCCAGTCAGTTTTCTTCTTGGCGCTTCTTATCTAATTTCTCATCTCTTAATTGCTTCATATCTTGTTTGCAGCATGCATTATCAGCCATGCTTGTTCCTAAAATTGTGTAACACAGTTTCACTATCTAGGAGCGCTTACAATGACTGACAGAAATGTATTCTGTCACAGCTCTGGAGTCTAGAAATCCAAAAGCAAGGTGTTGGTGGCATTATGCTCTCTGAAAAGTCTAGGGGAGAATCTGTTCCATGTCTTTCCCTTAGATTTTGGTGTTGTCAGCACTACCCAAAAATCTTAGTGTGAAGATGCTTCACTCCAATGTCTGCGACTCTCATTAATGGCCACCTTCTCCTTCTGTCTCTATTTTTGTGTCTCTTTTACTCTCCTTAAGGTGGTACAAGTAATACTGGATTCCTTAATTCAATATGGAGTAGAACCCACCATACTATTATATGGCCTATAACGTATAACTACTTACATGTGTAGTGATCTTATTTCCAAATAAAGTTATATTTTGAGCTCCTTGGTGTTAGGAATTTAACATAACTTTTAGGGAACAAAATTCTGCAAACAACACATTCCCAGGAGGAACATGCCTGCGATCATCCTACTAATATGGTTTGGCTGTGTCTCTACCCAAATCTCTACGGAAACTCTAGCTCCCACAAATCCCACATGCTGTGGGAGGGACCCAGGGGGTGGTAATTGAATCATGGGGCAAACATTTTTCATGCTATTCTCCTGATAGTAAATAAGTCTCACAATATCTGATTGTTTGATAAAGGGGAGTGTCCCTACACAAGCTCTCCTCTCTTGTTGACTCCATGTGAGATGTGCCTTTCACTTTCCACCATGATTGTGAGGCCTCCCCAGCCACGTGAAACTGTGAGTCCTTAAATGTCATTGTTCTTCAAATTACCCAGTCTCAGGTATGTCTTTAACAGCAGTGTAAAAATGGATGAATACTGTAAATTAGTACCAATAGAATGGGGAGCTGCTGAAAAAAATTCACCAAAAATTTGGAAGTGATTTTGGAACTGCATACAGACAGAGGCTGGAACAGTTTGGAGGGCTCACAAGAAGACAGGAAAATGTGGAAATGTTTGGAACTCCCTAGAGACCTGTTGAATGGCTTTGACCAAAATGCTGATAATTAAATGGCCGATGAAATCCAGGCTAAGGTTTTCTCAGATGAAGATGAGGAAGTTATTGGGAACTGAAACAAAGGTGACTCTTGTTATGTTTTAGCAAAGAGACTGGCAGCATTTTGCCCCTGTGGTAGAGATCTGTGGAACTTTGAACTTGAGAGAGATATTTAGGGTGTCTGGTGAAAGAAATGTCTAAGCAGCAAAGCATTTAAAAGGTGACTTGGTTGCTGTTAAAAGCATTCAGTTTTAAAAGGGAAACAGAGCATAAAAGTTTGGAAAATTTGCAGCCTGAAAATGTAATAGAAAAAAAAAAAATCCCATTTTCTGAGGAGAAATTCAAGACAACTGCATACATTTGCATATAAGGAGTACCTGAATGTTGACCACCAAGACAGTGGGAAAAAATGTCTCCAGGGTATGTCAGACACCTTTGCAGCAGCCCCTCTCATCAGAGTCCTGGAGGCCTAGGAGGAAAAATTTGTTTCCTCGACAGGGCCTAGAGTCCCTCTGCTGTGTTCAGTCTAGGGACTTGGTGCCCTGCTTCTCAGCCTCTCCAGCCATGACTAAAAGGGGCCAACATACAGCTCAGGCCATGGTTTCAGAGGGTCCGATACCCAGGCCATGGAAGCTTTCAGGTGGTATTGAGCTTGTGGTTCCACAGAAGTCAAGAAGTGAACTTCGGGAACCTCCACCTAGGTTTCAGATGTATGGAAAATGTCCGGGCAGAAGTTTGCTGCAGGGGCAGGGCGCTCATGGAGAACCTCTGTTAGGGCAGTGTGGAAGGGAAATGTGGGGTGGATGTGCCCTCTGCAGCGCCTCACTGGGGTGTTGCCTAGTGGAGCTGTGAGAGGGGAGCCACCGTCCTGCAGATCCCAGAATGGTAGATCCACTGACAACTTGCACTGTACACCTGGAAAAGATGCAGACACTCAATGCCAGCCTGTGAAAGCAACCAAGAGGGAGGCTGTATCCTGCAAAACCACAAGGGTGGGGCTGCCCAAGATGATGGGAGCCCACCTCTTGCATCAGCATGATCTGGATGTGAGACTGAGAGTCAAAGGAGATCATTTTACAGCTTTAAGATGTGACTGCCCTGTTTGATTTCAGACTTGCATGGTGCCTTTAGCCCCTTCATCTTGGACAGTGTCTCCCATTTGGAATGGATGTATTTATTTCATGCCTTTACCCCACTGTATTTAGGAAGTAACTAACGTGATTTTGATTTTACTGGCTCGTAGCCAGAAGAGATTTGCCTTGTCTCAGATGAGACTTTGGACTGTGGGCTTTTGGGTTAATGCTGAAATGAGTTAAGATTTTGGGGCACTGTTGTGAAGGCATGATTGGTTTTGAAATGTGAGGACATGAGATTTAGGAAAAGCCAAGGGTGGGATGATATGGTTTGACTGTGCCTCCATCCAAATATCAACTTGAATGGTAGCTCCCACAATTCCCACATGTTGTGGGAGGGACCCAGTGAGAGGTAATTGAATCATGGTAGAGGGACTTTCATGTGCTATCATCCTGATAGTAAATAAGTCTCAGGAGATCCGATGGTTTTGTAAAGGGAAGTTTCCCTGCACAAAGGTGTCTCCACCTTCCACCATGATTGTGAGGCCTCCCCAGTCACATGGAACTGTGAGTTTGTTAATCCTCTTTCTTTTGCAAATTTTTGCCCAGTCCCAGGCATACCTTTATCAGTGGTATGAATACATACTAATACAGCTACCAAGAGCCCTATATCAGAATTCCTACTTGGTGGCATAGCACAGTGGCTCATGCCTGTAAACCCAGCACTTTGAGATGCCAAAGTGGGGGGATTTCTTGAGCTCAGGAGTTTGAGATCAACCTGGGCAACATGGCGAAACCCTATCACTACTAAAAATGCCAATGTTAGCCAAGCATAGTGGCATATACCTGGACTCTTAGCTACTTGGGAGGGTGAGGTGTGAAGATCACTTGAGTCCAAGAGGTGGAGGTTGCAGTGAGCAATAGTTATGCCACTGCATTCCAACCTCGGTAATAGAGCCAGAGCCTGTCTCAAAAAAAAAAAAAATTGACTTTTCTATATTTTCTTTGAACTCATTGAGATAACCAACACTTTTCATACCCACTGACTGACTAAAAAACAGGCAAGTATATTTTATTAGTGTTTGAGGATATCACTAATCCTTCTTTTTTAGATTTATTACTTATTCTGTATTCGATGTGATTCCCATCTTATTCTTGGCTCCATATCTCATTTATATAAATGAGATCACACTGTTTTTTATACTGTGGCTAGGGATACCGTTGCTTAGGTATCTAAAATCATAGAAGCAGAAAGTAGGAAGGTGGTCATCAGGGGATAGGGGTAGGGGGAAATGTGCAGTTTCTTTTCTTATTTTTCTTTTTTTCTTTTTCTTTTTTTTTTTTTTTTTTTTGGGACAGAGTCTCACTCTGTTGCCAGGCTGGAGTGCAGTGGTGTGACCTCAGCTCACTGTAACCTCTGCCTCCTGGGTTCAAGTGATTCTCCCACCTCAGCCTCCAAGTAGCTGGGACTACAGGTGCGTGCTACCACACCCAGCTAGTTTTTGCATTTTTAGTAGAGACAGGGTTTTACCATGTTGGCCAGGGTGGTCTTGATCTCTTGACCTCGTGATCTGCCCACTTTGACCTCCCAAAGTCCTGGGATTACAGGCGTGAGCCACCGCGCCTGGCCGTAGTTGCTTTTCAATGGGTGTAAGTGTCCATCATCCAAAATGAAAAAGTTCTACAGCTCTGTTATACAATAATGTGCACACAGTTAGTAATACAGTAATGTGTTGTTCTGGCTTCTTGGGCTGTAAAGTGCAAGGCAATAACACTTCATAATAGAGTGTTGTTCACAGATTAGAAAGGAAACTGACAGTATATCCTACAATGTATATCCCTGGCATGGTTGCAAAGCTTCAATGTTCTCTATCTGTTTGTGTTGTTTGTCATTTATTTATTCACTCAAGCATTAGCTTGAGCACCTCCTTCATGCATATCACTAAACTAGGTTCTCTGAGGGATAAACATGCTGAAAAATTTATCATTTAGTGAAAACACACATACTTATTAAGCAAAGCTAAACATGGTAGTTTTAAAGTGCTCTTGAAATATAAACATGAAAAAATGCTGGAGTGGAAGGGAGACACAAGGAAAATAATAGTATTTATACTGGTTTGTGAAAGTAGATAAGGACTTTCTTAAGCCTTGAAAAAGACTAGCAGAAAGGGCATTCTAAGCAAAGTGTGAACAATGCTGCAAAAGCATGGATACGGATGGAGGTTTAGGTAAATTCTAGCAACATTTCATTACGGCTGCACTTCAGGTATGAGACCTGAAGGCCAATGACAGTGAAAAAACAGGTGGGAGACAAAGCCAAAGAATCTGAGTTTTACACCAGGGCAAGGTCAGCGAGCATAAAGTATGCGCTGAAGAAAATGCAATTTTTGAGGAAAGTTGACGGGGTCACCACCTGTGGGGATCTGTCCTACGGACCCTGACTCAATGACGGATGAATAAAGAACACTGACACACAGATATTATGCTTTGCCAATTTGGCTGAGAGTCTGTGTGGCTTCTTACAGACTCTCTAGAGAGTGCTGTAAACCGTTGCAACTGCAGGTCCTCCCCAGCCAGTGAGACTCACATTTATTTAGTAAAGTTTAACTGACAAAGGCTTGAGTCCTCACCACTAGAGGTTGCAAGATTAAAATACAGGTTTTGATGCTCAAAGCAAATACAGTTGGGGGTAATATCCTTGGTCAACCTCCCTCCAAGAGGGCCATCCAGCTCACAGGTTAGTTTTAAGACCACATGAGTTAACGAGTTAGTTAGGTAAACTCTCTCACATACCCTAGCTATTTGCTTTACCTATTAACTAAATATAAAGGGGATTTAGGCTGCCTTCAGCTGAAACTTCTACTGAAACTGTGAAAAAACCCTTAGGCCTTCCAAAAGTGTTTGAGACTATATTCTGTAACTTTCTCTACTATTTTTTCCTTAATATTTTTTTTGCCACCACCCTGAGTGAATTCCCACAGAAAGTCTACGAAATTAAACTGGTAACACATTTCATGTGAGGGTGAGGGGGGAAAACATCAAATCTGAGTTTGAATGCTTGAAGGAATCTTAAACTAGAAGGACACTCCAACTTAGCTTCTTTATTTTTGTAGATAAATGTTTTGCTGACCAAAAATAATGAGATCTTATCAAATTCCCTACAAACAGTTATATAATAACTATATTATTATTATATAGTTATATATAACTATAATATTATTATATAGTTATATATAACTATAATATGTTATATATATAGTTATATATAACTATAATATGTTATATATATAGTTATATATAATATAACTATAATAATATAATATGTCCTTCCATATAATAACTATATAATAATAATAGGTCTGAATTACAGTCAGGAAGCTAAATTCTCTAAGTCCAAGCTTCATAAAAAGTTAAGATCAAATGTCTAAACTACAAAGTAAAGTAATTCGTCATTCCACCTTCAGCTCTCTTGCAGTCTTTCTCCCACTTTCTTCTTCATGTGCTCTGAGGTCCAGCCAAACTGAAGTTACGTAACCCTATATGTGTACAATGTTTTTCTGCCTCTATGACTTTCTTTATAATACTCTCATCAGTTGCTCTGTACCTTTTCCATTAATGCTTGTCTACACTATTTAGCCCTCAAAACTCAGCCCCAATGCTGCCTTTTCTAAGACCATATAAATTTTCCTAATCACTCTACCCCAGTCAGTAGTAATCTCTCTTTCTGAATTTCCACAGGACTGTGTGACTCTCTTGATGTGTACTATATTATATTGAAGTTATAGAAATATATCATTTCAGGCAATAACCTAAGAGTCTTTCAAATGTAGCAAGTATAGAATATTCACATTCAGTGTTTCCCATAGCATCAGCCCCAAACTTATCAAATAGGTAGAGGCTAATGAGTATCTCTCAGATACATAAATCAATACCTTGGCTTAACATGTGGGGGATGAAGCCAAAAGAGAACTATCTTTGTTTTTCTTGCTATGTGAATACTTGTTTAGTTTGGGCATAATTAAATATTAAATAACTCTATATTCTCTGTTATGCTATGTTAATCAGAATGGTAGTGTTCATTTCTAGCATAGCCATCCGTTTTGGGATGCAACTCCTCATTTCAAAAAGATATTGAAAAGGTAGATTTATCATAAAAGGTTTACTGCATAAGTCCTCAGCCTTTTCAAACTTTCATTGCTTGTAATCCCAGCACTTTGGGAGGCCGAGGCGGGTGGATCACGAGGTCAAGAGATCGAGACCATCCTGGTCAACATGGTGAAAACCCGTCTCTACCAAAAATACAAAAATTAGCTGGGCATGGTGGTGCATGCCTGTAATCCCAGCTACTCAGGAGGCTGAGGCAGGAGAATTGCCTGAACCCAGGAGGCGGAGGTTGCGGTGAGCCGAGATTGTGCCATTGCACTCCAGCCTGGGTAACAAGAGCGAAACTCCGTCTCAAAAAAAAAAAAAAAACTTTCATTGCTAAGTAATTTCTTTTCTTGACATGCTGACAGAAGAAGCCATAATATATCTCCCAGGCAACCAGACATGTGCACAGCTGAGATCATTAAAATAAACCTAGAGTTTATCCTACGTGTTAAGAAAAGGTTTAAATTGTCCTGCAGATTGATATAATCACACGGATAGTGAATAGGTCTTTATTTCTATGATTTTATCCACCTGCTTGTTCCAGCTTGGAATTCCAGGGGTCTATTCATTTGGTAACTTAAAATGAGGCTATTCATCTCTCTGAAATTAATCAATATGAACCCAGAGTCGATCCTCAGTGTTAGACAAAGATTTAAATAGCCATTCAATAAACATAACACCCTATATAACAGATAGGCTTCTATCCCTATAGTGATCTTATCTATCTGCTTACTTGCTTGAAATCATTTTGGGTAAAGACAGGGGTAGAGAATTGTATTATGTAGTCAGAAATGAGGCTGATGGTGTTTCATTGCCTTAAATTCATAGTATGGTATAAGTGATGTGTTTTAGATGTGTTCTTAAAGCAGACTTTGAGAGAGGAAAGGGTCTTGGGTGTGTTAGAAGAAGAAAAACAGATTCTGTAATCAAGAGTAAGAAGGACACCTTTAGTAGTTCTTTCTAATTTCATCAAGAACCCTAGAGACCAACAACAAAATAAAATAGCTTCCTCATTATCAGTGTTTTCAGATTAATCTAGGAGTTTGAATTATTCAGGTAATTGTTCCTTATGTGTCTCAGGGGTTGGGTCTGGATGCACAAAGTTAAAATTAAATATGTAAAACTGAAATGATATGTATCAATGAAATGATTGTTCCTTGGTATTTCCCTTTCATTCCCCCCACCTCCTTTTTTTTTTTTTTTTCCCCGAAAATACCATCATCATTAATCTAGCTGCAGAAGCCAGGTGGCATCCTCAACATTGCCCTCCTCCTTGCCACTTACATTCAACTGACCACCAAATGTTTGCTTATTATTTTATAAATACCTCTTGAAAACATATACCTCCTTCCTTCCACTAGTTTAAGCAAACATCATGCATCAAATTGCACCCATTCTGTGATCACTCCAAATTAATGCATTCTTCATACCTCATTCACCCATTTATTCATTAATTCAAGTACATACAAGTATACTTCATTTTACTGCATTTTGTTTTATTGTGATTTATAGTGTGTTTTTTAAAAATTGAAGGTTTGTGTTAACCCTGCATTGAGCAAGTCTATCGGCACCATTTTTCTAATAACATGCGCACTTTATTTCTCTGTGTTACATTTTTGTAATTCTTGCAACATTTGAAACATTTTCATTATTATTATAACTGTTATGGTGACCTGTAATCAGTGATCTTTAATGTTACTATTGTAATTGCTTTGAAGTGCCACAGACTGCACACATATACGATGGCAAAATTAATCAATTAACGTGTGTGTTCTGACTGTTCCACCAAGCGGTCATTTCCCCATCTCTCTCTCTTTCTTTTTGGCTTCCCATTTCCTAAGGCACAACAATATAGAAATCAGGCTAATTAATTACCTGATAAATGGCTCTAAGTGTTCAAGTGAAAGGAATAATTGCACATCTCTCAATTTAAATCCAAAGCTAGTAATTAATAAGCTTGGTGAAGAAGGCACATCAAAAACTGAGACAGGCTGATGGCTAGGCCTCTTGTGCCAAACAGCCAAGTTGTGAATATAAAGGAAAAACTCTTCAAAGAAATTAAATGTGCTACTCTAGTAAGCACACAAATGATGAGAAAGAAAATTAGTTTTATTGCTGATATGGAGAATGTTTTAGATCAACCCAGCCATAACATCCCCTTAAAGCAAAGCTTACTCTAGAGCAAAGGCTTAACTTTCTTCAATTTTATGAAGGCTAAGAGAGGTGGGGAAGCTGCGGAAGAAAAGCTGGAGGCAAGCAAATGTTGGTTTGTGGGGTTTGAAAAAAAGAAACTCATCTCCATAATATAAAAGTGCAAGGTTAACAGCAAGAGCTGATGTAGAAGCTGCAAGAAGCTCTTCAGTCCTTGCTAAGATAACTGATGAAAAAGGATACACTAAACCACACATTTTCAACATGGAGAAACCTCCTTCTTTTGGAATAACATGCCACCTAGGATTTTTACAGCTAGCGGGAAGTCCATACTTGACTTCGAAGCTTCAAAAGACAGGCTGAGCTCTCTCATTAGAAGTTTATTTATGTAGTGACTTTAAGTTGAAGCTAATCCTCATTTACCTTCCTGAAAATCCTAGGGCCCTTAAGAGTTATGCTAAAACTTCTCTGCCTGTGCTTTATAAAAGTGAAAACAAAAAGCCTGGATAACAGTATATATGTTTAACAGTATATATATATATATCATACAGTTTCCTGGATATTTTAAGCCCACTGTTGAGAAAGAAGATTTATTTTGAAATATCACTGCTCATTGGCAGTGCATATGGTAACTGATCCAAGAGAGCTCTGGTGGGAATGTACTAGCAGGTCAATGTTATTATGATGCCTGCTAAGAAACATCCATTCTGTAGCCCATGGATTAAGGAGCCATTTTGATTTTAAGACTTCTTATTTAAAAAATCCTTTTTTTCATATGTTTCCTGGCTACATAAATGTCTTCTTTGGAAAAGTGTCTGTTCATATCCTTTGCCCACTTTTTGATGGGATTGTTTTTTTCTTGTAAATCTGCTTTAGTAAGGTTATAGCTGCCATAGATAGTAATTCTTCTGATGGATCTGGGCAAAATGAGTTGAAAATGTTTGAAAAAGATTCACAATTCCAGATTCCATTAATAACATTTGTGATTCATGAGGTGGAAATCAGAACAGGAGCCTAGAAAAAGTTGAGATCAACCCTCATGGATGACTCTGAGGGATTCAAGACTTCAGTGGAAGAAGTATTTGCACATGTGGTGGAAATAGCAAGAAAGCTAAATTTAGAAGCGGACCCTGAAGATATGACTGAATTGCTGGAATCTCATGATAAAACTTTAATAGATGATACATTGCTTCATATGGATAAGTAAATAAAGTTTTTTTGGATTAACTCCATTTTAATAAAGACACATCCCACACATTATAAATCCAATGTCATTTGTGAAGAGATTGCTTTGATTTGCTCTTGGGAAATATTACTCTCCTTTTTTATGTATATATTTACAATATCTTTATTAAAATAGTATACAATGATGGACTAATTTCAAACTATAAATTATGAATAATGTGACAAATATAAAATAAATTTCACAGAACTAACAACTAACTGGGAAAAATCTAATAGCTTCTCCACTCTAATGGACATTTTATTATTATTATTATTATTATTATTATACTTTAAGTTCTGGAGTACATGTGCAGATCTTGCAGGATTGTTACATAGGTACACACATGCCATGGTGGTTTGCTGCTTCCATCCCACCACCACCTACATCAGGCATTTCTTCCAATGTTATCCCTCCCCAAACTCCCCACACCCTGCTATCCCTCCCCTAGTCCCCTACTCCCCAGAGACCCCAGTGTGTGATGTTCCCATCCCTTTGTCCATGTGTTATCATTGTTTAACACCCACCTATGAGTGAGAACATGTGGTGTTTGATTTTCTGTTCTTGTGTCAGTTTGCTGAGAATAATGGTTTCCAGATCCATCCATGTCCCTACAAAGGACATGAACTCATATTTTTTATGGCTGCATAGTATTCCATGGTGCATATGAGCCACATTTTCTTTGTCCAGTCTATAATTAATGGGCATATGGGTTGGTTCCAGGTCTTAGCTATTGTAAACAGTGCCACATGAGCATATGTGTGCTTGTGTCTTGATAATACAATGATTTATAATCCTTTGGGTATATACCCAGTAATGGGATTGCTGAGTCAAATGATATTTCTATTTCTAGATCCTTGAGGAATTGCCACACTGTCTTCCACAATGGTTCAACTAATTTACACTCCCACCAACAGTGTAAAAGTGTTCCTATTTCTCCACATCCTCTCCAGCATCTGTTGTCTCCAGATTTTTTAATGATTGCCATTCTAACTGCCATGAGATGGCATCTCAATGTGGTTTTGATTTGCTTTTCTCTAATGACCAGTGATGATGAGTTTTTTCTCATATGTGTCTGCACCACATAAATGTCTTCTTTTGAAGTGTCTGTTCGTATCCTTTGCCCACTTTTTGGTGGAGTTGTTTTTTTCTTGTAAATCTGCTTTAGTTATTTGTAGATTCTGAATATTAGCCCTTTGTCAGGGGAAAACTGGCTAGCCATGTGCAGAAAGCTGAAACTGGACCCCTTCCTTTCACCTTACACAAAAATTAACTCCAGTTGGATTCAAGATTTAAACATAAGACCTAACACCATAAAAACCCTAGAAGAAAGCCTAGGCAATACCATTCAGGACATAGGTATAGCCAAGAACTTTATGACTAAAACACCAAAAGCAATGGCAACAAAAGCCAAAATAGGTGAATGGGATCTAATTAAACTTAAGAGCTTCTGCACAGCAAAAGAAACAATCATTAGAGTGAACCGGCAACCAACAGAATGGGAAAGAATGTTTGAAAGAATGTGGTTTCATGAGAAGAAATCTAATCTTGATGAAGATGCTATAGACATTTTTCAAATAACAACAACAAAAAAATGAGAATATTGGCTAGGCATGGTGTCTTACACCTGTAATCCCAGCAATTTGGGAGGCTGGCCGAGGTGGGCAGATCACTTGATGTCAGGATTTCGAGACCAGCCTGGCCAACATGGTGAAACCTCATGTCTACTAAAAATACCATTCCAGCTACTCAGGATGCTGAGGCAGGAGAATCACTTGAACTTGGGGGTCAGAGATTACAGTGAGCCAAGATTGCACAACTGCACTCCAGCTTGGGTGACAGAGCAAGACTGCAGCTCAAAAAAATGAGAATATTATATAAACTTAGTTGATAAAGCAGTGGCAAGATTTGACAAATTGAATCCAATTTCTAATAAGTTCTACTGTTGGTATAATGCTGTCAAACAGCATCACAATCTGCACAGAGATCATTCTTGAGTCAATTGATGCAGTAAACTTCATTGTTCTATGATTTTAAGAAACTCCCTCAGCCACGTCAACCTTCAGCAACCACCACCATGATCAATCAGTAGACATCAACATACAGGGAAGACCCTCCATCAACAAAAAGGATTATGTACAACTCACTGAAGGCTCTGATGTTCATTAGCATTTTTTAGCAAGAAAGTATTTTAATTGAAATATGTACATTGTTGTTTTAGATATAATCTGATTACATATGTAAGATTACAGTGTAGTGTAAACGTAACTTTTATAAGCACTGAGAAACAAGCAAACAAACAAAAAATGTGTGTGACTTGCTTTACTGCAATCGTCTAGAACCAAATCCACAATATCCTTCAAGTATGGTTGCATTGAGCACCTACTCAGGACCAGGCATTATTCTAGGCAATGGAAAATATTCATAAATAAAGCAAAGTTTCTACACTTATGGAGCTAGCATTCTAGTTTGGGGAGATGAACAATAAAGAAAAGAGTCATGCAGAGTTATATAAACAGAGATATATAAACAAAGATCAAGAGTGGTAAGTGCTGTGAACAGAGGGAAGAAAACAGAGCATACAGGGAAAGACATTTTTTATATAACACCTAAGAAAAGCTTCTCTAGTACGGTGATATTTAAGCCAAAACCTAAAAAAACAATGGAACTTATGAAGAACAGGGAAAAGAACATTCCAGGGACAAGGAGGAGCAATTGCAGAAGCCCTCAATATGCTTATTACGTGAAGACAGCAAGAAAGCAGTGTGACCGGAATGTCATGAGTGATGAAGAGAGCAGTAAAATGTTAAATCAGAGAGGTAACAGTGGCAGGGGAGCAGAAGATGGAGGACTTTATAGGCCATGCTAAGGTCTTAGAAATTTATTTTGAATCCATTAAAAGAAGTCGAGCAGAAAAGTTACTAAACCACTTCAAATTTTGAGAAGGACTCTGGCTGCTGCATGGAGTAGACCCTGTAGGTACTATTAAGAGTAAACAAAGAGAAACCCAGTATGGGTCTTTTGAAATAGCCTTGACAAAAAGTATGTGCAGCTTGGACTATAAGGTCATTGCAGAGAGGTGAAAGAGGATGAGACCTCCAGGACTTTGGCTCTATCTTGAAGGTAGAGCAGAAACAATGTGTTGATATATGACATGTACATTGCACACTGTGAGGAAAATAGAGGGATCAGAAGCGACTACAAAGTATTCAGCCTCAGCAGCTGGGAGGATGACACTACTGGCCTTTGAGACTCTATGAAACTGGAGAAGGATCAGAGTCATTGTTTTGTGTGTTTTTGTTCTTATTGATGCTTGTAATTGGGGTGGTTTGTGGAGGACAGAAATTCAAGACATCTGTTTTGTTATATGCAAGGTTTGAAGTGCTAATTAGTCTGCCATCAGTTCAAGTGGCTGATAGGTTGTAGAAGGAGTTTTAGAAGAGTGCTTGGAACTGAAAATCTAAGCATTTCAATTTACAGGTCACATTTATCATCAAGGGACTTGAGAGGATACCCTCATGTATAGATGTAGAAGGAACATAGTTCTGAGGTCTGAGTACTATGGCACTACCATATTTGGAGGTAAGAACAATGAGAAGGAACCAGCCAAGGGAACCAAGAGGGAACAGTTAATGAGGTAGGAGAAAAATCAAGAGTAATAATTTCTACCAAACTGTGATGTGATCACAATACCTTTTAGCCCAGTAGTTCTCATTAACTTAAGTTTTACATTCTCCTTCCTATGTGTTTTTGTACTACCAGAGTTGAAAGTCTGCAAAGTACATACCAGACCCCCAAGACCATCTGAGTATTTGTTGGCTTCTTCCAGTGAGAAGCACTGAAAGAATTGCAGATGACAGAAAAGGAGTAACCATAATTTTGATTCTGGAGGCAATTAAAGCAGGAGCTATAGGATTCGTGGGGAAATTGACAATGGCACATGATGGCAGCTTCAGCTGAGTCAATGGGAGTTTCAAAAGTTCAGCAATAGAACAGGCATTGTATCCTAGTGCCTGGAACATAATAGGTGATA
Source organism: Sapajus apella (assembly GCF_009761245.1). NCBI lineage: Eukaryota > Metazoa > Chordata > Mammalia > Primates > Cebidae > Sapajus > Sapajus apella. The sequence continues at coordinate 25,450,397 of NW_022436954.1, forward strand.
AATATTTACTTAAATAACTGAGTGGATGCACCAGAAAAAAAATCAACTCTTTTCTCTCCTCTAGCTCCTACCTCCAATTAAGGATTGTCAAGCCCTGTCAATAAGAGGCATCATTTCTCTCACATCTGTTTTCTCTCTGTTACCACTGTCATCTCTGGGTTCTTATAGTGCACATCATTATAGTGACCTAAATGTTCTCTGCTTTATGCACACACAGCCATTTTACCATCAAGGCTGCTATTCAGAGACCTCCAAGGGTGATTAAAAATTAGCTAAAGATAATGTCTTATTTTCTAAACCTACCTCCTTTTTGTGTATTTTAACTTGCCAGCTAAAAATGCCTGATATTCTGATGTCAGGAACACCCAGGAGCTACCCTTCACTAGAGCAGATAGATGATCTTAAGCATATGGAATTAGAGTCTCAAACCAAAATCTTCTGCACCACCAGGCCTTACCTGACATTCATAAAACATTTGCATTTTCATTTCTCTGCCCAGATGCAGTTGTCTTTTTCATCCAGTGAGAATGAAGAACTATTCAATATTTCCCTGTGGTGGATTAATCTAAACCGATCCAGAACAAACTTTTTCTTCTTGAAGGCTTACATTACTTCTTAATCACTTTATTCCACCAAGAGGTTACTGATTTTTCTATCTCAAATAAATAGCTCTCTTTGGTTACCCTTGGTGGTATGCATAGCAGGCTTGAATGCCAAAGACAAAACAAGCTGAAAGAGTCAGACTGAAAGCAGGGAGATCACCTCCCCTGCATCCCCTAATGCAGTGAAATGATTGCGTTGTGTTGTTGGTTATGCTAGCAGAGTGCATTTCTAATGCCTCTTCTCTTCATTCATGAGTGTTTAAACATTTTAATGAATAAGTTATTTACCATAATAAAGTCAGAGTCTGCTATTAAATTAATAGAGCAGTGTAACCAAGAATCCCATAACAGCAATTTATTCCTGCTCAGTGTTACTGAGTTCTAAACACAGGACTCCTGGCCATTTGCATTCTCTGCTAGTCATAGATGCTGCATAAATTCTCTTTAGTTGCAAATAATTACTAATTCAAGTGTGTGTGTGTGTGTGTGCGCGCACGCGTGCACGTGCGTGTGCATGTTTGTGAACATTCTACTTCAGCATGTTGATTAAAATCAATGAGTCCTAGAAACAAAAAGCCTAGCTTTAAATTTGGTTCTAGTAGCTGGCTTTCCTTAAGCAAATTACATTCTCTCTGAAGTACAGTTTTCTCATCAGTCAAATGGGTATAACAACAGTATCTCCCTTGTTAGATTGTTCAGATAAAATAAATATTATACACAAAGCATAATTCCTGACACATGTTAAAACTCTATAAATACTAGATATGAATATGATCAAATGTAAGAGCTGAACAGGGTCATCATTAACCCATAAGAGCTTTTTGAAAATTAGAAAAAGTAACTCCTTTTGGGTGGCGAAGCAATTCTGTGTAGTGCTTCATGAGTAAAACATGAACTGTATTTTAGCCTGCAATCACCTTCTTAGCTGAGCATGCTTGGACAGAGTTCCATTGCTCCTAGAGCTGATCTTGCTTTCTTCCTCTCTACTTAAATCACTCTCACTCTCATTCCTTTCTTTTTCCCTTCCTTCATCATTTTAAGAATTTTGGAAGGAGTTGGGCTTCCCATGATTAATTGAAAATACTTTCAAAAAGAAAGAGGCAGTCTCCCAAAGTAAAGATATTTTCTATTTAAATTTTTGATTCCCGAACACCTAGCCATGGACTTATTCTGTAATGGAAACTTAGTAAATGAATGAATATATGAATTAATAACAAAAAAGGGCATGCCACTTTATTTACTTAAATTTAAGTTAGGCTTCAACTGATCCATTCTGTCATTTGGAATTCACTTTAAATATTCATAATACCATCACAAAACAAATATTTAAAATTGATCCACAGAATCAGGTTATATCATAAAAGCAACCATGTGATAAGCACATGTAATTGGTGAAGGAAAACCAAATGATATGGAAAATTAAATTCTTAACCACACATTGCCCTCAACATAGGAATTGATCTTAATTTAGGAAAGAGTAGTTTAAAATTTTCTGCAGAATAGTCTCACTGTTTTTTAATCAGACCTGAATTCATGACTATACAACCAATCAATATTCGTCATAAAAGATACTAAAATATTTAAGCAGTTGACTCCCTTCTGCTGTTGTTTTACTAAATTAGCCAACTTTTTGAAATCTGATTGTCTGGTGACTCAGGTAATCCATTGGGTATAAAAACAAAACTATTTTTTTCTACCATGTCATCAAAAGCATATATTTCTAAATGATCTTACATTCAAACAGTGTAGCAAGGACCAAATGCAAGCACAGCACAATAGTGCTCGCTCAGTCAATGAATCACTGCCATGCAAAACCCAGTGGGAAGTTTAATGTTGATGAAACAATAGTCATAGTTAAAAATAATCACACTTATATACAATCTTGATATGATTGCAGAGTTTGTATCATATTAAGGACAGAAAAAAACATTTTAATTGTCTCAGTTTCACAGTCTAAAGAAAATCCAAATATCTAAAACAGAATTCTTCAGGAACCACAATTTAATAAATAAGGCGACTCTGACTGCTCTATTTAAAATTGCAGGTTATCTTCACATCCCATTCCTGACATTCCTGGCTTTTTTTCTCTGGTTCTGTGTTTTATTTTATCTAGAGGATTCATCACTTTCTTTTTTTTTTTTTTTTTTGAGACGGAGTTTCGCTCATGTTACCCAGGCCGGAGTGCAATGGCACGATCTCGGCTCACCGCAACCTCCGCCTCCTGGGTTCAGGCAATTCTCCTGCCTCAACCTCCTGAGTAGCTGGGATTACAGGCACGCGCCACCATGCCCAGCTAATGTTTTTGTATTTTTAGTAGAGACGGGGTTTCACCACGTTGACCTGGATGATCTTGATCTCTTGACCTTGTGATCCACCCGCCTCGGCCTCCCAAAGTGCTGGGATTACAGGCTTGAGCCACCGCGCCCGGCCTCATCACTTTCTAATACCAAAAAATTTAATTATTTACTATGCCTACTGTCTGTTTTCTGTCTTCATCCCCGGTACTCAAACTAGGATACAAAGTCATGTCCAAAACAGGCTAGAATGTGTGTGTTTTATCTCACTGATACATACCAAAAACAGTTTCCTGAACACCTTAAATATCTCAACTTTTGAATGAAAAGGATTTATGTCACTCTTTTGATTAACTATTTCATTGGCTTTTGTTAAATGTAAATCAAAACTTATACCCTTAACCGGGGCCTACAATAGATATGTGTCCTAACTCTTCCTTTCCCTCCGTTTCATTTTATCCCTCTTTTCTTTTGCCTATGTCACTGCAAACCTAATGGAACTCCTTTTAAGGGGTAAATATGCCAAGCTCTATTCTGTATCAGGGTGTTCTCACATGGTGATCCTTCTGCCTGCAATATTCTCCTCCCTACTTCCTTTTCTGTTTTGGATTTTCATTGGCCAACTTCTTAATGTTTAAGCACTTACTGAAAGGTTATTGTTCTAGAAGTGTTTTCCCTCATCACCATAAATAAGCACCCCCCCACCATCACACATGTATCCTATATACTTCATTTTTTCTCCAACCTAGCAGTAAATACAATTTATAACTGCACATTTGTGTACTTGATTTATTGTGTACTCTGTTCCTCCATTGGCCTCTGTATTTCATGAGGATAAGAACCTCAAATTTCACAAGTGCTTTGCTAGGCCTAGCACATAATAGACACTCAATAAATGGTTGATGAGTAAATGAGCACAACATAATTATCTTAGAACAAAGCGAACAAAGCTCTTAATTCCTATTTGCAGAAGATTTTTCTTCAAGAGAACAAAATAAATACCATCAGTGGGCTTGACCCCATATTTCCCGGAGTTAGACTTCTGATTCTAATTCAGAGTCAAAATGAATTAAATCATATGTTCATTCTTCATTAAGCTTCAGCATGGCCATGTGACATTACACCTGCAGCTATTCAGGAGTGTCCAGATGTCTACTGTCATAACTGAAACTGACAAGATGTTTGGGCAGATTTTGAATATATTATTGGTGAGTATATGTTTTCAGAGAGAAGACTCAACACCTGATTAATATGCAATGCAGTTTGACCTTAAATCCTACCCACTTTTATTTTATGTAAGTTTATTTCTCCTCACTCAGTGCTGTAAAGTTTAATTAAAGTCAGTGGCTGCATCTTGATTAATTACTTGACAAGTAGCTCATATGCATTTATAATCCTAAATACCCAGCAGGCATCAGTTTCTCCTATTTGATTCTATGAAATTATTTTTTTCTTACTACCAATTATTGAAAAGACATTTTGCTGGATATTGGAAAGAGGGTGACCTGCTATCACTGCTTTCAGTTAGGGATATAATGGGACATGGCCTAATCCTTATTTAGTAGTTGTGCTTGTTTTTGTTATTTTTATTAATCTGTTTGTCTCAGGGATCTTAAAATACCCTCACCAATATACACTGATTATTAAACTTGCACAATAAAATATGCATGTTTATTTAAAAGTAACTACATCACCAACCCATCTCTGAACCATACTCATATAACCTGAACTGTCTAATCTGAACTGTCTGCTATGTCATTTTCTCTTAAAAGCATGTCTTAAATCTCACCACTACTGAAGTTGTAGGGATGAGATGCCTTCCATCTCAAATTACCACAAATTCCTTCCATCTCAACTCTGTGATGTCTATAAAAATTACATCTGTTACTATGTCTTTTTTGTTTATTTACATAACATTATTTTGGAAGTTTTAAGTATAGATATCTTGTTTTCATGAACTCTCATTATTTTGGAAGTTTTAAGTATATATATCTTGTTTTCATGAATTCTTTATTACATCTTCATGACAAAGATCAGATTATGTAATTGTATTCCTCACAATGATTATTATAGCACTAGAAAAAAATATTTCATTTATATTCATAAAATAATGGGAATAACATTAAAATCAACTATAAATTTCCTCTTTAAGATTTATTTAATATAAACCTACTTGTAATTTATCTCTATTCCTGCTATCTCACCTATTACAGCTATTACAAAGTGCTTGGTGCCAGAATTTCTTTACTTATTTTCTCCACTTTTGAAGTTTGTAATCCACTTCAGCAAAGAGTAAACATTATATGCAATTCTCCTCAGTCAAAGGGAAGAACAAAACCAGGAAGTTGATTCACTGTGATTCTGTCAGTTTTCAGAGGGGTTCCTTTTCCTGAACCCAAGGTCTGTCATAGCAGCCATTTGCCTGAAAATCAAATTTATCAATCACAAAGGATCTCAGGTGTAGACTGTTGAATTTGTTTCCATTTAAGATCTATATCTGTATCTAGCTATCTGTCATTGATGTATGTATGTCTGTATCTAATCAGCCATCTATTCATGTGTATATGTGTATGTGTGTCCATATAGTCATAGAAATACATGGACACAAAATGGGAGAGGTGAAGATACAGAAGAGAGAAGGAATCTTCAGGTTTCTGGATCACTGTAAAGGCCTTCTTGAAAACAGAGAAGAGACCCTTAACTTTATTTTCTTCATGAGTTTCTCTCTTTAGTCCTGAACTCTAAAGAAAGTTTAAAGAATTAAAATGACAATAAAATCCTCACCTAAAGTTCATGCTTATAACATTTACCTATCTGGTATATTAAGTATCTTAAGTTCTATTTTTATGTCCATAATTTTCCATTTCCACAGTAAGAACTCCTTTATGTGAAGTTGGTAATAGCTACTTCCTTAAAAAGCTTCTTAAGAGGGTTTCTATTAACATGTTTCACCAAGAGAAGAAGGCATGTTGGGCTATTTCATAAATCTCTTCCAGACACAAGGGAACAGCCTGCAGAGAGAACTGTGAGCACCTGTTCTGTTTTCACTGAGGATAGGCTAGAAGGGGCCTCAAGGAACAAGAGTTAAAATGGCAGATTGAGTATACCCATTGAACTTGCTTCCTCCTGAATCTTTATTAAACATATTCTGATAATGTTTTGTTGTTGTTATTGTTGTTGTTTTTGAGATGGAGTTTTGTACTTCTTGCCCAGGCTGGAGTGCAATGATGCAATCTCGGCTCACTGCAACCTCTGCCTCCTGGGTTCAAGCAATTCTCCTGTCTCGGCCTCCCAAGTAGCTGGGATTAGAGGAATGCACCACCATGTCCAGCTAATTTTTTGTCTTTTTAGTAGAGATGGGGTTTCACCATGTTGGTCAGGCTGGTCTTAAACTCCTGAGCTCAGATGATCAGCCTGAGCCTTGGCCTCCAGAAATGCTGGGATTACAGGTGTGAGCCCCGTGCCTGGCCTGTTGTTGTTTTTAAAAAGATACAGGGCTAGGAGAAAAAGAAGGGATAATATCAGTGAAACCTGGCAGCCAGAAGGTGGATGGTTGTGTGGTAACTCATCTTTCAGCCTGAAAGCCAAACCCTGGGTTTTTGTTGAGAAAAGTAGATAAGCAAATCAATTTTGATCAATGAACTCTCAAAAGCCACAATCACTGTCAGCACCAGGCATGATGGAAATGGAAGGGAGAGCAGCTGGGACACTAACAAAGAGCACTGAATGAATGCTGTTTGGGAGGCGATTTGTTGCCAGATTATTTCTAACACTCCACATATTTGGGAGGCCGCCCCACCCCCAGTATTCCGATCTGTTGTGAGGAGCTTAGAAGTCACCATCTTCTCCCAACAAGTAAAAAGCTGAACCAATTGAGAAACTCTTCTTAGATCCGTCAGAGGAAGGAGATCTCAGGACAAACCACTACCCCAAAATTGGAGGGACAGACAGGCAAGTATAGTCAGTCTCAACTTCCCAGAGCAGAAACCCACAAGCAGAGACCTCTGAAGGAGCCATTACTGTGATAGGAAACCCTGAATTATAATTGATGGATTCCTGGAGACTGAGTATGGACAAGTCCAAGAGTTAAAAACACCTGGGGGACCAAATAATAGGTGAGTTACGATACTTTTGTGAGTTTTACCTCTAGGAGCACAACTAGGTTCTCACAGTGAATATTTAAGAAATATCCCTCATGCCTCTAGCAAGAGGAGAAGAAAAGTAACCTTTTGAAATAGACCAGAGCGTTTGGTTTTTCTTCACAAGTCCTGTCCTCGGGAGAAATTATTTTACCAGAGCCTGAACTATTAGAATTTTTAGTGCTTAACTGAGCTGGGGGAAGGAAAACACCACATTCTAGCTCACTTTAGCCATTCTGTCCCACCCAAGAGGATTGACAAATAATTGACAAGCACTTGAAGTTGAGAGTTCAGAAGGGCAGGCTCATTGAAAGACTCATTTAATCACAGGACTGTAGAATGCTTTCCCTACCCCACACCTTACCACACTTCACTAAAGACTTATATACAGCCATTCCTTTTACCTGGTACATCACATTTGGCTACCAAGAAAAAATTACAAAGTACACTAAAGGCAAAATACACAGTTTGAAGAGAGCAGAGCAAGCATCAAAACTAAACTCAGCTATGGAAGGGATATAGGAATTATACGACTTGAAGTTGAAAACTACTATGATTAATATTCTAACAGCTTTAATGGATAAAGGAAGCAGCATGCAAGAACATATGGCCACGTAAGTAGAGAAATTATAATTCTAAGAAAGAATCAAAAAGAAATACTGAGATTAAAAGCAGTGTAACACATATGACAAATGGTTGTGATGGGTTCAGCCATGGACGTGGCTGAGAAAAGAATCTCTGAGCTTGAGGAAGATGTCTCAATAAGAATGTCCAAAACTGAGGCCGGGCGCGGTGGCTCACGCCTGTAATCCCAGCACTTTGGGAGGCCGAGGCGGGTGGATCACGAGGTCAAGAGATCAAGACCATCCTGGTCAACATGGTGAAACCCCGTCTCTACTAAAAATACAAAAAATTAGCTGGGCATGGTGGCGCATGCCTGTAATCCCAGCTACTCAGGAGGCTGAGGCAGGAGAATTGCCTGAACCCAGGAGGCGGACGTTGCGGTGAGCCGAGATTGCGCCATTGCACTCCAGCCTGGGTAACAAGAGTGAAACTCCTTCTAAAAAAAAAAAAAAGAATGTCCCAAACTGAAAAAGAAAGAGAAAAATGGCTTAGGAAATTTACCAGAATATCTAAAAACTTTGGAACAAACAAAAAATGGTGTAACATAGATATTAGATTGGTGCAAAAGTAATTGCAGTTTTTGGTCATTGAAAGTAATGCCAAAAACCGCAATTACTTTTGCACCAACCTAATATAATAGGGATATAAGAAAGTGAGGAAGGAAGGAATGAAGAAAGGGAGGGAGGAATGAAGAAAGGGAAGAAGAAGGAGGAGGAGGAAGAGGAGGAGGAGCAGAGGGAGGGAGGGAGGAAGGAGGGAGGGAGGAAGGAAGGAAGGAGAAAAGGAAAGAAGGAATCGTGTGTTTTTGGAAGAGGATTTTGAAACCTTCAATATTTAAAAGGAAGAAGGAAAAGCGAAAAGAGAAAATGAAAAAAGAGGATAGATATGGTGAATTTCACATGCAACTTGTGAATTCACATGTTGCATGTGAAAAGGAGGGATGATGGAAATACAGTAAATTATGTATTCGTCTTGCACTCAGCAAATCTGCACTTTATATACAATAAAATAAACATAGAGTAGAGGAAGCAGTTAAATGTGCATTTATATCAGGGTTAACAGAAGTACTTTCTCATCTTCCCTTGTCTCATGACATGCACGTAAGCTTTTAATTTATATTGTTATGATGAGGAGGGCCCCCTGTGAAGACACATGGCCTTCTATATGTAGCTATCAATTTAGGAACAAATGGCAACACAGGGGTGTGTGTGTGTGGGGTGTGTGTGTGTGTGTGTGTGACTTGACTTCCAGGCTTAACTTTTCCCTTTTGGCACAGGAAACTTGGGGGTCTCAAGATTTCATTTTTCTTTCACAGTCCTTATGAATAAGTGAAATAAAGGACAGCAATAATTCAAAGGATAGAATGAATAAATCAGATTTTTTTTTGTTATAAGATGCACTACCCATGAAGTGGTATAGTGTTATTTGAAAACAGTCTAATTATTTGTAAATGTATATTTTAAATTTTAGGATAACCATGAAACAGAAAAAGTATTACAGATATGCTGAGAAATTAGAGAAAATAAAATCATATAAAATTTTCAACTGAAATCACAAAAGGCAGAAAAAAAGAGGAAAACAAAATAGGAACAAAGAAGAAGGGCAACAGAACAACAAACATGGTAGTCTGAAGAAACTGGAAAAATTAAACTGTTTTTCCCACTCTTGATCACTCAACACAGAATACTTCACCTCTAATCACCAAAAGGTATAGGAATTTCTCCTCAACAGCAACCACTTAATTCTCCAGTGAACACTAACAGGATATCCTCTAATTCATTTCAATTCTGAGACTACCTGGAGACAGTGTCAGATCCAATAGGAAAAAGGCTCACTTCCGCAAGACTTTCTCCCCACTTGAGATGGCAATCGCAAGCCCCAAGTTGTGATCTGTGCTTCTGATTGACTTACTATAAATTAGAGTTCACACAACACACTTTTCAGTTTTAATTTGCTAGAGTGTTTCAGATAACTCAGATAAATACTGTACTTACATTTACCCATTTATTGTAAAAGATATTACAAAGGATACAGATATAGATTGAAGAAATACAGAGGGCAAGCTTTGAGAGGAAAAGTACATGGAGTTTCTTTGCCCTCACCAGGTATATTAGTCTGTTCTCACATTGCTATAAGGAAATACCTGAGACTTGATAATTTATAAAGGAAAGAGGAATGATTGACTTACAGTTCTGCATGGCCGTAAAGGCCTCAGGAAACTTACAATCATAGTGGAAAGCAAAGGGGATGAAGGCACCTTCCTCACAGGATGATAGGGAAGAGAAGTGCCTAGCAAAGAGGGAAGAGTCCCCTTATAAAACCATCGGATTTCATGAGAACACACTCCCTATCAAGAGAACAGCGTGGGGGAAACTGCCCCCATGATTCAATTACCTTCACCTGGTCTCTCCCATGACACCTGGAGACTATGGGGATTATACATCAAGATGAGATTAGAGTGGGAACACAGAGCCTAACTATCTCAATACGTATGCCACCTTCTAGGCACCTTTACATAGTCATTATTCAGAAGCTCTCTAAACTGTTCTTTCTGGGTTTGTGGCAGCTTCATTACAGAGGTATGATTGATTAAATCATTAGCCATTGATGATCACCTCTACCTTTACTCCATCTCTCCATTCTGGAGGTTGGAGTTAGGACAGGAAGCTTTAATCTTCTAATCATATGTTTGCTTCCCCAGGCAACAAGTCCCCCATCCTGAGGCTATGCAAAAACCCATAGCCATCAGCCTGTAGCCATCATTACTATACAAAAAGGCACTTATCACTTAAGAGATTCCAACAGTTTTAGCTGTGTTCCAGAAAACAGGGACAAAGGTAAAATACATATTTTACAATATTGGAGGTAGCTATTAATCTAACCATATCATTAATCACTTTAAATATTAATGATCTCAATACACCAATGAAAAGACATAGATTGTTAAACAGACTAAAAAAAAAAAAAAGAAAGACCCAACTATATGCTGTTTATGAGAAACCTACTTTAAATTGTAAAAGTGCATATAGGTTAGAAGTAAAGAAATAAAGACAGATATAACATTGTAACACTAATTAAAAGAAAGTGGAAGTAGCTATATAAATTTCAGGCAGAGCATATTTCAGAGGAAGGAAAGTTATCAGCAATAAACAGGGGCATTACATATAATAAAGGGGTCAATTCTACAAGAAGATATAACAATCCTTCCTGTTGTATATGCCTAACAACAAAGTGTCAAAATAAATGAGGCAAAAAATAATAGAACAACAAGTAAAAATATAGCAACTCACTACTATGGTTGGGAATGTTAACACCTTTCCATCAGAAAAAAAACATTCATCAGGCAGAAAATAAGTAAGTACCTAATTTAAATCAATGGCACCATCAATCAACTGAATATATCTGACAACTATAACTACTTCATCCAAAAACAATAGAATACACATTATTCTCAAACCACCTATATGTTTTCCAAGATAGACTACTTTCCAGGCTATAAAATATATGGTGAATTCTCAAAATAATTGAAATCATACAGCTTCTTCTCAGGCCATTATAGAATTAAACTTAAAATCAATAACAGAAAGATAGCTGGAAAAACCCAAAACACTTAGGGATTAAACAACACACTTCTAAATAATACATGGGTCAAAGAAGAAATCTCAAGAAAAATTTAAAATATTTTGAACTAAATGAAAATGAAAACACAACTTGTCAAAATTTGTGAAATGCTGTGAAAGCAGTGCTTAGGGGGACATTTATAACATTGAACATATGTATGAGAAAACCAGAAAGACCTAAAAATTTATAATCTAAGATAAAATCTTTAGAAACTAGAAAAAAGAGCAAATTAAATTCAAAGTAAAAAAAAAAAGATATAATAAAAATTAGAGCGAAAGTCAATGAAATTAATACAGAAAATTAAGAAAAGCAAAAGCTACTTCTTTGGAAAGTTTAATAAAATTGATAATCTTCTAGCCAGGCTAACAGAAAAAATAGAGATGACACAAATCCTAATATAAGAAATGAAAAAATGAGTATCATTACAGATACCAAGGACATTAAAGAAATAATAGAGAAATATTATTAACCAACCTATACCCACAAATTTGAAAACCTAGAAGAAATGGACCAAATCTGTGAAAAACAAAATCTGTTTATTCACAAAAGAAATAGACAATCTGAATAAACCTGTATCTTTTAATAAAATTATTAATAATTAATAAGTTTTCAAAACAGAAAGCACCAGGCCCAGTTTGCTTTCACTGGTCAATTATATCAAACAGTTAAGAAAGAAATTGTGCCATTTCTCTACAACTTTTTTCACATAATTACAGCAAAGGGAATATTTCTGAACTCATTCTATGAGGCTAGCATTACTCTAATACAAAAACAAAAACAAAAGGCAGAGACTCTACAAGAAAATAAAGACCTATAGATTACTATGTCTCATGAACAAAGATGTGAAAATCTCGAAAGAAATATTGTAAAATCAAGTTTAACAGTTTGTAAAAAGAATTATACTCCACAACCAGGTATAATTTATTCAAGGTATGCAAGGTTGCTTTAAAATTTGTAAAATAATTAATGTCACTGATTTCATCAACAAGCTAAAGAAGAAAAATGACATAATTATATTAATAGATGCAGAAAAAGCATTCAAAAAAATACAAAATCCATTCATGATTAACTCTTATCCCGTTTAGAAAAAAAAAAAAAGTGTGACTCCTGCCATTGCTCATTTAATTTTACACAAACAGGCTCTTTGAGCTTAAAGCAAATATGATTTTCAAGATGAAATAAAATATTAAAGCTGTTCTTGGAGTTATTTCTAAAAAGAACTAACATTTATCTAAATCGTCACAATTGTCTATTTTGGAAAAATGGAATTCGCAAATGAATCCCTAGCCAATAAGTGTTTGAGAATCATGTAAACATCACACATAAGAATGCTATGTTTTCTAGGATTTGACATTTTCAGTGATTGAGAATCAGTATATTTTGTAAATGGAAATACTGCAATTAATAAATGCCACGAATAAAACCAGAATTCTATATATAGAATGATGTCTTTTGTTTTCAAAGTTGATATGTTAGAATGATGTAAATTAAAAAATGAGATATTTTCTGGTGAAATTATCTTGGGGTAAACATTGCAGCCATAAGCAACATAAGCAAGTATTCTCCCAGCAAATGAGAAAAGGGTTTAAAAAGTAAAAACTTCAGCAAACTAAGAATAGAGGGAAACCCCCTCAACTTAATAAAAAAATACACAAAAAGCCTATAGCTAACATAACACTTAATGGTGAAAAAGAAGATTTCCCACTAAGACTGGGAACAAGGCAAGGATGCCTCCTCTAACTGCTCCTTTTCAACATCATTATGGAAGTCTTTGCAAATGCAATAAAACAAGAAATGTAAATAAAGATACACATAATGGGAAGTAAACCTGTCTTTTTTTGCAGATAACATTGTTATTTATATAGCAAATCTGAAAAAAACGAAGAAAAAAGGAAATAAGCATTTACAGTCATCCCCTGATAGTCATAGGTAATTTGCTCCAAAATTCCCTGTAAATACCAAAATCCAAGGATGGCCATTTCTTCAGAAAGTGAATATATGAGAGACAGCAAGATAGTCTGATACCTAGACAGAAGTTACAATTTGTGTAATGTAATCACAGAAGTAAAATCCCATCTATCTCTGTAGTCTGTGGGTTAGAAGCAAGTTACAGGCCCTACCCACATTCAAGAGGATGGGATTACAGAGGTCATGAATAAAAGTCTGTTGAAGTAATTGAGGGTCCATTGGAAAGTGTGTTCACAATTGCTGAACATAAATTTTCATCATGAGAAAAATGTTTTACATCTAAATTTAGGTAGATAAAATTATAAACTGTAACTTTTGAATAAATCTAACTCCTTTGCTTTACTTCCCCGCACCTATCCCCCTCCCATACATATCTGTGCCAATTTTCTTATATAAAAATATCTCTATACAATCCTTACTGCACAAGTATTTATTGTCACGGTCAGGAATGCTTTTCTTAAAGAGAAAAAACAAAAAACAAAAAACCCTGATTGTTGAACTAGATCACACTGGTACAAATCAATGAAGATATATAGAAGCCACGTCATTGGCATTCTTAGGGTCACACTGCTGCCTACCTGACGTGAGTTAATTCCCAACTCTTGAATAGATGAAGGTTAATAGGCCACTGGCAAACCTAGGGTTTTTACTCAGCTGAAACTCCAGTATTGAGGTTTTATTTAATTGGCTATGCTAGTTTAGAACTGTCCTTTTAGAAAGTTACAGTAATTTCTTCTTTTGAAAAATGTCTGTTTATGTCCTTTGCCCACTTTTTAATGATCTTATTTGTTTTTTTTTTCTTGTTGAGATGTTTGAGTTCCTTGTATAGAACGAATATTAGCCCTCTGTAAAATGCATAGCTTATAATTATTTCCTCCCATTTCCTCCAGGCAACAGTAGGTTGCCTGTTCACTGTGTTGATTATTTCTTTAGTGATGCAGAATCTCTTCAGTTTAATTAAGCCCCATTTGTCTATTTTTGTTTTGCTAAGGCCTGAGTCTATGAATTCTCTGCCTAGGCCAATGTCCAGAAAAATTTTTCCTAGGTTTTCTTTTAGAATTTCAACAGTCTTAAATCTTATATTTAAGTCTTGAATCCATCTTTAGTTAATTTTTGTACACGGTAAGATATATAGGTCTAGTTTCATTCTTCTGCACATGGCTCTACAACTTTCCCAGAATTATTTATAGAAGAAACTCTCTCTCTTCATTATTCATTTTTGTCAACTTTGTCAAAGATCAGTTGGCTTTAATATGTGGCTTTATTTCTGGGATCTCTACTTTATTCCATTAAGCTATATGTCAATCTTTGTACCAGTACCACACTGTTTTGGTTACTACCTTGTAGTTTAAGTTAAAATCAGACAATATGATGCCTCTAGCTTTGCTATTTTTGTTTAGGATTGCTTTTGCTATTTGGGCTCTGTTTTGATTTCATATGTATTTTGCAGCAACATGAATAAAGCTGGAGGTTATTATCTTAAGTAAAATAACTCAGAAACAGAAAATCATATACTTATAAGTTATATACTTATATAAAGTCATATACATATACTTACGTTTATGTATATAAAAAGTCATATACTTATATATGTCATATAATTATACATATACTTATAAAGTCATATACTTTTAAAGTCATATACTTATACTTATGTATATGTATATAAAAAGTCATATACTTATATATGTCATATACTTATAAAGTCATATACTTATAAAGTCATATACTTATAAAGCCATATACTTATAAAGTCATATACTTAGACATATACTTAGACATAAGTCAAACTTATAAGCAAGAGCTAAATAATGTGTAAACATAAACATGGAGGGTGGAAGGATAGACATTAAAGACTTGTAAGATAGAAAAGTGAGAGGGGGGTGAGGGATGAGAAATTACCTAATGGTTACAAGGTATACTTTTGTGTTATGATTATACTAAAATCAGACTTCACCAACACATAATGTATGGACCTTGTACCACCAAACCTATAACAATGCCAAAACAAAGAAAATGACTATGATTTTTACAAGGCTCTTACCATACAGCTAAAACAGTCAGAAAACAAATGATTATTCTCTTTTCTTTACAGATGAGGTTAAATGATGAATGATTACAGCATTATTATACAGTTGATAAATTTGTGGTTGAACCACTATAATGAATGCTCTGATGCTCACCTAAATCCTTCCTTCACAAACGGGAAGGATTTGCTTTCAAATAAACAAAACTACCTATCCCAAGTTTTCATTCTCTCCCCTTACAGGCAGCCCATATCTAATAACTGATGAATATGAGAACAAAAATACAAACTTCCCTTCTCTCAGCTGGGTTCAATTTTGAAGGGCAATTACAGCTCCAGAACTCACCAGAAGGCCAGCTGAAGTCATAAGTCAGAGGCACCTGTGTCTCCATTGAAATTCTTCCTCCAGTCACTCACTTCCTCACAGGTATTGTTGCTCCTAGCACTCCTCCACAAACTTCCTCCATACAAATTTTCATTTCAGGGTCTACTTTCTGGGAAAACAGATCTATGGCAATGTTTTAGCTGTAACCTTCTAAACTTGGATGTTTGAAGAATTTATCAATTTAGGAATTCTCAGCAGGTTGTTTACAATAGGGATGAGTAAAATGACAATAGCAATGATAGTTGATATTGTTTGACAGCATCCCTATCCAAATCTCATCTTGAATTCCCACGTGTTGTGGGAGGGATCTAATGGGACATAATTGAATCAAGGAGATGTTCTTTCCTGTACTGTTATGGCGATAATGAATAAGTCTCATGAGACCTGATGGTTTTATAAGAAGGAGCTTCTCTGCACAAGCTTTGTCTTTGCCTGTTGCCATCCATGTAAGATGTGGCTTGCTCCTCATTGCCTTCCACCATGATTGTGAGGCCTCCCCAGCCATGTGGAACTGTTAGTCCATTAAACCTCTTTCTTTTGTAAATTGCCCAATCTAGGGTATGTCTTTATCAACAGTGTGAAAACAGACAGCAGGAAGCAACAATAAAATAAAGCAGGAAACAAAGGGAAGTTTTTAGCGTAGATCATTCATAGTTATGTAGCAAATAGTATTTCTACCACTACGAGTATATCTATACTAATCATAATTATAAGGCTAATCATTGAATCACAAGATTAACAATACTGATCAACATGTGCAACAAATCCATTTTATCATTGCCTATAGTGCTTAGTTTGAAGTTTTATTTCCATTATAGTAAAAGCCATTAGTTACGACTAAGATAACAAAAAGAAAAAAAGCCTTGTTTGGCTCTTTTAATTCTTTACATTTGCATTCTGGAAGGAACTGTTTTAAGAGTGAGAAAATCTGCCAAGTTTTTTCTGAAGCCTAAATTTTAAAAATGAAATCAACAAAAAGTCTTTCAAATATACTTGAATCACAATAGAGCTACATGGTGAAAGGTAAAGAATAGGTGAGGGAGACCTCTTCCTGACATTTTAATTCAGAGAACTACACATGTTTTATAGCTTAAAACTGCCTACTTATGTGACTACCAGGCCACTTGAAAATAAATGCACTTTTGATTTTGAGAATACAGTCAAGTAAAAAGAAGCATGAATAATCTTCAAAGATCTTTGAGATTGATATTAGAGCTCAAAATAATAATTATTTGTCTTTCTAGTGAGTAAAGAGAGAGTAAAGAAAGGCTAATTAGTCCCCATGCAAATAAAATTACAACATTTTAAAGCTAGAAATATTTTTATAAACCCTTTAAAAGAAACACAGGCATAATTGTGACCATACTGAAAGGCACCATTTGTTTATCTATTACAACTGCAAGTCTTTTCTTCAGTCGTTGTCATTGTCATATTTCTGAAGAAAAGAAGGTTCCTGCTGTGATACGAAGCATAAGTAGAATATTAATAATGCAGCAAACCCTGACTTCTCATTCAGTAAACAAACTGATTGCATCAGAAATTTATAAGAAGGAAGAGAAATGCACTACCTCCTAATGGCCCCCTGCCTGCCTAATTACTGTTTGGTTACAGTGCCTGAAAATTAGCATAGATATAGGTCATACCTCAAAGCATAAATATTACATTCCACCAAATATTCTTCATATAAATATAAATATTAAGTAAATTTACCATGCTGGGTTATTGTTCAGCTCTGAAAGTTATATAAATGCTCTAATTTAAGCTTTATGTATGCCTCAAGCTTAGTTTATTCCAAAAATTGATTATTTTTATTTCTTTGACACAGGTCAAAGATATTTGTCTCCATTCATTAATAAAACATGTACTGAACACTATGTGCGAAACTCTGTGCTAAGTATTATGGAGAATGCAAAAATGAATAAAATTTCATTCTTTACTTAATAAACTTAAATGATTTATCAAAATATATTCAATTGAACTCAAGTTTTTATAAAACGGAGACTTCTGAGTTGACACAGGAGGAGAATAAGGGCAAGTTGAAGGAGCTCACGTTTTCTCAATATTATCTTTATTTAATTTCACCTGTTTTAATGCTTGTGAGGAAGTCTTCATTAAATCAAATGCATTTTTTGTTTTGTTTTGTTTTAGTAGAAGCTTGAAAAATCAGTGAATGAGTTGGAAAGAGCTAGGTAAATTTCTATGGTTTAGTAATTTAACTTCAACACATTTTTATCACATGCCTCTTGATCCTACAGATATTAAAAGAATATGAGAGAATAGTATGAACAGCTTTAGGCCAACAAATTTGACAACTTACATGGAAATGTACAGATTTCTTTAAAAACAAAGTTACCAAAACTGACACAAGAAGAAATAAAACTTCCAAATGCCCCAACACTTATTTAAAAACTTTAATTTGTAATTAAAATTTTTACACACAAAAAAATGCTTAGGCCTTAATATCTTTAACAGTGAGTTCTGCCGAATACTGGAAAAAAGATATAATGTCCATCATATAAAAACCTCTCAGAAAACAGGGGCTGGGTCTCTGAGTCTCTAATACCAGAACATAACAAATACATAAATACATTATAAGGAAAGAAAATTACAGAATGGCCAGGAGTGGTGGCTCACACCAATAATCCCAGCACTTTGGGAGGTTGAGGAGGGCGGATCACCTGAGGTTGGGAATTCTAGACCAGCCTGACCAAATTGGAGAAACCCCGTCTATACCAAAAATACAAAATTAGCTGAGTGTGGTGGTCCATGTAATCCCAGATACTTGGGAGGCTGAGGCAGGAAAATCACTTGGACCTGGGAGGCAAAATTTGCAATGAGCCGAGATGGCGCCACTGCACCCACTGCCCTCCAGCCTGGGAAACAAGAGCAAAACTCCATCTCAAAAAAAAAAAAAAAAAAAAAAATTACAGACCAATAACTCATGAATGTAGACACAAAATGCTCAATAAAATACAGCAAATTAATTTAGTAATTTCTATACAGAATATTACATAATGACTATGTAGAGCTTATTTCAGCAATACAAAGTTTATCAAATGAAAATCAGTTAATGTGATTTTTATATTAATAAAATAAGGCAGAAAAGCCATATAATAACCTCAATAGATACAGTAAAATAAGTGAACTAATTCAACATCTTTTCATGAAAACAATTACCAGCAAACTAGTAATAGAAGGAAATGTCCTGAAACTGACAATGCACAAAAAAAAAAAAAAAAAAGCTTAACATTACTCTCATTCTTAAGAAGCATCAAAAGTTTCAATCAAAGACTAAAAACAAGGCAAATATTTCCACTCTTTTCACTATTCAACACTGTACTAGGTACTGGGAAAAGCGACAAAAATCCCAGAGCAAAATGAGCACACATCCTTCTATCAGAAAGTTTATATGTTTTGATATAACGAGAAATAAAATATAACCTTCAGTAAAGTATGAGAACATATATAGTTGTTTTAGTATAGGGGTCGGTCTAAATGTGTGTCTCAAAATTCACATGTTAAAATCTGAACCCCAAAGTTGATAATGTTAGGAATCGAGGTCTTTAAGAGGTGAGTGGTTCATGAGGACAGGGCCTTCATGAATGGAATTAGTATCCTTACAAAAGAGGCTCAAGCAAGACCCCTCATCCCTCTACCATATGAGGCACAACAAAGGGCACCACCTATGAACCAAAAAGTTGGTTCCCACCAGACATCAAATTTACCAGTGCCTTGATCTTGGAATTCCCAGCCTCTAGAACTGTGAAAAATAAATTATTGTTTTTTATAAGCCACCCAATATAATCTATGTTTTTACAGCAGCCTAAATGGACTAAGACAGACACTGCCTGGAGGGATTACTTACTACCATTTGACTTATATATAAACACGCTCCAAACTAATATAACATGGCTAATCTCCTGGCTGCATCATTACAAATGGAAACTGAAAAATATTCAACAGCTCAGACGTATGCCATAATCATAAGCCTTCTAGGTTATCAATTTGTTATCTATATACTATTGAATTAAAACACAAAACAAATAACAACACACACACATCATTTCTGAACTTACTGCTCTTTGAAACACATATTTTATATCTGAGAACAATCAACTGTACATCCATACTAACTCCGAAAAAATAGGTCTATTCAAAATGCAAGCTTTCAGAAAATATGCATGCCCATGATGAGGCCTATGTGAGGCACAAAGCTCCAATTACCATAGGACAATCAAACCTGCATTTAATTCGTTTATACCTCTCCCAGACCACACATGAAGCACTTTTGGAATCTAATTAGCATGAAAGGCAGGATAAACTATGCACAACAAATTGGGTATGAAACAATGTCCATTAAGATTATCCTCATTCCACAAAAGCGCTGTTTGGAAGTTTTTTAAAAACACTGAGGGGTTTGAAGTTTTCTTTAATTGACCTGAGTGCAGGCTCTTGGCTGAGTTTTCTGGGAGTTGTTTGGTTATGAATTGATGCTTTTCCTCAAAATGCTACTCTTTGGAATAGGCCTTTTTTTTAAATATCAAAAGAACACGGCATTACAATCAAGGCTACTCGAGAAGATGATAAATTAGTCTTTTGAAAACGGAGGTTCTTAAAATCAGATCATTTTATTAAGCTTGGATACTAATTACAATGGAAGAACAACAGATGCTTTGAAACAAAACCTATATTACTATGTTCCATTTATTCAAAAACACTACTGAAAGAAATGTAACATCATAGATGATCGATAGTAATTCCCATCAAGTCTTAAATATTATTGTTTAAAAAGTAATGTCCTCCAGGAAGAAATTCCATAGTGTGCATATTCTGAATGGACTTGTTTGTCATCCTCTGGCTGTCAGGGCACTAATCACTTATTTCAATTATTTGTTTACTTGGTTCTTATTCTTAAAGAACTTAAAGCTCCTGAAACAACTGTCATAGTGATCCTTTCATGTACAAGTCCTACTGCATAGTATGCACTCATATATTATTATGGAAAGAAGGAGGAATACAAGGAGTGGGGAAAGAAAGGAAGGCAGGATGAAAATGGGGAAAACAATAAGCTTTTCACCTGCCTGATTTAATTTTTTTTAAGTTTATTTTATAATGGAGTATAGTCTTTTTTCCTAAACTTGTCTCCTCATGGGACTCTCTGGGGGTATTTGTTAAAATAATCAATAATTTTCAACTCTATGAGATACTTTCCATCAACATATAAGCAAATTATTATATTTACCATATTAAAAAGAGAAAAAACTATTTCTCAAAGGCTCGAAATAAAGGGATGGAGGAAGATTTACCAACGAAATGGGGAGCAAAAAAAGCAGGAGTTGTAATTCTCATCTCTGATAAAATAGACTTTAAAGCAACAAAGATCAAAAGAGACAAAGAAGGACATTACATAATGGTAAAAGGATCAATGCAACAAGAAGAGCTGACGATCCTAAATATATATGCCCCCAATACAGGAGCACCCAGATACATAAGGCAAGTTCTTAATGACTTACAAAGAGGCTTAGACTCCCACACAATTATAGTGGGAGACTTTAACACCCCATTGTCAATATTAGACAGATCAACAAGACAGAAAATTAACAAGGATATGCAGGACTTGAACTCAGACCTGGACCAAGCAAACCTAATAGACATTTACAGAACTCTCCACCCCAAATCCACAGAATATACATTCTTCTCAGCACCACATCACACCTACTCTGTAAGTGACCACATAATTGGAAGTAAATCACTCCTCAGCAAATGCATGGCATTTCACAGGTTTAAGTGAAATATTGGTTGACTGCTTGTTATCTTCCTCCCTTATTCCTTCCTGTCTCCATTGTCAAGTACAATTATTGGCATAAAAGAGGTTTTTAATACCCATTTTTAGACTGCACTCCAGCTTGGGCAATGCAGCAAGACTCCCAATCTCTCTCATTCTTTCTCTTCCTCTTTCTCTCTTCCTTTCTTTCTTTCTCTTTCTCTTTCCTTCTTTCTTTCTTTAGTTCTTTTTCTTTCTCTCTCTCTCTCTTTCTTTCTTTCTTTCTTTCTTTCTTTCTTTCTTTCTTTCTTTCTCTCTCTCTCTCTCTCTCTCCCTCTTTCTTTCTTTTTCTTTCCTTCCTTAAAAAAAAATTATCTTCTTTTCTCTACTTCCTTTCATCTTTGTTATATGATCAAAGAGGTTGCACATGCAAGGATTAAGGTGAAGGCTAAACACTATAACTGGGCCTCCTGTCCTTATGCTGCTTTATTACTCTAAACACGCAGGGAGCAAGACAACGGGAGATGATCACACAATGAGATCATCTCTGGCACTCACCCTCACTCTTCCTGCACGGCTCAACTCTGAGCTCCTTTCCTGGCCTACGATGGCAAAGCAGTCTGTTTTATAATTATATTCCTTCACTTGGCTTCCCTGTAGTGAGCTTTTCTGATTCGACCACCCGACTAATCTGAAAGGAGAGACCAGCCTTTTTCTCAGCCAGGATGTGTTCAGTGTGCAGATTTAGGGTTAATGTGTCTTGGCTCTCCATGACTGTAGAAGAAAGCACCTATTTTTAAGCTTGGCATTAGACTTTCATCTTGGCCAGGTTCCAAGCTAAAACTTCAATATTACTTTCTCTGCTTCTGCTTCTGCTTCTGCTCTGCCTATACCTTATAGCAGCCTGGATTGCTTAAGAATGAATATGCCCTGAAAGCCAGCCTCACCTAATTACTGTTAGGAGGTGGCGTACGAAGAGCCAAGCTTTTTCATCCTTCTTCTTGGATACTCTAAAATACACATCTACAGTGGCTCCCAGAGTCCTTTATAGCATCAAATTTTAGTTGCCCACAATGTTAATTTGCCTAATAACGTATACTTTACTGGCCATCTGTCCATCCCACTCTCACTTCCCCACTTCCTTTACATTATTTTCTGTGTTGACATCCCAAAATAAATTAAATGCACTTTAATGCTTGCCTCAGAGCTTGATTCTGGGAAAAAAATTAAAGAACAAAACATACTCTCAACTGAAAACTTACATTCCAGCTGGGGATTACACATCTCCATTTGGATGTTTAATAGGCATGCCCAAAACTGAATGCTTGATTTTCCATTTCCCAAAAATGTTTATTATATCTGTTTTCTCTTCTCAGTTGATGGTCTCCAGCCTCTAAATCATTGTTCACTCATCTCTATTTCTCACAGTCTAAGAGTTCCCTACCGCATTTAACTTACTCCAACATTTTTTTTCCTATACTATTTATCTTATTATATAATCCACTTATATGTTATGTGATACTGTTACTGTCTGTCTCACTTTGCTAGAATATAAACTCCATGCAGGACTAAATTTCTAATATGTTCATTGGACATGACTTTGCTTTTTATACATTCACAGTCTGGCTTATGTCCAGCGATTAATTTTTATACTTGAGAAGTTTTAGATTTATTTATTTTTATGGAAACGTGTTTATGTGAGTATTTCTACATAGATAATTGTGAAATTGGAGTGAAAGTGGAAACAAATCAAACTAATAATCTTGGTGACTGGGGCCTGTAATGGTCATGTGAAAGAAAACATTTTTATGGTAGTTAATTTCAAAGATGCACATACATGCACACACACACACACACACACACACATGCAGTTGTTTAGATGCTCTTAAATAATATATTTTTCTTTTATTTTGTTAGAATGATAAATAGTTGGGTGCTTTTTGTAAAACATTTTAAGTTCCAATATGAAATGATACATCATCAAAGAGATCATCTAAATTTTCAAGAGAAAATTTCTGAAAAGTCATCAAAATTACTGCAAAAAAAAAAAAAGCACTAAAAGCAGAGCTCCCTTTTACCTTTTTTTTAAACAACAACAAAAAAAAGGCCAAAGTTACATTTGTTATAGTTTTGTTATAAATTTTTGAAATTTTGGCTATTTCTCAGAGGCACGCATTTCTACTCCATTTAAAGAGTGGAAATATACTAAATGCTGAATGAGTAGTTAGTGTTTGCTTTTCTTTGCTTGTTTGTTTTACATATTGGTTATGTTTTTGTTTTATAAAATAGTACTGCTTGATTTACTCTTAGGAAAACAGATTTCATAATGAATTTGCATGTTGGCTTAGTAAGAGCTTAAAATACAGAAGTTGATTAAAGTATTGCAATTCTGTTATGGAAACAAAAATAGTATGATGTAATCAAATAATCCCCAGTTAAGATAAATAAGCTGGCAAATTAGATAGCTACTTATGTTTTGTGTTTTCACTAACAATCAATGTCCCCTTTACCCTAATATATCCCTCTGCTTGACTTTATTTTAATCAAATCTTCATCTGTACAAGGAACCTGAAATCGTTTCTATATTCTCATCCAATCTATGATTCCCAACAATTTAAACCCAAGTCCTTTAAGAGTACCTCTAGTGACTAAAGATACACTTTTCTTAAAAAGCAGTAAGCGCTAGTGTTTGATTAAACAAACATAGGCTTTGCTTTTAGCATTCCTGTGTTCAATTACTCCTATAGATCACTGTGAACTTTGTATGACAGTGAGGGGAAAAAAAAAAAAAAAAAAAAAAACAGAAACAAACCTAGCTAACTGTAAATTTGACTTCTTGAACTTCACTTTCCTCAGTGATAAAATGAAGGCAAAATAGTTTGTGTGGGATGTTAGGAAGAATGCAATATATGTAATGTGTGCCTGATCCATAGAAGGTATTCAATAAATAGTAAATGTCATTATTAGTCACTTCTGCATCTCTTTCATATTTCTATTCACCTTATAACTGAGAATATTTTCCCTTTTATTACTTAACAAGCCCTAGACAACAACTGCTTATTGAAGTCTATTTCCTATTTCAGAAAACCATTTGTCTTTCCTAACAACTGTTAAATGTTTGCTTCCCATTTACTAATAAATAACTAATCAATTTCTGAATCTTCTTGAATTACGAAAAGCTCTAAACGTTTTAAGTTCCATCAGCAGCAATTATATGGCTCCTATGGTTACTATATTTTTTTTTTATACTTAAACTGCAATGCTAGCTAGCAACAAGCTTTTTTGTTGCCATTTTTGGTCAATCATTTCAACCTTTTATTAGAAGTGTTGGGGTGTAATAATTGACATTAAAATTGTATGTGGTTACATGAAGAGTGAAGAACTATTATTTTAGACTTAAAAGAATAATTTAGCCCCCGTGTATATGCTTATCTTTGCATTCTCTTTAACACGGGTTTTTACTGAAAAAAATAAGGGGTAAATATGATTATGAAACAGGTTGTCCCACTAGTTTTCATGTCTTTTATAAACAGTTCATATGCAAGCTGCAAATGTTTCACTTGATTAAAGCAGGATCTCTAAAAGACACATACCTGATAATATTTTGTTAGCCTAATTTGAGTTATAGCACTACTATAGATACTAAAAGTCTGTTTGCTTAAAGTCCCATATCAGTTTTATTTTCACAAATTTATTGCACATTTGGTGTGAATTAATGAGATATTAAGTCAGATATAATCACTGAATTAAGAGGATTTTTTTTCCTGTAAGCTTCCAGGGACACATTGGCTCTAAGATATATAGCAGGTATTATTTCCACAGTTCTGCAGAGCTTCACTTTAGTTTGTGTAACATTCCTTAATAGCCTGAAGACTAGCTTTTCTTGTCAGGTAAAAACTAAATTCCAGCATTAAAGATTGTTTATCAAGATGCTGCAGATGAATTAGTATAAGCATTATCACCCAGTGTAGCCCAGCTGGATTACCTTAGCTGGAAGGAGTTCTTGAAATTAAGAAGCTCAGTAATGATAAGGAAAAAATCACTCATTCTTGTTATTCCCAGATTTCAGAAAAAAAAGTGTTGAGAGGCAAACATCTGAGAAGAAAATAATTGTACTGCAATTTATGCAGCAATTGTTGACCATGGGTACACCTGTTATTCATAACCCAGGATAGTAGATCTAACTTTCCTAATGTCTTGGCATATACGGGAATGGAATATATTCATTTTGTCTTCTTGAACTCTTTTTAAATGGTTGATATTTGGGTAGTTTTGAGTGTTGCTAGTCCTGAAAACAGCATTAAGAAGAAATCTCTTTAGGTAGGTGTTACTTCAATATTCGACAAGTATAAGATATTCAAAGTAACTACAAGGCAGAACACATTTTTCCTCAGGTCTCCAACTACATCTTATTTTGTTTACAGAGATGGAGGAATAACATTCCATAATGCTTATTTGACTTCAAAAGGCAATAACAGACTTGTCTAAAGATCCATTTCCCATCACATATGTGCCAGAAAGCATTGCCTAACTTTGTCAAAAATAAGGATGCAAAATTAAGAATGAAAAAGAAGGAATTTCAGGGAACATATTAAAGTCTGTGAGTCATTATTTTTGAATATACAATAAGGAATTAATAATCAGATAATATTTTAAATCTTAATTCAATGGAAAGATAAGCTTTAAAAAGTATACATTTGCTTGTTATCCTTCTTTTCCTGAATGATTTTTAAATCCCTTCTGATGTTCTGATATTTTCCTTTGATACTAAAAAATACACCTGCAAGCTGAAATGTTATAGAAACCTATTTACGCAATCAATTCTAACTCCCTGCTATTTTCAAAAGAAAAAATACAATTTTCCAGAATATAATATAGAAAGGTGTGAAACTCTGGAATGTTTGATTATAATTATTTGTTTATAATTATACTCTGCTCTAAACTGAATTAAAGAAGGGAAAACTACATTTTAAAAACATTGTTTTAAAACTATTTTTAAGTGTCTATAATTAATACACTTTCTCTGGAAGAAGCTAGTTGCTGCTTCATTCATCATCATATCTAGTTCAGAACTTCTTGACAAATTAGGGAAACTGAGAAGTTTATTAGGTAATCTAGTTCTCGATGTCCAATAAAATTACTTATTTATATTCTTCTGGCACCTAGAGGGCATCCTAGGCCAACCAGCCTCCCACTGATCTGCCACCCATGGCAGGAAAGATTAGGAAAATAATTGCCCTAATTAAAATGCTGACTCGGAAAATCCTGAATAAATAAATAATTGTTATTGAAGTCCTATGTTTTACCATAGTTTGTTTATACAGCAAAAGTTAACTGATATGTGACATTTAAACCAGTCTCTTTTGTTTTTACCAATATCAGTGCCATTATCATACAACCTCCCACTGAAAGAAATGAAAATTATTAAATAACGTACCTAAACATCTCTCAATTCAGCCTTCAAATCACCTTTGTATTGCAAGGGTCTTTCTGTGCGCTATGAACATCCAGTCTGAGTTTGCAGTTACTCATTGAAAGAACCTGCAAAAAACAGAACATACACAGCAGGTTAATTTGTAAACTACTCTTCTCATTACAAAGTAAACAAGAAAAGCATTAACTGCATCCAGTTTTTACCTTCTTTCATGAACAGAGAATGCAAATTCTACCTTGGGTTTGAAAACTAAGCAAGACCTTCCCATCCAGCTGAGCCAGGTGCTAAAGTCACTTTGCATTTAATTTCAACTATGTGAATCAATGTTAGTATACATGTCTTACAAAATGTATTAGTTTCCCCATCCAAACTGATGATGCTAAGAAGATCAAGAAGATCAAAGGGCAAATTATCCTAAGATGATATGTTCTCACCAAATGTCACAGTGGCTGCTGGAGTACACTGGAGCCTCCAGACTTTGGATCTCACAGCCTTTCACTCCTTTACTTTTCTGTGTCATAGACTTGACTCCATCTGTGCTCATTTACTTACTTTTCTTACATCAATTAATATTTCAGTCTTTAAAAAGACTCCCATATCTCACTGAAAATCTTTATAAATTAATGTGTAGTTACAGACATTTCCTAAACGAGAGGAACAGAGGCCAATAGAATAAACAATAATTCTTGTGTTTTTATTTAAATGTAAGTCAGATAACTGCATAAGCTCTGTGTCAAAGCAGTCATTAAAATATGTCTTTCAAGTATATTTAAATGTCTGTTTAGATCGGGTCAGTAAATAGGGACAGCCTCCTCTTCTCCCCCAGCTTTGGCAGCCTCATTTTTGACCTTAAATATAGTAGGTCTTGTCTATAGTGCAGAACTCCACCATCCTACATCCAATTATATGAGGTTTACATTTTATTATGACAATGACTATTAAGGTAATTTAAAGAACTTCTGTTTGTTTGGATCTTTTCATTTACTATGGCATTATTCCTAGATTTCTCTCTGTTTTCAAAATTTCTCTGACCTTTAAATATTACTATACAATTAGCAGCCAATAATAACAATGTTCAGATTTTTTTTTACATGGGAAACATCAAGTGTTAGGCTTATTTGAATCTCTAAAATAATCCAACATTTTAAACTAGCAAAGAGGAAGATATCACGGTTCTTAATATAGCTGTGTTACTTTACCAAATCAATCAGAGTTGGATCATGCTATTATTGTCTTTCCTTTTGAGTCAGCTCTAAGTATTCTACACTAAAATTCCACGCAAAGATAATGCCACCCTGAAACAATACTTATCAGCTTCAGGTATTTCTGA
Source organism: Sapajus apella (assembly GCF_009761245.1). Classification (NCBI taxonomy): domain Eukaryota; kingdom Metazoa; phylum Chordata; class Mammalia; order Primates; family Cebidae; genus Sapajus; species Sapajus apella. The sequence goes on from NW_022436954.1 coordinate 25,478,584, forward strand.
ATTTCTCTCAGTAGCCTATGTGTTTTTACTGGTGACAGATTGTCATTTTTAAGAACTGCAAAACAGGGGGGCGGGACAAAAAAAACTGCAAAACAACAAAGAAAAATAATTTTTTAAGTGAGAATTAATCATAGGTGGGATTTGGAACCATTCTGAAAATTACCATATCTATTTCCATTGCCAACGCTTCCCCACTGAGCTTCTGGATATTTGCTATCAGAAGTACCTCCATGTGGGGAACCCAACTGTGTGAGTACTTGCAAAGCGAGTTTCACAAGACCGGTGGTCGAGCCCAGACACAGGGGCGCCTGATAGAGGGAAGTTGAGATAAAGTTGAGTCAGGAACAGAAAAAAGGAGAATCCTGTTAAAAGATAACCAGATGCTCGGAACCAGAAAATCCTGCAGTCACAAGGAATGATGTCTCAATGTAAATGTTTTTTATGAGCACCAGGAATGGCTATCACCTTTTATGACCACTGATTGTGTGTCTCTGCCATCCATATTGTATAGAGTATGTGAATTAGTAATCGGTTTTTTAACTTGCTTTGCAAGTACTCAGACAGTTGGGTTCCCCACACCTCCAGTTCAATTTTTTCAAAACAAAGCTTGTATTTACTGTGCTTTCCTGTATTTCCGTATATTTTTATTGTCTCCATGTTGGTAAGTTGCGTTACCATCTACCCAGTTACTGGTGTTAGGAATCTGGGAGCCATTCTTGAATTCCACCTTTCTTTCTTTCTGTCATCTACCTGAAATCAGTCACTAAGTTCTGCTCCTTCTGTCTCCTGAAGGCCTCTTTGATCCATTCATTCTGTTACTTCTACTCTAGTCCGAAGTAATCATTCTCCACCTCTATTAATGTGTCTCATCTGATATTTTTACCTTCTCGCTTTTCCTCCCTCCAACCCAACATATCCAGAAAACACAAATATGATTGTATAACTCTCCTCCTTTGACACTTCCAAGGCAACTGCCTTTGAGATTTAACTTCCAACGACTTCATAAAGCCTTTGTGATCTTGCCCATCTTTTCCTACTTTCCTAGCTTGTAAGCCTCTCTCTGAACTCTGACATTCTACAACCTTTACTAAATTCTCTCCATTTTGATCCATATCATACTCTGTCACACATCAAGGCCTTCTCGTATGTTGTTTCCTCCTATGGGCACTCTCGTACTCCCCCTTATTGATGTGGTTGATTTAATCATTCCATGATTATCTCTTACACACATGATTGCATGTGCACACACCACAAACATATATACTGCCCTCCAAGATAGAGAAGATCCTCTGTAGTACCTTGTGCTACCTCTAGCACAGAACTTACTATACTGTATTTTTAAATGTGTATTTCATCCAATAAACAGAAAGTTGGGAATTGTGTTTTATTTCCAATTACCTATTCAATGCCTATAAAAATGTCTGCTCTGTGGTAGGTATCAAAAGGTATTGAATAAAACCGCAAACAGAGGAGGTGCATTAATACATTCCATAGACAGTCCATCTTAAATAACGCATGGCTTACATAAGGTTTCAACCAATAATGAACTGTGGATAATGCATAGATGAGCTTGTGCACAAATTCCTAAGCACCTTGGATGCCATATTTCTAATCTACTAAAGACATAATATTCTATGTTGCTAATGAAAAGCCACTTCAAATGCTTTAGATGCCATACCTAGTAGCGGCAAAAATCTAGCTGTGAAATTTTGCTGTGATACAAGAAACTACCTAATCATTCATAGCAGTGGGATACAGAGGTACCTATAAATAATTCTAAAGCTTATTTTCTTATTCAAGAGCCCTCAATTTGCCTTAATATCTTGGCAAATATTCAGGTGAGATGATATATCTATATGCCATAAAGTATGAAAAATATAATTTGTGTGTACCTCAAAATTTTAAGTCATGCTATCAAAAGGCCAGTTTGTATATGATTGAAACTAAATATAGTACCTCTATAATGTGTGATTTGGGGAACTATGTTTATTTATGGGCCTAACTGATGTTCAAAGACTATTGTGACCTCCTTGAAGAAAGGGATTATCCTCTAATTATAGTCTCTTAGAAAACAATGAGAACTCAATCAACATTTACATAATGAAAGAAAAAAAACACAGCAATACAGAAAAAGAAACACATACACATGCAGTAATAGCTGAATCAAGCACCAGAATCATAAACGAAAGATACCATATTAGGAGGTGGAAATAAACTGATGTGTGTGTTCTTGGATATCTAGTCTACTGGAATCTATGCAGGTTAATATGCTTTAATTTAAACTTAATTGTAAGAAAACCAAAAGTTCCAGACAGTCTTTTCTTTAATAAACAGCTTTTGTTGCATGGAAGTGTGATGAAGACTTCTTAGAGTTCACCTTCTTTTCTGAGCACTTAGAGGTTTACACATCTCTAAACCTATAAACTTAGGCTCAGCTATATAAGTATCTCTAGCCAATGGCTTGTAAGCAAATATAATGTGAGTCACTAAAAGATTAAATATTTAATTTTAGTGAGAGTGCTTTTGTTTGTTTGTTTTGTTTTCATGCTGTATCAAGGAATTCTCACAATGTAAATAGTACATACTTCATGATAGAAGTGATTCTGTTTGTCTGTATTACCGAGTGGTGTCATGGAGGACGTTTTTCTATAACTACAAAGATTCTGATAATAAATAAGCCTTTTGTTGTTTTAAGATTCTGAGATTTGGGGGTCTTTGTTATCAGAGAGTAACTAAACTAGGATTAATACAGCTTAAATTTGTAATTACCAGAGCTGCTCAAATTGCCCAAATCCAATAATAAACAAGGAAGAGAAAGTTTCCAGAAATCTGAAAGTACTTCAGTTCACCTTTTTGAGACTGCACTGCCTGAAGATTTTTAGTCTAAAAAGAGTCTCTTCTTGAGCATAAAGTGACTCAATGTCTATATAAGTCTTTAATTACCTTGATATTTAACAGATGAAGTAGAGAAGTTAATATAGACAATGAATGTAGTCTTAAGCAGCTACCCCAGGGAGGTACAAAAATTGGTTGCTAGTAGTGGTGACCTTTAACTAATAGAAGAATGGAATAGCACTGGTCACCTTAGGGATTTAATGTGGTTGTTTAAGAAAAGAGATTGCCTGTTGAAGGTGGCCTTTGGCAGCTATTGCTGTATTTATGCTGTCAGCAATTCAGCCAGCACTGTGACTTTATGTTCCAAAAATGTAGACCAGGATAAAATGAACTACTGTATTTTTTACTAAAGAACATTAGAAAATTTTATTGCCATTAGTTTAGAACTTTAGGCTAAAATAAACCTTAAATATCAATTATGTTTTCCTAGATTAGAAAGCTTTGATCCAAAGAGTACCTTGTTCAAGGTCAGAGGCAGATCCAAGACAAGAACTCAGATCTCCAAATTCCCAAGCCAGTACACCCCAATAAATATTTAAGGAATAATGACTGAGAGTTACTTAAAATATTTATTTTGAAAAGTTCTGAATCATCAAATTCTAGCCTTAATTTTTGTTTTTTGATTCATACATGTGATGAAACTTGACCTAGCAGGATAACTATCCATCTTTCACAAACAGCCAAAGCAAGAGAGAAAAAGCTGAATCATCCATTGGTATTAACATATCAGGCTTGTAGCTTTGGACGGTACATTTTCCCAAAGGGAAATGGCAAATGAAAATGCAAGTCTGAAATGTTCAACCTAACCTCCTAATCCTTTAGGTCTCGGGTGAAATGGACACTGCTCCTGGTTCTCCATAGCATACAGAACTGGCTTCCTGGATATACAACATTTATATTTTCACAGAATCCTGTGCCTGCTCCATTGTCATCATCTTCAAATGTTTAGTAATTTCTGAATAAGAGAATGAAATTTCATTTTGCATGGATCCCTTGAAATTATATGGCCAGTCCTAATATTGTGTTTGCACTGAGAACACCTTGCATTTCTCCTTCATAGCAATGACTATGTTTAATTATGTACGACCTTGTTTGCTACTTTTTTCCACTTTTATAGTGTCAACTCCAGGAAAACAAAAAGTAAATTTTATCTTTTTCACCTTTTTATTCATCCTGCTTAGTGGAGTTGCTGTATTAAAACAGCTTTGATAAAAAATGTGTTGATAAATATACAGATGAATAAATCAAACGGATTCATTTTTAGTAAATGGATAAATGAAAGAAAATTGGAGAAAATTTTGGATTTGAATAGAATGGTAGGCAGCCTGGAGTGTTTATAGGGAGGTGCAAAAAATGACAGAAGATAGAAGGAGTAACGTACATCGAGTAAAAGCCAAACAAAAAAGTTGGCGCTTGTTATATGTGGAAATATAGAAGTTGTCATGAGCTTTTAAGGTACAAAACAATAACATAGTGCCTATGTTTCTAGGTTGAATTTTATATCCTTGAACATTGTATTCCTCTGATTCTGTAATAGGAATAAAATGTCATGGCATATTTTTACAATTTGGTAAAAATTTTATTGACCATCAACTATGTCATAAGCTTTGACTTAATCCTCATAAAATCCCTGTAAAGGTGGTGCCAATTTTTTTTAAAAAAAGGAAATTGAAACTTTAAAATATTAAATATTTTTCCCAATTTAACATGAGAAAAGGAAGTTATGGAATTTGGAAACAGGTTTCTTTGAGAAAATTATCAAAGTTTTCCTACCATTTAAAGATGTGTTCTTAGCTTAAGCCTTTACGTTTTAAGTGAACATTTAACTACTCTGTATAAACTAGCTCTGTGTGACTACTGGAAGAGAATCACAGAAGTAAAATATGCTTAGCACCAGCTACGTGTTCTACGAGAACATTTTCTAGATGAATTAAACCTCAAAGAACTTAAAAGGTGTCACTGGAAAGTTTCACTTTTTGTCAAAGTCCTGGAGAAAGATAAGAAATTTTTAGATGAATTTTTCTCCAAAGATTTTCCAATTACAAATGTTAATAACTTTTTTCCAGAGAGAATTAGAGGAGGGAGAGAATAAAATTGGGGGCCAGAGCAATACTGCATAACAACTTTTTAAACACTAAAATATTTAAAGAAAATGGAGCTCTAATTCAATAAAAACTATAAGACATAAAACAGTTTCATTTGATTATAATTTTATCTAGTTAAATCATAAAATAATTAAAATTAAATATTCAAGTCCCATCACTTTGAGATAGCTCTTGGCAACAGCCTCCGAGTAAATGTTTATGCCCATCTTTACCTAGAAGTTTACTGTTATTGGTAGTTTTACATCATTAGTACTACTATAATAAACCATTAAGTAAATGTATATTATGCTGTCTTCTTTCACTTTAGATACTAGCTGTAGTCCTGCTACACAGATGTCAAAGACAGAGACATATCACTTAAAGCCCTCAGTAGGTTGGAAATAAATGTGATATGAAATTGGGATGAGTAATCTGATTGCTCTACATAAAGAATATAAAGTCTTTACTTCCATATGTCAAAATAAACTCAATTTTATTAAAGGGCTGACTTAAAAAAAAGAAAACATGAAATTACTAGGTTATCAGTATAGGTTAGAGGATCAGAACAGCTAAGATTTCATTTTGGCTTCACTGCTAATTAGATGTGTGACATTAAACAACATAATTTATCTCTCACACCAGTCTCTTAATCTCTAAAATAGAGAACATGATTTATTTTATAAAGTTGTTGTAAGGGATTAAATTAGATAAAATATGTAAAGTTCTTAGTATTTTCCATAGGCATATAAGTATACAGTTATGTTAATATCACTGTTATGGTCAATCAATATGAATCTCTTCTCATAGATTACTTTGTCGGTTTTAATGCAACAAATTTAAACAGAAATACTAGACAAGATATATATTGTTATTGATTTTAATATTGAAACACTATCTAAATAATTCTCAAGCAAAGACAATTTTCTACTTGCCATTATTTGTACAGACATGCATTAATTTTTTAAATTTTATTGTGATAAAATTTATATACATTTGGAAATCACAGATAGTAAGTGCACAATTTGATGGGTTTTCACACATGTATAAACCTGTACAATGAACACTTCAACGAAGATGTAGACTAGTTCCGTCATCCCAGAGGGTTTTCACATAGCCCTTTCCTGTCAATCTTCATACTCCAAAAGAAATCACTGTTCTAATGCCCATTTTAATGGCTTTGCCTGTTTATGGATTTTGTATAAAAGGACTCACATATTTAGTATGATTTTTTTGAATGGCTTATTTCCTTAATATTATGTTCTTTAGTCACGGTGTTATATCTATTGATAGTAACAACATTCCATTACATGAAAAATTATATCATAGTTTATTCCTATACTGATGAACGTTTCCCACATTTTCTTTTCCTTGAATTTCTTAAATACGTTTACAATAGGGTTTTAAATTTCTAGTCTTCAAATTTTATCAGATGGAGCATCTCAGGATCTATTTGTATTCGCTACTGTTTTTCTTAGGTTGTATTTTGTGTTATATTTTTCTGCTTTGTCACATAATTATTTATTATTAAATATTTAGATAATATAGATCCTACATTTGGGGTATCAGTTATACTATCTTTATTTAAAAGGTATTGCAGTTTAGTCTGGCCAACAGTAATAGTTGTAGAAAATCTTTTCCATACTTTCACAGGTTTTTTGGTTTTTCCCTGGCAATTTTTTAAGAAAATTGTTATAGACAGAAATAATGAAATAATTATACCGTGATGGTAGTATATGAGTGAAAACTCAAATCCCATCACTTTGAGATAGTTCTTAACAATATCCTCTTGTATACCTCTCACATGAGTGAAAACTCATATACCAGCACCTTATAATTGTCAAAACTTTGCTACATTGATTTGGTTACACATGTATTTGTCTATCCATATGCCAATTGTTTATACATTTCAAAGTGAGTTGCAAACATCAGTAACCTTCACATCTAAAAGTTCAGCATGTCAGGCTTGTTTATTAATATGGAGCTACACTGATTTTTGTCCTTAGTCTTGAGAGCATGCTCTCCCTCCAAGATGTCATCACTGTCAAGGTGGGGATATTCTATAGCCTCAATTGAATGTTTGAGGTTCTCACCAAGATTACTTTGACTGTGGTATAACTCTAATGTCTCCCAGCACCGTATGATCAGTGGTTTCTCTGTTCAAATCTTGTCTCACAGTAGCCATTATCTTTGTGGAATCTTACTGTGTGTATATATCAGTGCAGACCAGTGTTCAGGAAGTTCTTCCTTATGCGGATAAATCTTATAATAGCCTTACATAGCTCTCTTCTCTTTATACAATGCCCCATTAACACTAGCTGCTTCACCACCCTAGAACTCATCACTCCTGAAGTTTAACTCAAACAAAATCTTGTGCTCTGCTTAGACTTCAAACCCTTGCTTTAACAGTAAAAACAGCATTGTCCAAAAGAACCTCCTGTGATGATAAAAAAACATCCAATTCTACTGCCCAGTATGAAAGCCATAAACCACACATTGAGCACTATGAATGTGTATTGTTTGCAGCATTGGATTTATCATTTTATTTAATTTTCACTTTAATTTTCACCTATGGCTAGTGGCTGCTATGTTGGACAGTTTGGGTCTAGAAAATGTTCCTAGTCAGAAAGCAGGCATATGTAATACTATTAATTATTATTTACTCTCTCCCAAGGTTCACATTACAGTACTGCCTATTGGTAAAGCTTAATAAGAATGGTCACATACAGTTTGTCCAGTTTTATAGATTTTTATTGGAAAAAGTCAAATTTAATATCAATTATTCAATTATTCCTGGGACTGTGGTGACTTTTATTTAAATAAAAGTATGAATTAGTTTTGCTAATACTGATTGCCTAGTAAAATCCATAGTAGAAAATAGAATGTAATATTTCCATCAAAACTGGGTCAGGTCACATACCTTGCATTCCTATGACTTGTGTTCTGTGACCCCTCTAAAGTACATTTTATCTTCTATGTAGGGTATGAGCAGAAAAAAAAAAGTCTTACAATTCCTAGTGCCTCCAACTTTGGCTTGAAGAGTTACTTCACAGGATGGGGTTTGACAAAGAACAAACAAAACGCAAAAAGGAATAAATAAAGCAAATTGCTACGTAATCATCTGGCTTAAAGAAAGAGAACCAAAGCAGCAGTCCAGGTGGAAGCTGGTTCCCTGACCTTCCTTTGTGCTGTCTTTGATCTTGTATTTGACTTTATCACACCATTTGCAGCCTAGAATTTAGTTACTGTAACTAGACTGAGCAACTTGAGGGCAAGTCTTTCATGTCTGTGTTGTTAGTCCCTAGTAGAGTAGTATAGTAGTACAGTATTTAATGCATAGTATACATCAATAAATATATGTTAAATGAACAAGCAAAGGAAATACTCATTCCATTTGTGCCTGTAAGTAAACTGATTAAGAAGAACAAGAAGTTTTAACTTAAAGCCTTATTTTTTTCTCAGGTTTGTGAGAATGAAGAAGCTTCCTAAACACCTATCACTAAAGGTAGATCACAGGGATCACAGGAAACAGGAACTGTTCCCTTAACTGGTTATTCAAACTTAGGCCTTGGCAGAGCTTCCGTCTTGACCTTCAACAGATTTATAGAATGTCGTGGAGCAAATCCATCATCACATACATAGAATAATAAAGATGTTACGTTGCTTTCACTTTGAGATCCAAACTTCCAAAAAATTTTCACTTTTTAGCCCAAAGGCATGGATGTGTACTGGAAAACACTGAGTTAAAAAAAAAAGTAGCCAATTATTTTATTTTCCCATATTTGTGAGGTGCTACTCATTAATTTTGTCATTTATACAGTGATCTAAACTCAAAGTGCGTGCACAGCATTAATAAAATGTTTTATCCATTTTCTGCTTAATCCCCCTACTTAATTTTCTTGCCATTGAACCTTTTGCTTAATTCAATTGGATGCATGGTTTCTTCTTTAGATCTACACAAAATGACTGAGAGTTCCTCTGCAATTACAAGTAATCCCACAAAGAAAGGAATAAAGACTCAATTACGAAGTGCGTTAAATATAAGCTGCACTGTGGATGGGAATACATCTCTCTCTACAAGTTCAGTGCAACGTGAAGAAAGATGAGAATGCAGTATGATAAGATTTCAACAGGCTCACATAGGGGAGCATTTTGCACATTTACACAATTTCAAATGCAGCAAGCTGTCTTAAACATATTTTTATAAAAATATGCCTCTGATGCTGAAATTCTTTGCAAAAAATAAAAATAAAAACTCACTGTTGTATTTAGCAAACTATTACTAAGTCTATTTTTTATGTTTTAAATTCACTATTAATATTCAAAGCAATGCATATACACATAATTTTGTGCAATTTTCCATTTTTTTCCTACCAACAATGTTTGGAATTAGTTCAATTCTGTATACATACATTTAAAATAACAAATACATAGAAATCTCCCTCTAGGATAAAGAGAGGGCAGATTCTATGACCATAACACATTATTTAATTTTTAGGTTCAGTTTTAATTTTCAACCTCCACATGTTTCCTTTTCTTCACTGTCTTTTTTTTTATTACTCATAACTTCTTGTTACAATAATATTTATCGATGGAGATAGCTGTCTAAATTTGACTAGAGCTAGAAGTTAGACTTTTCAAGCATATCTGACAAACAGGGATTAGTGTCTGAGTTGCTATGATTCAGCCAATACTGTTAGGTATTTCTATCTCTGTGAACATATTAAATTCTATAATGCTTAGATATTTGGTAAAAGCTATTTATGAGAAAATTTAGAAAAATAATGACAAATAGATCACACTGCCAATTAATCATTTAGTTCTTAGGGAAGGGAAAAGCAAAGCGATCACAGCAAATCAGCAGCACTGATTGTGCAAGAGAAAATAGCCTAGAGAAGAACACTGACTTTTGATTATAGAAAAGTGAAAAAATTGCATTTGACATCTAAATATGTCGTTAATTTTATGAAGAGGGGTTACAGTGGCTTGCGAATAGTTATTACTAATTCAAACATACTTGTTCTTTTGACATCCTACTCCCTCAAGAATACAAGCACATAATTAGTATGATGGCAACACACTTTGTTTAGAGAAGAGTGAAAAAAGCATGGCTTTACATCTTACTATCTAGCAGCCACACTGACTTGATAAATACTTGACAAAAGAATGTTCATCCTTTTGTAGCTTGATTGCCCCTATGCCTGTCCCTCTTATTGCCTTCATGAATTTATTTTCAGCTTGGAAGAAACTAAATACAATGAGTCTTTAAAGGAAGTAGGTCAACTTCTCATTAGAAAAAAAATAGTGAAAATAATAAAAATAAAAGGTTTAGGTATGTGGAATCCCACAAAGGCTTTTCTTTTGCCTTTTCTTCTTTGTATGTTATCCAACTCATATTTTTGGCTAAATTTTAGAGCATTTCTTAACTTTCCTTTGACAACCCTTAGTTCCCAATCCATAACTTTTTACTTTTTCACTTGTACAAGTCCCTTAATATTTCTTTACATGTTGGCAAAGATGCTCTCCTTAACCATGTTTTAGGCAGCCCCATTGGGCGTGTCCTTAAGAGCCTGGTGTTAGCAGGAATCTTGTCAAGTCAGTTGAGCCAGAATTCCTCCTTCTCTTGATGTTTCATTTCAGTGATTTTCTTTTCACCGACCCGGCACCCTGCTCCACAGCTATACCCTAGTTTCCTTGCTGTTGTGGAGTTGAGCCCAATCTCTCTGGCTTACTGAAAAACTCCTTTGCAGGAGTCCCTATACCTACTTCAGTAGTCTGAATAGTTTGCCTTATTATGTTAACAAGAGTCAGAATAATTTCTTTTTTAACAATATCATAAAATGGATCTTCTTGGCCAGGCACAGTGGCTCACACCTGTATCCTAGTACTTTGGGAGGGCAAGACGGGCGGATTACGAGATCAGGAGTTCCAGGCCAGCCTAGCCAACATAGTGAAACCCTGTCTCTACTAAAAATACAAAAAAATCAGCTCCTGTGGTGGCAGGAGCCTGTAATCCCAGCTACTTGGGAGGCTGAGGCAGGAGAATAGCTTGAACCCAGGAAGCGGAGGTTGCACTGAGCTGAGATTGAGCCACTGTACTCCAGTGCCACTCACTCTGAGCAATAGAGTGAGGCTCTGTCTCAAAAAATAAATAAATAAAATAAATGGATCTTCTTCCCTAGCTGCGGTAATGGGAGACTGGTTGAGGAACTGTTTCAGGTTACTATTCTTTGCCTTGCCTGAGAGACTTCTCCCTACCTTCTGTCTCATCAAGCCCACTGCTTTCTTGTTGCATATCTATTATGGCATTGAAAATGAGGATAATTTAACAAAAGTTTCATTTAGTATTTCATTATAAAATAAATACATATTTAAAGATTGTGCATAATTTTTGAAATAAAGAAAACACAAAAGGAAACAGACACACTGAAGGACCAAAAGGCTAAGAAAAACCTCCATTTTATATATATATATACACACATATATATATATACATATATATATACACACATATATATATATACACACACACACACATATATATATATATATACACACACACACACATATATATATATGTAGAGAGAGAGAGAGAGCGCAAATGATATGTTTGAAAGTTTAGAGAAGGAATAAACCAATATATTAGGTAGACTTACCAAAAATTTCACAATGTATAAAAGTGGAAGGGTGAATCAAATACACAGAGTCTCTCTTTCCAACACTTAACAAGAGAAAAAATCAAAGACAAATGGGGGAGCAAAACTAAATTATCCAGCAATAGCTGAACAAGAAAATTTCGAAAATCTGTATCCAACTTGAGAGTTGGAAAATTATCTGAAGTAAGGTTTAGTGGACCTTTTAACTATTTCCCCACCACAGTCCCTGCCTGCCAAAAGTAGAAATTAAGAGAGGATTAAATAAAATTCTATAAATTTTTTTTTCTTTTTTTTTTTTGAGACGGAGTTTCACTCTTGTTACCCAGGCTGGAGTGCAATGGTATGATCTGGGCTCACCATAACCTCCGCCTCCTGGGTTCAGGCAATCCTCCTGCCTCAGCCTCCTGAGTAGTTGAGATTACAGGCATGCGCCACCATGCCCAGCTAATTTTTTGTATTTTTAGTAAAGATGGGGTTTCACCATGTTGACCAGGATGGTCTCTATCTCTTGACCTCGTGATCCACCCGTCTCGGCCTCCCAAAGTGCTGGGATTACAGGCATGAGCCACCGCGCCCAGCCAAAATTCTATAAATTTTCACTAGTAAATTCTATATTGGGGAAGATGGACCAAGGCATCAGTAGATAACCTTACACATAGTCAAGAAAACACATCTACATCAAGACCTCAATAAAACAAGAAAAGCAACTAGAGTTTCATCTTCTAGGGAAATATGCTAAGTTAAAAACACTGCAGGATAAAATGCAGAAGACCTAGTTTAATTTTAATTTCAGATTAGCAGCAAATATACATGTAAATATAAACAAACACATACGCACATGTAAGTGTGTTTGTATGTATGTATATACACAATTAACAAGAGAAAAAGTCAGACAAAATAGAGCAAAAAAATAAGTTATCCAGCAACAGCTGAACAGACATTAGTATATGTCCTCAATATTGCAAGGGGCACATTTATACTAAAAATATATATTTGATGTTTATATGAAGTTAAAATTTAACTGTTCACCATATGTTTTTATTTGCTAAATCTGGCAACTCTTGGTTAGAGCCATCAGCTGATGACCACTGGAGTAAAACACATCTCTGGATGAGTAAAGAATTCTGGAACAAGATTTGCAACAGAATCTATCCTAGTTGTCTCCTCCTCCCATTTTCTTACCTATAAACCAGAGAAAAATGTTTGAAAAGTAATCCCAATAACTCAAACTGTAGCTCAAGCCACCAAAGAGAAATTGATGCTTAAAAAAAAAAGAAGGTAAAGTGCAATAAGAAAAGTTATCTGGGCCAGGCGCGGTGGCTCAAGCCTGTAATCCCAGCACTTTGGGAGGCCGAGGAGGGTGGATCACGAGGTCAAGAGATCGAGACCATCCTGGTCAACATGGCGAAACCCCGTCTCTACTAAAAATACAAAAAACATTAGCTGGGCATGGTGGCGCATGCCTGTAATCCCAGCTACTCAGGAGGTTGAGGCAGGAGAATTGCCTGAACCCAGGAGGCGGAGGTTGCGGTGAGCCGAGATCGCGCCATTGCACTCTAGCCTGGGTAGCAAGAGTGAAACTCCGTCTCAAAAAAAAAAAAAAAAAAAAAAAAAAAAAAAAGGAAAGTTGTCTGAGATTATATCAGGGCAAATTGAAGATCTGGAGATGTCCATAATAAAGTTTGGTAGTAAGAAAAGATATCACATGGCAACCAAACAAATATACCAGACCTGGATGGTAAGGTAAGGAATAACTTCGGTGGGAATTTGTGAGGAAAGTAAAGAGAGAAAAAAGAAGCAAGGGAAGAATGAGAAGGAGAAGTAGAATAGGGAAGAAGAAGAAAGGGGAGATGGAAGGGAGGAAGGAAAGGAGGAGAAAGGGAAATATAAATGAAAGACTCACCGGTTGCAGGGGAGGGGAGGGGACCTAGCCCAAGGAAGGGAAGCACATCGCTACAAAAGCTAAGATTCTAGGAGAACTTTAAATGAATGGGATTTCAAAAAAAGACTTAAAGTTCAAAAAGACATCAAAGATCACTTGACTGTAACAACATAATTCATTAAAGTTGAGTTTGCAAAAGTAAGAAAATATTCAAAGTAACTCAATTACAGAAATAATAAATAAATTAGAAAAGCTCAAACTGGCATGTCCGAAAATGCAATTACCGTTAAAGTTAAAAGGCTTGATATGAACATTGTGTTTGCAGAGAAACAAGCCACGTTAAAGTTAAAAGGCTTGATATGAACATTGTGTTTGCAGAGAAACAAGCCAAAGATTAAAGCAATTAAAAAAGACATTATACACATGGAAGACAAAGGCCTCTGTGTGCATGTGTGTGTTTGTGTGAGTGTAAATGTATGCAGAAAATATTTCCTTAAATGAGGAATTTAGTGAGTTATGTAAAAGTATATACAGGCCAGATGCAGTGGCCTGTAATCATGCCTGTAATCCCAGCATTTTGAGAGGCCAAGGCTGGAGAATCACTTTAGGCCGGGGGTTTGAGACCAGCCTGGTCAACATAGCAAGACCCAATCCCTCCAAAAAAATAAAAAGTTGTTTTTAATTACTTAGGTGTGGCATTGAATGCTGGTAGTTTCAGCTGCTTTGACTGCTTCAGCCTAGGAGGTCAAAGCTGCATGAATCACACCACTGCACTCCAAGCAGGGCAATAGAGTGAGACCATATTTCTAAAAATAAGGAAAATTCAATATCATTGGAAAAAATGGTGATTAACAATCATAAAATATATACCAGGTGTATTCTCAAACTTCATAAATGAAGGACATGATTCTTCAAGAGTATTGGCAAGGAAAGCAAATCACCAGCAAAAAGAGAAAATAGGCTGGCTTCAGGCTTCTCTACAGCCACATTCAGTGATATAAAAAAGGAGTTATGAACACAAGCTTCTGGGAGGAGAAAAAAATCTCACCCAAAAATATTCTACCCATACAACTTATCATTCAACTGTAAAGATATCAGACATGCATCTCAAATCTGATAGAACTCTAGAACTATAGCACCCATGAACTGTTTTTATAGGGGAAAAAAAAAAAAAAAGATGGAATCCAGCTAACCAAGGGATCAATAAAAAGAAAATGTAAGGAATAAAAATTATAATAAAATGGCTGGTGGTGAACATTAAATCCAGTAAATGTTTTCCTATGACTGAACATCTGGGAAATTGTAGTTCTAAGACAGATGGTAAATTTTATAAACTCTAACAGTTTAAAACATAACTAATAAATACGAGAAGGTTGTGGTGGAAAAGTAGGAGAAAGTATGAGAATGCTAATTTTTCTTTCCCCAAAGTAAAGAATTCATTGTTGCTACCGCAAGCTGAAAGTTGTAGTTAAAAACCACAAAGATTACAATCACGTAGTAGAATTAATCTTTTTGGAAAGAAAAATTAGCTTACCTTCAATCTCAATGCTATTTCTTTTTATTCTGCCAAATTCAAGTAAACTTTAACTTAAAATTTTAATTATAAAAATATATTTCTATATGCATTTCTATGTACATGCATATAATAAGATATATCTGGAAGGATATAAAAAATATTAAAACTGGTAGGATTTTAGACAATTTTTAGTTTTATAATTTTGGGTACAGCTTGAATTTTCTCTTATGATGACCCTATATAATTTTGATAGGAAAAAAACCACAAAGTTGTAGTGACATGTGAAGTCATTTCATACGCTGGTAGAAATATTTCTAGCATTTGGGGTTTTTTTGCTTTTGTTTTCTGTCTTTTATTTTATCAGTTCAAATACTATAGAAATATCTTGAGAGAAAATGATTGTATTTGTCTCACTATGGGAAATATTTGGTCTTCATGGTAGCATCCTTACCAGAACAAATGAATGAAAGGTAATACGCAATGGAAGAAAGTAGCATTGTGTAACAGTTTGTAAAGAAATCTCTGATCTAGATGTTTTATAATAAACTATATGGCCACTCTTACTGGTCCCATTCCCATGTTGATCCTGGAGAGCATGGTTCTGGATACAGCTGTTGCTTAATAAATATCTTTTGGGGTTTTCTGTATAATGACTTCAAAGACTTTTGCCTTATGGACAGGTTATTGAGTACAGGTCAACTAAAGTCAAAAAATTTTGATTAAGAGCTGTACTCTGTCCTAGATGCTGTTTTTATTCCCCATGAAAATGTACACAAACCAAATGTGCAAATGCTCAATAAAGAATCTGTGAGGTTAGGCTCAGGTAGGAAGAGCTCTGTGCCACATGGCCTGAAGATCAGTATGCAACCCCCATCAGGTTTTTGCATGGTCTTTTTTATATATTTCCAACATTTCAAATGGTTCCTTGAATTTTATGGTGTTTTTCACATGAAGATTTCACATAAGGTTGATTCTAACATCCACCACATTCAACATGCCCAATGTTTTCCTTCTTCATTTCAATCATACTGCTGTTAATATTAGGCACCTGATTTTCTTTTCCATTTTCCCTTCACTTTAATAAAACAAAGCAAGACATAATAAACATAAATGTAACCGACACAGCTGAAACTGAACAACTGATCTATTTTGCATGAGTCAATACATAAAAATCAAATTGAAACCAAAACAATTTTCTGTATAGAATATGAAAATGCCAGGCATGGTGGCCTATAATCCCAGCACCAAGTGAGATTTAGGTAAGAGGATCACTTGAGAGCAGGAGTTTGAGACCAGTCCACACAATGAAGCAAGAGCCCATATGTATGAGACATATAAAAATTAGCAGGGCCGGGCGCGGTGGCTCATGCCTGTAATCCCAGCACTTTGGGAGGCCGAGGCGGGTGGATCACGAGGTCAAGAGATTGAGACCATCCTGGTCAACATGGTGAAACCCCGTCTCTACTAAAAATACAAAAATTCAGCTGGGCATGGTGGCGTGTGCCTATAATCCCAGCTACTCAGGAAGCTGAGGCAGGAGAATTGCCTGAACCCAGGAGGCGGAGGTTGAGGTGAGCTGAGATTGCGCCATTGCACTCCAGCCTGGGCAACAAGAGCGAAACTCCGTCTCAAAAAAAAAAAAAAAAAAAATTAGCAGGGTTTGGTGGCATGTGCTTATAGTTTCAGCTATGCAGGAGACTGAGGCAGGAGGATCACTTGAATCCAGGTATTTGAGGTTACAGTCAGCTGATTGTGCCATGTCCTCAAGCCTGGATGACAGAGTGACGCACAGCTCCCCACCGCCCCCCAAAAAATATGAAAGTGCTAAGTGTACAAGTCAAATAAATGTTCACCATTCAAGGACCAGCTTTAACATGAAGAGCATTAGAATGCTTTAAGTTTCCTTTAAATTTGTTGAGATAGGGATTTTGGAAATTCGATCACAGAAAGACAAAGAGGAGTGAAACTGTCTATAAATCATTACAGCTGTAGAAAGAGAGAGTTTTGGCCAGAGACCAAAACATAATCAACAAGCCAAAGGTAGTAGATTAGTTTTCATAAGTGTTTACCCTAACCTGAATATGAAACACAGGGAATGACAGGGCTATTACTGAAACCTAGGCAAATTTAAATAAATGCTTCAGCCCCTGGAAAATATGCCTAAGGCAGTTACAATAGCACTTTAGCTAGAGAATGTGATAAACATCTCCTCCTCCACACAACTATCCTTCTTTAAATATGAGGATGAACATTTGCAGAGAAACGTTATCATAAATATTTCTGGTATTGTTACAACTAGAAAAAACTAATCCTCTATTTGGATCCTCACAGCTGTAGAAATCATTATGTCTTCAGAAGAGGAAGGTAAAAAATAAACCTTCAGCTCAAATGAAACCTTATTTTCATGCAAATATCCCTAGTAATATAACAGAAGGAAGAGAAAATGGAAATATGGTAAATACATATAGTCAATTGTCTGGAAATAAAATGTCTGTCAAAAGCCAATAAGTATTTTGAAAATTCTTGTTTCCTGGCAAGAAATGTAAGGAAAATGAGGTACTTATACACAGATGTGGTCATTATTTGGCACATTTAGAGAAAATCTTGATATTAATTTTTATTTTATTATATTTGAAATAGTTAACTTTCTAGTACTTATCAGAGCACATTTTATTTCCATTTCAATTTATGACTTTCATTATGTACTCTGAATTTAGACCACCTGAGATTGCATCTTTGTGAAATTCTTGGAAGTCTTAGCCTTTAGGAAAAAATTCCATGAAGTTCAGTGCTTTAGTTTCCTTGTTTGTAAAATGGAAATAATAACAGTATTGTCCTCAGAAGATTGTAATAAAGGTTAAATAAAACAATAAAAAGCACTGAGAATGATGCTCAGCTCATAGTGTATATTCAATGCAGGTTGGCTACTATTACAATTGATTTATCTACCAAACAACAACAGTTGTCTACACTTATGTGCTAGAAAAAGATCTAAGTGTTATAGTAAACAGGCAGATGTGAGCAGGGCAGGAGAGGGCCCACCCCACCAGGAATGTCACGCAACCATCAAGTGATGGTCCGGTGGTTGTTAGCTGTCTCTCTAAATAATAATAGGTCACAACCAGCACCAAAGAAGCGGTTTCCCAATAGATAGAAACACCTACCTGAACTGGCAATCAGCAGCTTCCCAATAAGATTTCAGGAATCAGGCAAGCAGGCTCAAGTATGTGCATTGAAAAAGAAAATGTCAGAGTTTAACTGGTATATGACTTTCCAGGAACACCCCACAAGAAAAGGGAAGAACGCCTCAGGTGAGCATGCCTACAACGCCAATGAACGCACTGCGCATGCTCACCTCCCAAGTGCTAGCAGGCGACTGATCATGTAGGCAGCCTACTGAAAGGGAAAAATCAAAGGAAAAGGGATGCATGATGCCAGGTGTATGCCAACAGATGAAACCCCAAGTCAAAAGGTAAAACCCTATATTTGTTCTTTAAGATGCCTGGTTGGCCCTTTTCCAAGTGTACTTTCCTTTCTGTTCATTCCTGCTCTAAAGCTTTTTAATAAACATTTACTCTTACTCTAAACCTCGCCTGGATCTCTCCCTCTGCCTTAGGCCCCTCAGGTGAATTCTTTCTTCTGAGGAGGCAAGAATTGAGCTTGCTGTAGACCGGTACAGATTCGTGGCCAGTAACTCAAATACCCACCACCAAAAATGTAAGTGTTTTACATGTATTAACTCACTAAATCCTCCCATCGCCTATAAATTAGTTGCTATCATTATTTTCCCCATTTAACAGAAAAGGAAACTTGGTAGCTGAAAGTAGATTTTCCAGAGCCTGTGTTCTTCACCATCAAGTTGAAACTGCCTTTGTAAAAATTATATCAGTGAGAAAATTATGATAATGAAAGAGATGTGACCTACCATCTTGCCTTTCTCTTAATTATTCCTGGGCTATTGGGCTAAGCTAACTTCAACAGATGTTTAGGCTAGAGTTTAAATGATAACAGGTCTCCCCCAAAACTCAACTGCCTTTATAAAGCTAATGGGAGCCCATCAGTTTTGGAAATTGGAAAGAAGAAGCCTATGTCCTGATAAGGCACAGACGTAAATGATTGCCAGCCGTTATCCGGGAGATTATAAGATATGCAACTTCCCCAATTACTCCTTCAAACAACACCACTCTTGCAGATTGGCCTTTTGAGATAGTTTTTCAGGTTTTTGAAATGTTTGACATCCATAGTTCTACCTGAGCCTGCCAACCACACTCCTGCAGCCCCACTCAGAAGTGATTCAGCCCACAGAAGGACAGCTTCGATCTGCTATGCCTTTGAATAATCCCTAACCTACTAGCTTCAAAGGAGTTAATTTGAGTACTAACTCCAACTCCCACCCGGTATGGCCAGGCTTGTGTCTATTAAACTTTTTTTTACTGCAATACTGTGGTCTTTCTTTATGCAGTGGGAAGGAAGAACCCCTCAGGCAGTTACAAATTGATTCTCAACTTCAGCTGTACCACTAGAATCACTTAGGGGAACTTTCAGTAGCTCTGATTCTCAGTTGTATGCTAATTAAATTGGAATCTCTAGAAATGGCCTCAGTCGTTTTTAAAACTCCTGAATCATGGCATTGGGCTACTCCATAACACCCGCCTTTCAGAGTGAAGAATCAGAAAGATACTTAAAGTGAAAGAAGAAAACCTGATGAAGCAGGTCTTCTCACAGCTACTCCAGGTTCTTGTTACAACAGCTAAACCCAGAAGTCCGATGTGTCTACAAATGAAATGAAGTAAATAAGACTCAGCAGCAATTGCTTACTAAAGCAATGGGAGACAATATATTTACCTTTGTTATGATTAATGGCCTCAGTAGGAAGGAACCATTAGCAATTCCATTAATCAGTGCTCTGTTCACTCTTGCTCTGTGGACCATAACCACGGGGTAGCTTAACAAATAATAAACTATTCTTGTCAGCATGTAATCCTGATTTCTTGTTATGTGAGGCAAAGTTTGAAATGAGAAGTTCTGTTTATTCACAGCTACATGTGATGAGGACAGAACACATTTAAGTGAATTAATAGTATTATAAGAGAAAAAATGATTCCTGATGAATACTATTACTAATGTTCTTCCTTCACTTCTATTACTATTCATTTCTGTATTTATTCATTACTCGACAAATACTCATTGAGCATGTTATATGCTACACACAAAGTGTGTAGCATATAACACATAGGATCACATTGATAAAGATGATCGACATGTTCCCAGTCCTCCTAGATTGCACAGTCTGTCGTGTTAAAAAATAATAATAATGACAGTCATTGACACTTGTTACAGCATGATAAGGTAGACTTTATCCAAGACCATTGCAATAGATATACAGACAATGGGAATGGGATTTTGTAGTCAGAGAGAGAGAGATTGGGCTCAACTCCAAATACAGCTGGGCAAGTGGGAGTTTATAGCCTTGGAGCAGTGGATGGAAAATTACTGAGGTAATATTACAAGTACGTAGGATTCTGTCTAAACTGACCTAACAAGATTCTTGGTAAAGACAGGCCAGGGTGATCAAACATCATCTTGGAAATGGTGAAGGGTCAGGAACCCAATAAGATACTGAGGGTGAGAAATCAAGGGTGGGGGATTTTTTCTAAACTGACTTATCGAGGTTTTTGCTAAAGCAAATTTTACAAGGAAATGCACTGAGCACCAACGAGAAAGTTCAGGAGGCTGAATAAAGATTGGCCAAGCAAAGGATGGTTGTCAATCATTAAGCAAAAACACAAAAAGTTTTTAAAGCTAATGACTAGCATCTAGAATTCTAATTTCTTTTATCATCTCCAATCAACATTGTAACTGTTTATCTAAGGTTCTAGGCCAAATAGCAAATAGTAAACTTTCCAAAAGTCCTTTTAAGTTTGAAGACAGAATTTTAAAATACCCTAAGTAAGCATCTACCCTAAAAGTGTTATTAGTCTGGAAAAGAAAATAAATGAATAAGCTTTATCTTAGTAAAATGCCAAGAGAATATTTGATAATATTCACGGTATGGAGTGGGTTAGTGAGAATGAATTAATTTATCAGGTAAAACACAACAGCCATGATTATGTTATTCATCAGAGATCATACTCAAAGCAGATAATAAATGTGTGTGTGTGTGTGTGCGTGTGTGTGCACACTCCATATACACTATTGTCTCAGGATCCTTAGGGTGTTGCTTTTCCAGATGGAAAACTTGCGGCTGGTGGCACCTTTTCAAGAAGTTTTGCTGGAGCCTGCTGGGTTTGTTACTCCAATTCAGCCTGGCAGTCTGCACTTAGTTCGTGCTACTGCATCAGATCCCCTGCCTGCCAAGGGCAAGCCAGGTGCCAAGCACTGGGTGGTGTGTGAGTGAGGGAGCATGGGGTCTGGCCACTGCACACAGCCAGGCATACCAGCTACTACAGTGGGGTGGGCAGCCCCAGAATCTGGCACAGGTGCTGGCTCCATGTAAGGCGGCATCTGCATCAGATGTACCACAAGCGACTTCTGCTCCCGCCACCTATGGGTGGATGAGGGGAACTCAGTGGTGCCTGGAAGCTCAGAGACACCAGAACTGCAGAGGCCCAAAGAGGATGTTACAGTCTCGGCTCATGGAGCCCCTAGGTCTGGGCTCCCCAAAGGGCCACAGCTCTACTCCTCTTTTCGTCCACAACATGGCAAGTAGGGAATGGGGGCCATTTCAGTCCTGTTTGTCTTGTAGTTCTTTTAGTCCTGCCATTTAATGGGTCCTGAGTTCTTGTTCCACATCCAGGGAGAATGAGGAATGTGGACAACTGGTGAGGGAGCAAGGCAGAGAGGATCTTTATGGATCAACAGAACAGCTCCCAGAAGATCCACAGTGGGTAGAACTTTTCTGCAGGCAGGTCATCTCAACGAGTGTCTAGTTCTCAGTGAAGAGGAGACCTAGGGTGGGTAGCCACCTTCCACAGGAAGGTTATCCTGATGAGTGTTGAGCTCTCAGCAGAGAGGAGACCTGGACTGGGTAATTCCTATCCATAGGCAGGTCATCCCAACCAATCGAGAACAGCCAAAGTGGGTAGCTTTTTCCCCACAGCTGGTAGTTCCCACGTCTGTGTGAGTCTGGCTGGGTCCAGGGATTTTATAGGCTCAGAACAGAGGAAGTCTGTGCTGATTGGTCAACAGGTGGCCATGGGTGGGCCTGGAAAAAGCACCATAAGTTCTCACTCTGAGGTGTGGAAGCCACTTGAAGCTGGTAGCCTGGCTCTCAGGCTTCAGCCCATCCCTGACTTGGAGGTGATATTTCACCATGACCTTCCCCTCCCTCCCAGGAACCTGTCTGCCTCCTGCTGCCATCAACATGCCCTACACGGCACCCAGGCTATTCATGCTGAGGCACTCCTGTAGGCCTACACCAAGCCACTCCCAGCTCCTCCTAGGTCTCTCTCCCATGCTTGTCAGTGCCCAAAGTCTGGAGGAAACTGATGTAGCACGGGGCTGGCATGTGAGCACTGCCCCAAGCATGCACATACTCAGCCGGGTTGCTACAGCACCCAGGCTCAACCTCAACTATGCCAGGGAGTGGAAGCTGGCCCTTTCAAGTGTGGGGGAGCAAGGGCCTTCCTGGGACCTGCGGGTTAAGGGATGCCAAGGTCCAGATCCATGGCTGGCCAGCTGCAGCTGTACCTAGGAGTGTAGGGCTCCTGCCCTACAAACTCAGTAGAGGACAGGGCTCTCATCTGTTTTCAGTCCCTGCCAGCTCCATGGAGCACACAGCCCTGGCTGTACCTCCCCCACTGCGGCCAGAGTCTTTGCAGTGGCTGCTTCAGATACCACATCACTGCCATCATTATATATTACATATATATATATGTAAGTTCTTGCTTTAAGATCTTGCTTTAAGATCTTTAGGCATGAACCTGTCATTCTACCTTCTCAGGAGAAAATATCTTAATACATGATCCAAAACACTGTCAGTAATTTGATAGTTTTCAATTATTTACAATTCAAATTTTAACCTTTTCATAGTTTTTAGCAAAAGATATTTCTCAACTAGTCAATTTATCCCAGTTATATTTGACTTTTATAAAATAAGTTTAAAACATCCTAAGATAACATAATCAGGTAAAAGAGAAAATTGATTTTATTTTCTCATCACTCCTGCCAAGGTGGATAAAGTTATAGTCAATACCTATAATTCCAGTAATGGGATTCACAATGCTGCCTGAAAATATGGCACCTTGGCATATTGAATATTTTAAGCTGAAGGAATTTGAGAAAACAACAGATGGAGGAAGCTCTCTCTGATCTTTCTTTGACTCTTGTTACCTGACACAAGTCAAGAACCTCATGTGAGAAGGGTCCTCTCTACACCTAGAGAAAAGGAGCATACTTTTCTTCGTCCTGAAGTTTAACAGAACACAGAGAGAAATCCAAACAAATAGGGGTTGCAGAGTTTCCCCAGTTTATTGCATTTAACTCATACACCCTTTGCTATGTTTCTCCATGACTCTCCACTCTTCAGAAAACCTAGTGTAAAAACACTAAGGTTCAACTCCTTATACAGATCTTTATTTCCTGATGAAGGCTCCTGTATTAAACTATTCTCATATTGCTATAAAGAAATACCTGATACTGGGTAATTTATAAAGAATACAGGCTTAATTGGCTCACTGTTCTGCAAACTCTACAGGAAGAATAGTAGCTTCTGCTTCTGGGGAGTCCTCAGGACACTTACAATGAAGGTAGAAGGTGAAGGGAAAGCAAGCATGTCTTACATGGCTTGGGCAGGAGAGAGAGAGGGAAGAGGGAGGTGCCACAAACTTTTGAACAACCAGATCTTGTTTAAACTCACTCACTATATAATACCAAGGGAGGATAGTGCTAAATCACTCATGAGAACTCTGCCCCCATTATCCAGCCTCCTCCTACCAGGCCCCTCCTCCAACACTGGGGTTACATTTCAACATGAGATTTGGGTAGGGACACAGACCCAAACCCTATCAGCTCCCATGTCAGTAAATCTTACTTTACGTAAATGTGCATGTTTTTTCTTATGAATTTTTCTTTTGTTACAAGGGCCCCAGCTAACAAACCTAAAATGGATAGAAGAACAAGATACCTTTCCTCCCCTACATCACCAAGATATCCTTGCTCAATTATGCCCTTCCCATATCATCTATATACTACAAGAAATATGCTAAATTATTATTGCTATGCTACTAGGGAAGAGCGAGCATTTATGTTAAAATACTAGTTTATATCATAAATAAATACTCTTTTTTATGATAACACAGTGGTATTGGGAGTAATATATATTGCTTCATAATTGTTGCCAAAGCTTCTCCTAGGAGTTTGGCGTGAGACAATGAAGAATGAATAAACTATATTTTAAAAGAAGAAATATTATTTCAAGTCAAATTTTATGCCCAAGTCTTTTTCTACTCCTTCTTGCCTCAGCTCCTCCTTAATACCTGAGGATCCTTATAATTAGAAGGAATCTCCACTCAAATTTAATTATAGATGAAATGACTATGTGTGAATCTACTTAATTTCATAAATTCTAACTGCTGAAAACCATGGAATGTTGGAGATTGAAATAAAATCGCATACAGCTGCAAGTGTCTATTTAGTACCATCTGGGTTTTTATTCAAAATATATCCATTATCTAGTCCCTCACACCTGCTATGCTCCCTTAAAGCCTCATGAATTCACATTCAAAGTGAAGAGAGAAAGTATTTTCTTCCATCCTTTTTTTGTTCCATACTTCTCGTGCAAAGTTATGTTTCATACGATGTCTTTGATACTACATAATGATAAACTTATGGAATTCTTTCTTACTAAGATTCAATGCCTAAAACATTTTTTATTATCATCCTATAACCTTTATGAGTTGCTCATAATTGAAGATCACTGAAGAGATTAGAAGACAGATCTTATGTCAACAGCTTCCCTTATCTGACCAAGGCAGATTCTACCATTAGCCACACTCCTATAAGGAAGTTTCCTGTTTGGAAGAAGATTGACTCCTAGCGTGTGGAGGTGTCAATTCACCTGTCCAGCTCTAGGAGAGCATCTGGCTAAAGAGACTGTCCTTAATATTAGGTTGAAAAGGCCCAACAGAACTTTAGTAATTTCCATTTGAAGTCCTAACCCTATCCTCTTTTGTGAAACTAATATATAAACTCTTACTTTAGGGTATTCTTCCAGTTACTAACTGCCAAATTCTCCAACATGGGTAACGCATTTTTCTCCTGTGAATCTGTCTATTGTCAGTTAATTCACATCCCCCCAAACACTTGGACCTAGATTGGTAATTGAAAATTTGTTCTTTCAAGTGTCAAAATTCCACACATACTCTTGAAACTCATAGATGGTTCTGAGGGAAAAATATCACAGACAAGTAGATGATTTTTAAAACATTTTTCTAAACACTACAAGGGGATAATGAGTTTCCCCTAAATATCTGGATTCTCCCTTTGCAGAAATTTAGATCATAGCCCAGAGTATATGTAGATGTAGCTAATCTTAGGAGGATTTCATATATATCACTGCTTCAACGGACAGTTTGTTTCAAATACAAATCAAGTCCCAAGGAACTAGAGAATTAAAAGATGAAATTGTTAAACTCTTGTTTGCCTTGAGAGAACAGAAACCTGCTCTTTGAAAGTTAAGGATTCACGTGACACCCAATTGAAGTTTCCATGTTTCTAGCAGCCCAAATTCCAGGCTTAGATGAAGATGATTTAGATTTTTGTTGGACCAAATGAGTTTAAGCCAGTTAATGCAATCCAGTCATTGTTACAAACAAACAAATAACATGCTATGTCCCAAATATTGAATGGGACATCCTAATATGTCCCATCATTGCTTAACTAAAATTCAAATTTAATAAGAAATCTTCCATTTTATTTAGAAGTCTTATTTATAATTTATCTAGAGCACTAAACAGGATTGAGAGTTAGTACAACACGGTGTCTATACTCTCCATTTATAATATCCTTTTTATTCTTTGTTGTTTGGATTCTTTCTCTTTAGGGAAAAGACTAAACGACAGATTATGAACAAACCTTAAGTAACAGCATTTTACTGGGCAAAAATATAAGTTGTTATATCTAACTATACATAAATCACTGCCAAATAAAAATACAGAAAATCTCAATAACTCAAAGCATTATAAGCTCCATCTCTAATGCCTAAAATTATAATTAGTCATTTACCAAGACTTTGAGGGAGTGGTAAATAGAACTATTCGAACTAAATGAGAAAAAAAAAAAAGAAGGGTAAGGGAATGTTAACTGCTTGCTACCCAAAATATAGTGCCTGGACCAGGATCATCAGCAATGTCTGGGAGCTTGCTAGAAATGCAGAATCTCAGGACACATCAAGACCTACTGACTTAGAATTGGTTTCAGCAAAATCTTCAAGGGATTTATATACACATTAATATTTGAAAGGATCTGTTCTTGATCATGCAATTCAAAAAATGGTAAACATGATCATTAAGGGTCACAAAAAGGAGTCAAGAAGACACAAAATAAGAAAGTAAAGCATTTTGAATGTAGATTTCTTTTCCGCTAGCCAATTTCTCTAAGCAGCAAGTAGCCTAGTTCCTGTGAACAGGAGTTGCCTAGATGAAAGGATATCCCTTGACCCTCCACACTCAACAAACCTAACCAGGTGAATTATTTAAGGCTAGTTCACTGTCCTTTATCTACTACTTCTCTGAAATAACTTAGGATATAACCCTATGCATTTGAAAGAGGAATATTAGGCACTTTCTAATTGAATTTAAGCTTGAGCAAACAAGTAGATATAATTATTCCAGGTACATCAGCAAAATCTGCAGCCAGAATACCAAGTCAATTTTGTTTTAAGTGCATACATATTGATAAAAATCTGACCTTAACTACCTTTACTTGAAAAATATCCCTAGTATAATATATGACAGCCATAAGAATGCCAATGACGGGATATATTTAACTGGGTTTGTAATCTCATCCCCTTAAAATTACCTTGGGAGAACATGGTCATTTTCCATCCAAGGACGAGAAATATCAATATGTATAATAAAATTGAATCATATTTTATTTAGATAAATTATTTTCAGTATTTTTAAAGTGTTAGCACAATTTTTTCCGAGCACTTTGACAACCTTCTGAGAAATATCTAATTTGTGGGTGCTGCCTAGCAAAGAAGGCATAATGATTCAAACACAAGTTAATTACATTTATATACTCAAATAACTGCCCCATTTATCAGAAGAGAGAAGGAAATACATAGGAATTGGTTGGGTCAGGTAATTGACTAGTTGCAAAATGGAATTTGCTATTTGCTATTTCCTAATCAATTGATTTATCATGATTTCTCAGGTTAAGCCTCTAGCATCATTTCTGTCAATCCATCCAAAGGAAGCTAAGTTAGAGTGTGGTTGCATTAAAG
This sequence comes from Sapajus apella, assembly GCF_009761245.1. Classification (NCBI taxonomy): domain Eukaryota; kingdom Metazoa; phylum Chordata; class Mammalia; order Primates; family Cebidae; genus Sapajus; species Sapajus apella. The sequence continues at coordinate 25,506,059 of NW_022436954.1, forward strand.
CCACAAATACTCTGGGAGGATTGCATTTTTGTGTTTCCCAGGACAGTACAGGTGTGTAACAAACTATCCTAAGAAGCTTGCTTTTTTTCCATTTCAGAGGCAAGTGACAGGTATTTAACAAAGGAAATTAGACTAGGCTGTTCCTACAGAATTGGAGAGAAATTAGGTTCAAATTATCTCTACCAAGTATACCAAACCCCCCAATATAAACACACAAATCTATTATCTCTATCCCTCCACGTTCCTTGCAGGCAGAATTCTAATTCTATAAGATGAGTTCCTTTCCATTCAGCCACTAATAAGGGAAGAAACTTCTTCTCAGAAGTGGAGAATGAATGTGTGTTTATGCCAATCCAGATAATTTATTTTTTCTCTCCAGTAACTGGTTTGGAAAGAAGTATGTAATATCATTTTACACAATGTGATTCTGCTGAGAGGTCAGAGTTTTCTAGAATTTTAAAAAGAGGTGCATAAAGAGAAACTTCCACTCCTTTCTCTGGGTGAAATTATCTGCACAAGATACTTGGAATTACAACAAGCCATACTGGGGCCATGAGAGCAGCTGACATATAAAAAACCAAGGTTCTGAAGTTGGTGGAAAGAAAAAAATAAGATCATATAATTGAGCCAGTGAAAAAATCAAATCTGGAACAACCTAATCTGTTATGTAAGATAATAAATCTATTTTGAATTTGGTTTCTTTTTACTTGCAGCCAAAATTTCTTAACTAACAAAGACCACTAGCCAGAGTCTGTCATTCCTGTCTGATCTGTTTTAGAGAGACAAATCAGGTGGAAACACAGAGATCATTACACAGGTATATGATGACTCACAAAATGCATATACCTAAATAAAGGGAAGAGTGTTCTGCAAACTTAAGACAAAATGTTATTTCATTCAGTGCCAGGGTAGACCACTAGTGTTTCCTTCTATAATATAAAGGCATCTATACACTATACAACATGTAATCTACTTAAAATGATATATTTATGAGTTAGTAATCAGAATTTAAAATATTGGGCTGCTTTTTACCTAATATGATCTCCACTTAGGTTCCTATTAACTAATTTTGTGTTCATTGTATATGACATTCATTCAGATTGCCCATAGCTATCATCCTGAAATCTATGTTTCAAGTAAAATCCTGAACTGAAATTGGCTTAAAAATAAAGATAATGTATTGGCTCAAAAAATCCAATTGCTCTAATTATGGTATCTACAGACAAAGTTCCATTTTCTCAGAAGTCTAAACAAACATCTCACAACTCATTGGCTGTGATGTGTATATAACTCCAGGCTAGAGTGAAGAAATAGAGCACAATTGTGCAGATTAATCATTGACTACTCCTGGAACATGATTGGAGTTAATTCTACCTAAGCCAACTGGCTGATGAAGAAAGGGGAACATCCAAAAAAAAAAAAAAAATCATGGTCTTCTTAGTGAGATAAGTAAGGAAGAATGAATGTGATGGAAACAACAAATAAATATTCATTACGCCATGGAGAAATTAACATTAATTATTTAGAGACCATGCATGCAAATGAGTAAAATTTTGTTTCCGCTTATTATGTTTAAATCCTGCTATTTTTAAGATCTCATCTCTATTTAATCAGTTTAGGGATAATGGTTACAAATTTGACCCACTGGAACTACACAACATTATAGAAATATCACAGATATTGCAGTACAACTCTTAAGTAACAAGGCTTATATTTGGCAGGTTGATTATACATTGCAAAGTTTTTATGTTCTAACATTAAATTCCAAATGTGTCCAAAACCCTCACAATGTCTGTCACTTGTTCTTTGTTGTAAGCACCAAGAAAAATGTCCACAAAGGAATTTTCAGAGAAAGTCTAAATGCACTTTTATCTATGATTAAATTCTGTGCACAAACTTGCCCCACCTTTTTTTTTTTTGTTCCTCTCCAACACCTCCACTTGGCAGATTACTAGGTGGCAGAGGGAGAAAAAAGAAATTTTCTATCCTTAATTCTAAAGGAATTTTAAGTCGAAATATTAGTTTTGAATGCCCACAACTTTCACATAATAAATTTTTCTCTCACATTAAATACTTGCACAGTGTATTCATCTATGCCCCATTTAGCAACACGTTATAGAGTTTTTAGATAATTGTGTGTTGTTTCCTGTATAAGATTACTGCTATGTTATGTCATTCATCTTATTGCAAGCTTTCTGCTCTCTTGAACATTGCAGAATATGACATTCATTATTATTACTATACTTTAGTAGTTTTAATGAGGTAGGGCTTGGTGATTCATAATAAAGATTATGCAATTTTAGACTTTGCAATTTTAAAAGTGGCTTATTATCTGCTCAATTTACCCAAAGTTATTTCAAATATATATCACATTACAAAGTTCAGGTAAAAATTCTAGCCATTCAAGCCAACATCATGATATAATCATCACCTGATGCATTTATTAAGAATCAATAAGATCCAGGCAATACATTGTATTGCAATTGAATTGTATTTCACTTACAGGTATTTATCCTTTCATTCATTTATGCATGCACGTATTCAGGCACATTCTCAGTTAGGTATTATGTATACAAATTTCAGTAAGTCACTGAATTGTCTCCATAGTTCACTATTGTCTATTCACTTGGGCAATTTATTAACTTACCTGAGTCTCTCAGCTTCTTTGTGGCTCAGAGCTCTCATTTGCCTTGTGAAGATTATAACAGTACCTACTTATTGCCTATTTTTTCTTTTTCTTTTTTTTTTTTTAAGCAGGGTCTCACTCTGCCCATGCTGGAGTACAGTAGCACAATCATGGCTCACTGCAGCCTTGATCTTGCCAGACTCAGGTGATCCTCCCACCTCAGTGTCCCAGGTAGCTGTGACTACAGGTGCATGCCACCACACCTAGCTAGTATTTTGTATTTTTTGTAGAGATGGGGTTTCACCATGTTGTCCTGGCTGGTCTCAAACACCTGAGCTCCAGAAATCCTTCCACCTCAGCCTCCCAAAGTGATGAGGTTATAGCTGTGAAGCAGCTTGCCCAGTTTACTGTCTGTTTTTTAATGTCTTTTGTGATCTTGAAATAAGAAAATACACATGAAGTGTTCAGAATTGCTCTAACAGCCTAATACGTACTTACTAATTGTTAGCTAATGTTGTTTGTATTATAGAAGGAGAGAAGGATCAGATGAAGTTTTATTAATTTATTCAATGTGTTCTAAGTACTGATGGCAGTGGTGGCCTGTCTAGAGTGGCTGTTGCATGATGCCGGCTGCAGTGGGGGAGGCACAACTAGGGCTGCACGTTCCATGGAGCCAATGAGTGCAGAGAACAGCAGAAAGCCCTGCCCTCTTCTGAGTATACTGGGTTGGAGCTTTGTGCTCCCTGGGTGCAGCTGTGGCCACCCAGCAGCAGCAGCTGCAGACTTAGCCATCTCTGTGTGCTTGAAGGCCAGGAGCAGGCAAGAGCTCTGCCCTCCCATGTGTAGCTGCAGCCACCCAAGCTGTGGCTGCAGAACCAGTGATCTCTGCATTCTCAGGGGACCAAGAAGGTCCCACCTGCCCCCACAGGTTTGGAAGTGTCTTCTCTCACTGTCTGGCCTCTCCCCATTCCCAGTGCCCACCACAATCTTGGAGCAAAGGTGAGGCCAAGCCTGGGGGCTGTCACAACCTGGCCAGGAATATGCACACTTAGGGCGGCACTGGCATGACAGGCCCTTGCCATCTTGGCCTCCTCTGGATTTGGGTGCCAATGAGCACGGGAGGGAAGCTAAGGGGTTGCTGAGGGCAACTCAGCACTGGCCTGCAGGCACCCTTCAGCAGGAACAGCATGGGTTCAATAAATAGTAATAGGAGGCAGACAGGCTCCTGGAAAAGGCATGTGTCCTGGGTGAAGCCCCACCTTCAAGCCAGGGAAAACCTGAAACCTGGAGGCCAGCCTGATAGTCCTGCAGACTGGAGTGGAAACTTATGTTTTTCAGTGTCTGCCCAAGGCCAACCACAACCAATCAGCATGCATTTCCTCCCCTCTGAAGCCCATATAAATTCCAGACTCTGCCAGACTCAAACAGGTGACAGGACAATCAGCTGCAAAGAAGAGCTACCTGCTCTAGGGTCTCCATTCTGCTGAGAACTGAGCATACATCAGGACAACCAGCTGCAGAGCTACCCACTCCAGGGTCTTCTCTCTGCTGAGAGCTGAGCAAGATGTATGGTTGACCAGCTGCAAAAAGAAGCTACCCATTCAGGGTCTCCTCTCTGCTGAAAGCTGAACAATCATCAGGACACCCTGGCTGCGGAGAGGAGGTACCCACTCCAAGTCTCCTCTGAGCAGTTCTATATTTCAATAAAGCTCCTCTTCACCTTGCTCGCCCTCCATTTGTCCATGTACCTCATTCTTCCTGGGCATGAGACAAGAACTCATGACCCACCTACAACGAGGCTGAAAGAGCTGTAACACAAAGAAGACTGAAACACACCTCTTGCTTGCTACATTGCAGGTGCCAAGAAGGAGATAAAAGCTGTGGCCCTTTGGGGAACCCAGACCTTGGAGCTCCCCAAGCCAGGGTCATGACACCCTTTTTGGGGCTCTGTGGTTCATGGCATCTTGAAGTTTCTGGGTGCCACCACATTCCCTGGTGCCAGCTGTAGAAGCTGCTTGTGGGATGCCTGGTCCAGCTGCAGCCTTGCAGGGAGCCAGTGCCCATGCTGGCACCCGGAGTTCCCTGCCATAGCACAACAGGTGTGCCTTACTGTGCTCAGTGCCTGGACCCCACACTCCCTCACTCACACACCCCTCACAGCTCTGCTCCCCCTTGGAAGGCATGGGATGCAGGCTGTTAGCATGAGCTGAACGCAGCCTGCCAGGCCAAGTGGGCCCAGTGGGTCTGAGCAAAACTTGGACAAAGGTGCCACTGGCCACAGAGGTGTCTAGCTAGTTAAGTAATACCCCAAAAATCCCATAATAGTAATCCCTGTATCCCATCTTATGCAAAGCCTTCAGAATATAGCAGACTATGACAGACACATTATCTGCCCTCATAGGATATTTAACCTAACTCACATATCAAGAAAAATACAATAATATTAAAAGGGAAGCGTAAAACATGGAGAATACAATATAAAATATGTTGACTAGTATGTTTCATATCTTGTGCCAGTAATTCAGAGAAATCACTCATTTTATTATTACATGAAGAAGCAATGCTCAGTCACATATTTTCTAAGATCCAAGTACTAATTTATTTTCTTAACTCTATACCGTCAGAAATCATAACTTCCAGAGAGCAGTTAAGATAATTGCAGATGTCTTCACTAAGAAAATTAAAAACTGAAAAAAATATCACTTTGAAAAATGCATTTGAAGTAACTAGCTTACATTAATGTTTTCCAATGTGCACTCTGTGAAACCATCTTTGCATCAGATATTAATAAGATCAATTGATATTGGGAAGATAGCAGTAGTTGCATAGTTTATCTCCTTCAGTTCTATCATAAAATCAAAGCCACCAGGAAATAAAGTCAAAACTCCCAGAAAAATGGCAAGTAGATTGGGTGGGTGGCTCATGCCTGTAACGCCAGCACTTTGGGAGGCCATGGCAGGTGTATCACCTGAGGTGAGGAGTTTGAGACCAGGCTGGCCAACATGGCAAAACCCTGTCTCTACTAAAAATACAAAAATGAGCCAGATGTGGTGGTGCATACCTGTAATCCCAGCTGCTCAGAAGGCTGAGGCATGAGAATTGCTTGAACCTGGGAGGCAGAGGTTGCAGTGAGCTGAGATCATGCCATTGCACTTTAGCCTGGGTGACAGAGCAAGACTCTGCCACAAAAAGAAAAAAAAAAAAAGAAGAAAAAAGAAAACAGAAAAATGGCAAGTAGTAAAATGGGAAAGTAACCTCATGACTCAATATGAGAGGTAGAAAGCTACCAGCCACCATAATATATGCAGAGTATCAGCGTCTATGTGGAAGGAAACAAACGTAATCAAATGAGTGTCTGATGAATCAAAGAATAAGAAAATTTGAAAATTGTCAATAGATTTTTCAAGAGTGGGCCAAGCTTTTTAACTAGATAGTGGTTTTACCCATATCTGGGTGCTTTGAAGGCATCAGTTGTGAGGTCTAAAAGGGTGAAGCAATTTAGACCTCATGTACTTTCTAAACCAATCAGCCAAATACCCTAAGACAAACATCAAGTAAGGAGAAACTTTTGGAAATTGATTTGAAATTGGACAAAACATCAGCAAAAGAGAGAGAGAGAAAAAAGAATTGTCCAGGTAAAAACGGGAGTGAGGAACAGAGTAAGAATATCTCTGAAAGTATAAGAACATATGTTAAGACTTCAGAAAATAACAGAAGAAGTATTTATAGACCCAGGTTGTTAAAAACAGCAATGATGACCCATTTTTCCCTTCTAAAAATATCAGGAAAATAAATTTTAACAAAGTCAACAGAAAAAAATATACTAAAATTCCATTAAAAGATATTATAATAAAAAAGATAATAAGGATAAGAATTACATTTCTATAAGTAAGATATAACAAAAATACCTTCTTAAAAACTGGCAGACTGGGTATGGTGGTTCACACCTACCAATCCTAGCACTTTGGTAGGTTGAGGTGGGTGGATCATGAGGTCAAGATATCTAGACCATCCTGGCCAATATGGTGAAATCCTGTCTCTGTTAAAACTACAAAAATTAGCTGGGTGTGGTGGCACGCACCTGTAGGCCTAACTACTTGGGAGGCTGAGGCAGGAGAATCTGTTGAACCCAGGAGGAGGAGGTTGCAGTGAGCCTAGATCTGCCACTGTACTCTAGCCTGAGTGACAAAGCAAGACTCCATCTCATAAAACAAAAAGTGATAAAAATTGTAACTTAATATTGCTAAATAATCCAAAATATATAAATAAAAATATGCAAAATATGAAAGAACAGGAACCATGAGGAAAACTCAGAAATAGGTTTTAGAGTACAGGAAAAAAACAGATATTTGAAAACATTAAACTCAGTTTACAAATAAAGACTAACCCAGGAGGAACACATGGACAAATGAACACACACACACACACACACACAATGCTTGAAGAGAAATAGAAGTGAAAAATTGTTTAAAAAAGGAAAAATATTAAATAATTTGAGAAACATATCAAATATAACAGGTAGAAAATATTCAATAATATTTTTGTATCACAATATAAAAATAATATATATTGTATATATTACTGATATTCTCAAAGAAGAAAACTCAGTGTGCAAGAACAAATATTTTAAAATTATAATTTTAGAAAACTTACTTGTAATACACATATGAAACTAAACATTGAAAACCATGTTTATAAACTTTATATTAAAATAGGAATATCATATATTTTTTATGAAAATGCTATTTATATAAATATAATTCTATTGATATTAACCATTAATAAATTAATTCTATAAAAATGCATATTTTCACCAATATATGAAACTGCATTGTAAATGTAACGAGTTATGGTATTAGTTTCACATACTTTCTGATTCTTAATTTGATAAATTCACTAAAACTTTCAAGTAATTATATAGCTGAAAAGCTACTACATGAAGGAATTTTGAACAGCCCTTTCTTTTAATCCATTTACTGTTTTCAGAATAATTATTATTCTTAAATATATGATTGCCCTTTTAACTCTTTTAAAATGTAAAGAAAAATGCTACATTTTCTTTTGTTTAAAACGTCAGATACTCTCATCCCTTTGAACTAGAGAATGTATTAAAAAAAATATAATATCCCTCTGGACTATTTTGATGAAAACTACATAACTAAAGTTATATAATTTTAAGTATAAATTAAAGTAAGATTAGACTCCCACTATGTTTGATCTGTCTTTACACATTTAACTCCTGCAACCCACAAAAACACTTGCAATCAAGACCAATCACACTCACACCCAAAACACTGGAACTCAAGAATGCTTTCAAATCAATCTATGCAATGCCATCTCGCCACCCTATTATTTCTCACAATCTTAACTTCCCTGGAAAATATTTTGTCTTATTTGGCTGGATCCTCTCCACCGAGATAAGGCTTCTTTGAGTTAGTCCCTCCAACGCTCTTCCTCAAGCATCAAGTTACATTTTTTCCTCTGGATCACTCTATTTCTGGCAGCTGTGCAAAATACTGCCTTCCCCGTTCCTAAAGCCCGCGAGATCTTTGTAATCAATAGTTCTCAAGGCTGTTATCTCTTGAGCACAAGCTACCATCAGGTCTAATCAGGTCACCCAGAATGAAGAGAAGTCAGTGATGCCTCACACTGCCACATCTTTTCAAAAGATCTTGGAGTGCTACAATTAAGAATTAGTCCTGCATGCAAATAAATTATTTTGTGATTATTCTGCGATTTGCTGTGACAATTTATTATTCATGTCCTAATTTTTCTTTTTATTCCATTCAAGAATTAATTTAAAATTGGAATGGCTCATACCTGTCAAAGAACAACATCCATATATGTAAGCTGTTTCCCATAGAATATATGCCATTCAGCAATATATTTTCCTTTCAAGTGTACACATCAAAGACACAAAGACTTTATCTGTACAAAGGCATTCTGCAAGGTTTCTTTTAAATAAAGTAATTTATATCTTGTCATACTAAAAGTGCAGTAAAAATATTGAACTTGATTTGCTAATATTGTTGTATAGTCACTTATGAGAAGGCCTTAGAATAGTTTGGTTTTCTCTTTCTTTCTTTCTTTCTTTTTTTTTTTTCTCCTTGAGATGGAGTCTCACTTTGTTGCCCAGGCTGGAGTGAAGGGTTGCAATCTTGGCTAGCTAACTGCAACCTCCACCTCTCGGGTTTAAGTGATTCTTCTGCCTCAGCCTCCTGAGTAGCTGGGATTACAGGTGTCTACCATGCCTGGCTAATTTTTGTGTTTTTAGTAGAGATGGGATTTTGCCATGTTTGCCAGGCTTGTCTCGAAATCCTACCTCAGGTGATCTACCAGCCTCGGCCTCCCAAAGTGCTGGGATTAAAGGGATGAGCCACTGCTCCTGACCAGCCTTGGAACAGTTTGAAGGAGGTGTTATTACCTATTTCAGAAACTCACTTTCTTCATTTTTTATCAAGTAGTTTATAGCATAAGGGACCTCTACATAATGATGAAAAGACTGCAGAATTTAGTCTTTCAATCATTAATTTCTTATTTTCAGCAACTGCTTTAGAAATAGGTGCCTTATAAAACGATTTGATTATTATGACGGGTCAGTGAAAATTGCTTTAAAAAAAGAATTGTCAGATCAACATTTTTCAATGGTATTTTTGCTATTGTTGGTCTGATTTAACTTAAGTGAGAAATACAGGACCTAATTGTTATCTAAATATTGTTAAAATATTTCCAAGGTGTTTAACATTTAATGAACACTTTGTTCAATTATCTTAATTATTGATATTTTAGAATAAGTATAATCATATTTTTAAAGAAAGCCAGTCTTTTAGCTTATTTGGAAAACTAACTCCAAGACCATAGAGATATGGCAAATGAAAGAGAGAACTAACATGGCAGTACATCTAAAACATTTGAAAGTAAATAGCGCAGAAAAGCAAGAAGGAAATCCCAAACTCCAATTTACTCTGGTCAGCCTGCTACAACTCGACATGATCATTATATAAACATCTAGTGTTGCATCTTAAAGAGTCATAAAAGCAAGAGGAACCAAACCCAAAAATTAGTAGAAGAAAAGAAGTAATAAAGATCAGAGCAGAAATAAATGCAACTTAAACTAAAAGAAACATCCAAAAATTATAAAATAAAAAGGATTTTTGAAAAGATAAACAAAATTGACAAATCTTTAGCCAAACTAAGAAAAAAAGAGAGAGAAGACTCAAATAAATAAAATGAGAGATGAAAAAGGAGACATTTGATATCATAGAAATTCAAAAGATTATTAGAGACTAGTATGATCAAGTATATGCCAAAAAAATGGAAAACCTAGAAATGGATAAATTCCTAGACACATGCATTCTACCAAGTTTAAACCCCAAAGAAATCTGAAACCTGACTAGATCAATAACAAATAATGAGATTTAAGTCAGAATAAATAGTCTCCCAAGGAGACAAACAAAAAAAAAAAAAAAAACGCCTAAGATCCAATGGTTTCAATGTTCTATTGTTCCAAACATTTAAAGAAATAATACCAAATAAGCTCAGACTATTTTGAAAAAGAAAGGAGGAAGAAATGCTTTCAAACTCAAACCCATTTTATAAGACCACTATTACCCTGTTACTAAAACCAGAAAAAGCCACATTAAAAAAACAAAATCATACAAATATTCCTGATAAACATTGATTAATGCTCCTCTACAAAATATTAGAAAACTGAATTCAGCAACACATAAAAAAAATTATGCATCAAGACCAAGTGGACTTTATCTCAGGGATGCAAGAATGATTCAGCATAAGCAAATCAATCACAATATGATACATCATATCATCAGAATGAAGGAAAAAAAAGATCATTTCAATTTACGCTGAAAAGGCATTTTATAAAATTTAACATCCCTTTATTAAAAAAAAAATACTTAAAATACTAGGTAGAGAAGAAACATATATCAATATAATAAAATTCATATATGACAGACCCACAGGTAGTACATACTGAATGGGGGAAAACTGAAAGCCTTTCTTCTAAATCTGGGAGACAAGGATGCCAATTTTCACCACTGCTATTCAACAGAGTACAGGAAGTCCTAGCTAGAGCAATCAGACAACAGAAAGACATAAAGGACATCCAAATGGAAAGGAAGAAGTGAAATTATCTCTGCATATGACATGATCTCATATTTGCAAAAACATAAAGACTCAGAAAACTCTTAGAACAATAAATGAATTCAGTTGAGTTGCGGGATTCAAAATTAACATACAAAAATCAGTAGCATTTCTATGTCAACTGCAAACAATCTGAAAAAGAAATCAAGAAAGTAATTTTTATCAGCAACAATTAAAATACCTAGTTATAAATTTAACCATAGAGTAAAAGATCTTTACAATAAAAACTATAAAACACTGATGCAAGAAATTGAAGAGGACACACACAAAAAGGAAAGATATTCCATGTCCATGGATTGGAAGAATCAATATTGTTAAAATGTTCATACTACCCAAAGCAATATACAGATACAATGCAATTCCTACCAAAATATCAATGACATCTTCACAGAAATAGAAAAAAAATTCTCGGGGGATGATCCAAGATGGCCGTTTAGGAACATCTCAGGATTGCAGCTCCCAGTGAAAGCACAGAGGGTGAGTGGACGCCGCGTTTTTATTGCCCACAGACTAGGAAATTCCCGGGCGAAGGAGGTCCTCAGGTCACCAGCGCAGCTGTTTCGGCCAGCGCCGCTGCTTTGACCCGCGCGGCTGCTTTGTCGGCGCCCCGGAGCCGCAGTTCTTCGTACAAAATACACCGGTCCGGGGGCCCTTTTGGCTGGCGATTGGAGCCATGGGAATTCTCCCAATTGCCGGTTCAAAAAGGGGACTGAGCAGAGAACCAGGACAGTAGACTCCAGGGCAAAAAAAAAAAAAAAAAAAGCGCCACAAACCTCAGTGCCGCTGTTTAAGCCAGCGCAGCGAGTGGCCGCAGGGGAAAACAAACAGACCCCGGCGCCTCTTCAACAGGCGACTGGAACACCAACTTAAAAAAGGCTCTGAGGCAGGGAGCCAGGCGATCAGGCTCGGCTGGCCCCCACCCCCACAAAAGAACAGCAACCAGAAACTCTGGATTGAGAGTTTCACAGCAAGCGCAGGTGAACCCGGGACGGTCCAGCTCTGTGGGGGAGGGGCGTCCGCCATTACCAAGGCAACCCGCCGTTGCCAAGGCAACCCGCCATTGCTGAGGCAGCCCGCCGTTGCCAAGGCAACCCGCCACAGCAGAGACTCCGCCCCAACAGAGGCGGGCCACCATCGCCAAAGCAGTTCTAACTACACCCATATAAACAGGACTGCAGGGAAGTTCACTCGGCAGCGGGGCGCAGCCCACAGCAGCCCAGCAAAGCTGCTATAGGCTGACAGTGACTAGGCTGCCTCCTTGCTGGGCTGGGCAGGTCTGAAGGAAAAAAAAAAAAAAAAGAAGGCGGCAGCATAACGGAAACTCATAAATAAAGCCCTCAATCCCTGGGACAGAGCACCTGGGAACAAAAAGCAGTTTATGAGTTCTGCTGCAGCAGACCTAAAAGTGCCTGCCCAGCAGCTCTGAATGAACAACAACAGACTGCACAGCTCACCATTTGAGCTCCTACAAAGAAGAAACCGTCTCCTCAAGCAGCTCCCTGACCCCTATATATCCAAAAAGACACCTCATAAAAGAGAGATCAGATTGACACTAGGCGGGTATCCGTCTGGGACAAAGATAGCAGAAGAAGAAAACTGGTAACAACCCTTGCTGTTCAGCAGCTGCTGCAGGTGAACCCCAGGCAAGCAAGGCCTGGAGTGAACCTCAGCAGACCTACAGCAGAGGGGCCAGACTGTCAGAAGGAAAACCAAGAAACAGAAATAACCTCATCATCAACAAACAGAACGTCAATCTGAAAGATTTGAGACCCAATCTGAAAGCCAGCAACTACAAAGTCGACAGGTGGATAAATCCTTAAAGATGGGAAGAAACCAGTGCAAAAAGGATGAAAACACCCGAAACCAGAACACCTCTCCTCCTAAAAGGGATCACAACTCCTCACCAGCAAGGGAACAAGGTTGGATGGAGAACGAGTGTGATGAAATGACAGAATCAGACTTCAGAAGGTGGGTAGTAGGAAACTTCTGTGAACTTAAAGAACATGTTCTAACCAAATGCAAAGAAACTAAGAACCTTGAAAAAAGATTTGACGAAATGCTAACAAGAATGGACAAAATAGAAAGGAATATAAGTGAATTGATGGAGCTGAAAAACGCAACACGAGAACTTCGTGAAGCATGCACAAGTATCAACAGCCGAATTGACCAAGCAGAAGAAAGGATATCAGAGGTCGAAGATCAACTCAATGAAATAAAACGGGAAGGCAAGACTGGAGAAAAAAGGGTAAAAAGGAATGAACAAAGTCTCCAAGAAATGTGGGACTATGTGAAAAGACCTAATCTACGTCTGATAGGCGTACCCGAATGCGACGAAGAGAATGAATCCAAGTTGGAAAATACTCTTCAGGATATTATCCAGAAAAACTTCCCCAACCTAGCAAGGCAGGCAAACATTCAAGTCCAGGAAATACAGAGAACAGCACAAAGATATTCGTCAAGAAGAGCAACCGCAAGGCACATAATCGTCAGATTCACCAGGGTCGAAATGAAGGAGAAAATACTAAGGGCAGCCAGAGAGAAAGGTCGGGTGACCCACAAAGGGAAGCCCATCAGACTCACGGCAGATCTCTCAGCAGAAACCCTACAAGCCAGAAGAGAATGGGGGCCAATATTCAACATCCTTAAAGAAAAGAACTTTCAACCCAGAATCTCCTATCCAGCCAAACTAAGCTTCATAAGTGAAGGAAAAATAAAATCCTTTGGGAACATGCAAGTACTCAGAGATTACGTGACCACCAGGCCAGCTCTACAAGAGCTCCTGAAAGAGGCTCTACACATATAAAGGAACAACAAGTACCAGCTCAACTAAAGGGCAAAACAGCCAGCTAGCACCAAAATGGCAGTATCAAATTCACACATAACAATATTAACCCTAAATGTAAATGGACTAAATGCCCCAATCAAAAGACACAGACTGGCAAATTGGATAAAAAGACAGAACCCATCGGTGTGCTGTATCCAGGAAACCCATCTCACATGCAAGGATACACAAAGGCTCAAAATAAAGGGATGGAGGAAGATTTATCAAGCAAATGGAGAGCAAAAAAAAAGCAGGAGTTGCAATTCTCATCTCTGATAAATTAGACTTTAAAGCAACAAAGATCATAAGAGACAAACAGGGACATTACATAATGGTAAAAGGATCAATGCAACAAGAAGAGCTAACGATCCTAAATATACATGCACCCAATACAGGAGCACCCAGATACATAAGGCAAGTTCTTAATGACTTACAAAGAGACTTAGACTCCCACACAATAATAGTGGGAGACTTTAACACCCCATTGTCAACATTAGACAGATCAACCAGACAGAAAATTAACAAGGATATCCAGGACTTGAACTCAGACCTGGACCAATCTACCCTAATAGACATTTATAGAACTCTCCACCCCAAATCCACAGAATATACATTCTTCTCAGCACCACATCACACCTACTCTAAAATTGACCACATAATTGGGAGTAAATCACTCCTCAGCAAATGCAAAAGAACAGACATCATAACAAACAGTCTCTCAGGCCACAGTGCAATCAAGTTAGAACTCAGAATTCAAAAACTAACCCAGAACCGCACAGCTTCATGGAAACTGAACAACTTGCTCTTGAATGTTGACTGGATAAACAATGAAATGAAGACAGAAATAAAGATGTTCTTCGAAACCAACGAGAATAAAGACACAACATACCAGAATATCTGGGACACATGTAAAGCAGTCTCTAGAGGAAAATATATAGCAATAAGTGCCCACATGAGAAGCAAGGAGAGATCAAAAATTGACACCCTATTGTCAAAACTGAAAGAGCTAGAGGAGCAAGATCAAAAAAACTCAAAGTCTAGCAGAAGACAAGAAATAGCTAAGATCAGAGCAGAACTGAAGGAGATAGAGACACAAAAAACCCTTCAAAAAATCAATAAATCCAGGAGCTGGTTTTTTGAAAAGATCAACAAAATAGACAGACCACTAGCCAGATTAATAAAAAAGAAAAGAGAGAATAACCAAATTGATGCAATAAAAAACGATAAAGGGGATATCACTATAGATTCCACAGAAATTCAAACCATCATCAGAGATTATTACAAACAACTCTATGCACACAAACTAATAAACCTGGAAGAAATGGATAAATTCCTGGACACTTGCCTCCTGCCAAGCCTAAACCAGGAAGAAGCCGAAACCCTGAACAGACCCATAACAAGGTCTGAAGTTGAGGCAGCAATTAAGAGCTTACCACCCAAAAAAAGCCCAGGTCCAGATGGGTTCACAGCTGAATTCTACCAGACATACAAAGAGGAGCTGGTACCATTCCTTCTGAAACTATTCCAAACAATACAAAAAGAGGGAATTCTTCCCAAATCATTTTATGAGACCAACATCATCCTGATTCCAAAACCCGGCAGAGACTCAACAAGAAAAGAAAACTTCAGGCCAATATCCATGATGAACATAGATGCAAAAATCTTTAATAAAATACTGACAAGCCGATTGCAACAGCACATCAAAAAGCTTATCCACCATGATCAAGTAGGCTTCATCCCGGGGATGCAAGGCTGGTTCAACATACGCAAGTCTATAAACGTAATTCACCACATAAACAGAACCAAAGACAAAAACCACATGATTATCTCAATTGATGTAGAGAAGGCCTTAGACAAAATTCAACAGCCCTTTATGCTAAAAACCCTCAATAAGCTAGGTATCGATGGAATGTATCTCAATATAATAAAAGCTATTTATGACAAACCAACAGCTAATATCATACTGAATGGGCAAAAACTGGAAGCATTCCCCTTGAAATGTGGCACCAGACAAGGATGCCCTCTCTCACCACTGCTATTCAATATAGTATTAGAAGTTCTAGCCAGAGCAATCAGGCAAGAAAAAGAAATAAAGGGCATTCAAATAGGAAAGGAGGAAGTCAAATTGTCTCTATTTGCAGACGACATGATTGTATATCTAGAAGACCCCATCGTCTCAGCCCCAAACCTCCTGAAACTGATAAGCAAGTTCAGCAAAGTCTCAGGATACAAAATCAATGTGCAAAAATCACATGCATTCCTATACACCAGTAACAGACTTAAAGAGAGCCAAATCAAGAACAAACTTCCATTCACAATTGCCACAAAGAGAATAAAATACCTAGGAATACAACTAACAAGGAATGTAAAGGACCTCTTCAAGGAGAACTACAAGCCACTGCTCAACGAAATAAGAGAGGACACAAACAGATGGAGAAACATTCCATGTTCATGGTTAGGAAGAATCAATATCGTGAAAATGGCCATA
>NW_022436954.1:25522253-25594776 GCF_009761245.1 Sapajus apella
TACACCAATAACAGACTAAAAGAGAGCCAAATCAAGAACAAACTTCCATTCACCATTGCCACAAAGAGAATAAAATACCTAGGAATACAACTAACAAGGAATGTAAAGGACCTCTTCAAGGAGAACTACAAGCCACTACTCAACGAAATAAGAGAGGACACAAACAGATGGAGAAACATTCCATGTTCATGGTTAGGAAGAATCAATATAGTGAAAATGGCCATACTGCCCAAAGTAATTTACAGATTCAATGCTATCCCCATCAAACTACCAATGACCTTCTTCGCAGAACTGGAAAAAACCACCTTAAACTTCATATGGAACCAAAAGAGAGCCCGCATAGCCAAGTCAACTCTAAGCAAAAAGAACAAAGCGGGGGGCATCACACTACCAGACTTCAAACTATACTACAAGGCTACAGTAATCAAAACAGCATGGTACTGGTACCAAAACAGACATATAGACCAATGGAACAGAACAGAGGTCTCGGAGGCAACACAACATATCTACAACCATCTGATCTTTGACAAACCAGTCAAAAACAAGCAATGGGGAAAGGATTCCCTGTTTAATAAATGGTGTTGGGAAAGCTGGCTAGCCATGTACTGAAAGCAGAAACTGGACCCCTTCCTGACACCTTACACTAAAATTAACTCCAGATGGATTAAAGACTTAAACATAAGACCTAACACCATAAAAACCCTAGAAGAAAATCTTGGCAAAACCATACAGGACATAGGTGTAGGCAAGGACTTCATGACCAAAACACCAAAAGCATTGACAACAAAAGCTAAAATAGACAAATGGGACCTAATCAAACTCCACAGCTTCTGCACAGCAAAAGAAACAATCATTAGAGTGAATCGGCAACCAACAGAATGGGAAAAAATTTTTGCAGTTTACCCATCTGACGAAGGGCTGATATCCAGAATTTACAAAGAACTAAAACAGATTTACCGGAAAAAAACTCACAAGCCCATTCAAAAGTGGGCAAAGGATATGAACAGACACTTTACAAAAGAAGACATACATGAGGCCAACAAACATATGAAAAAATGCTCATCATCACAGGTCATCAGAGAAATGCAAATCAAAACTACATTGAGATACCATCTCACGCCAGTTAGAATGGCAATCATTAAAAAATCTGGAGACAACAGATGCTGGAGAGGATGTGGAGAAATAGGAACACTTTTACACTGTTGGTGGGAGTGTAAATTAGTTCAACCATTTTGGAAGACAGTGTGGTGATTCCTCAAGGACCTAGAAATAGAAATTCCATTTGACCCAGCAATCCCATTACTGGGTATATATCCAAAGGATTACAAATCGTTCTACTATAAGGACACGTGCACACGAATGTTCATTGCAGCACTGTTTACAATAGCAAAGACCTGGAACCAACACAAATGCCCATCGACGATAGACTGGATAGGGAAAATATGGCGCATATACACCATGGAATATTAGGCAGCCATCAAAAACAATGAGTTTGGGTCCTTTGTAGGGACATGGATGAACCTGGAAACCATCATTCTCAGCAAACTGACAGAAGAGCAGGAGATCAAACACCGCATGTTCTCACTCATAGGTGGGTGTTGAACAATGAGAACACATGGACACAGGGAGGGGAGCACTACACACTGGGGTCAGTTGGGGAGAAATAGGGGAGGGATGGTGGGGGGTGGGAAGCTGGGGAGAGATAGCAAGGGGAGAAATGCCAGATGTAGGTGATGGGGAGGATGGCAGCAAATCACACTGCCACGTGTGTTCCTATGCAACAATTTTGCATGTTCTTCACATGTACCCCAAATCCTAAAATGCAATAAAATAAATAAATGGGAAAAAATAAAATAAAATAAAATAAAATTCTCAAACTTACATGTAAAAAAAAAAAATACTCAGAATAGACAAAGCTATCCTGAGTAAAAAGAACAAAACTAGAGTAATTGTATTACCTCACTTCAAATTATACTACAGAGCTATAGTAACCAAAACCATATGGTACTGGCATAAAAACATGGTTCTCTATTCTATTCCACTGGTTCATATAGATAAACGGAATAGAACAGAGAATCCAGAAATAAAGTCATACATCTGCAGTGAACTCATTTTCAACAAAGGTGTTAAGAACATATATTGGGGAAAGCACAGTCTCTTCAATAAATGGTGCTGAGAAAACTAAAAATTCAAAGCTGAAGAATAAAATCAGACCCTTATCTCTTCCCACATACAAAAATCAAATAAAAATAGACTAAATACTTAAAACTAAAACTGCAAACTTTGAAACTACTACAAGAAAACATTGGAGAAACTCTCCAGGACACTGAACTGGGCAAAGATTTCTTGAGCAATACCCCACAAGCCAAGGCAAACAAAGCAAAAATGGGATCATATCAAGTTAAAAAACAAACAAAAAACAAAAACCTTCTGTATGGCAAAGAAAAAAATCAACAAAGTGAAGAGACAACCCCTGGAATGGGAGAAAATATTCACAAAATATCCATTTGACACAGGATTAATAACCAGAATAATGTGGAAGGAGCTTAAACAACTCTACAGGATTCCTGGGCAAGATGGCCAAATAGAAACAGCTCCAGTCTGCAGCTCCCAGTGAGGCCAACAGAGAAGGCAGGTGATTACTGCATTTCCAACTGAGGTACCCAGTCCATTTCATTGGAACTGATCAGACAGTGGGTGTAGCCCGCAAACAGCAAGCAGAAGCAGAGTGGTGTGTTGCCTCACTAGGGAAGCACAAGGGGTTAAGGAATTCCATCCCATAGCCAAGAAAGTTGTGAAGGACCATGCTGTGCAGGAATGTGCTATCCAGCCCAGATGCTATGCTTTTTCCATGGTCTTTGCAAACCACAGACCAGGAGATTCCTTCAGGTGCCTGCATCACCAGGGCCCTGGGTTTCCAGCATAAAACTGGGTAGCTGTTTGGGCCGACACCAAGCTAGCTGCAGGAATTTTTTATCATACCCCAGTGGTGCCTGGAACACCAGTAAAACAGAACCATTCACTCCCCTGAAAAGGGGGCTGAAGCCAGGGAGCCAAGTGCTGTTGCTCAGCGGATTCCACCCCAAGAGAGCTCAGGAAGCTAAGATCCACTGGCTTGAAATTCGTGCTACCAGCACAGCAGTGTGAAGTTGACCTGGAACACTCAAGCTTGGTGGAGGAAGGGGCATCCGCCATTACTGAGGCTTAGTTAGACAGTTTTTCCCTCACAGTGTGAACAAAGCCACCCAGAAGTTTGGATTGAGTGTAGCCCACCACAGCGGTGCAAAGCCACTGTAGCCAGACTGCCTCTCTAGATTTCTTCTTTCTGGGCAGGGCATCTCTGAAAGAAAGGCAGCAGCCCCAGTCAGGGGCTTGTAGATAAAACTCCCTTCTTCCTGGGACAGAGCACCTGAGGGAAGGGGCAGATGTGGACACAGCTTCAGGAGACTTAAACATTCCTGACTACCAGCTCTGTAGATAGCAGCAGATCTCCAGCACAGCACTCGAGCTGAGCTAAGGGACAGACTGCCTCCTCATGGGGAGACACCACCCATCAGGCATCGACAGACACCTCCTCATACAAAAGAGCTCTGGCTGGCATTTGGTGGTTGCCCCTCTGGGATGAAGTTTTCCAGAGGTATGAGCAGGCAGCAATCTCTATTGTTCTGCAGCCTCTACTGGTGATACCCAGGCAAACAGGGTCTGGAGTGGACCTCTGGCAAACTCCAGCAGATCTGCAGCAGAGGGGCCTGACTGTTAGAAGGAAAACTAACAAACAGAAAGGAATAGCACCAACATCAACAAAATTGATGTCCACACACACAAAAAAACCTATTAAAAGATCACCAGCATTAAAAACCAAAGATAGATAAATCCACAATGATGAGGAAAACCAGTGCAAAAAGGCTGAAATTCAAAAACCAGAATGCCTCTTTTTCTCCAAAGGATCACAACTCCTCACCAGAAAGGGAACAAAATTGCACAAAGAATGAGTTTGATGAGTGGACAGAAGTAGGCTTCAGAAGGTGGGTAATAACAAACTCCTCTGAGCTAAAGGAGCATGTTTTAACCCAACGCAAGGAAACTAAGAACCTTGATTAAAGGTTAGAGGAATTGCTAACTAGAATAGCCAGTTGAGAGAAGAACAAAAATGTCCTGATGGAGCTGCAAAACACAGCACAAGAACTTTGTAAAGCATATACAAGTATCAATAGCCACATTGATCAAGCAGAAAAAAGGGTATCAGAGATTGAAGATCAAATTAATGAAATAAAGCATGAAGACAAGATTAATAAAAAGAGAATGAAAAGGATCAACCAAAGCCTCCAAGAAATATAAGATTATGTGAAAAGACCAAACCTGCGTTTGATTGGTGTACCTGAAAGTGATGGTGGGAATGGTACCAAGCTGGGAAACACAGTTCAGGATATTAACCAGGAGAACGTCCCAAACCTGGCAAGATGGACCAACATTCAAATTCAGGAAATACAAAGAACATCACAAAGATACTCCCTGAAAAGAGTATAGACACATAATCGTCAGATTCACCAAGGTTGAAATGAAGGAAAAAATGTTAAGAACAGAAAGAGAGAATGGTCAGAGTACCCGCAAAGGGAAGCCCAACCGACTCACAGAAGATCTCTGCACAAACCCTACATGCCAGAAGAGAGTTGGGGCCAATATTTAACATTCTTAAAGAAAAGAATTTTCAACCCAGAATTTCATATCCAGCCAAACTAAGCTTCATAAGTGAAGGGAAAATAAAACCCTTCCCAGGCAAGGAAATGCTGAGGGGTTTTTGTCACCACCCAGCCTGCCTTATAAGAGCTCCTGAATGAAGCACTAAATATGGAAAGAAAAAACCAGAAAACCAACACCAGCCACTACAAAAACAAACCAAAATGTAAAGACCATCAAAACTATGAAGAAACTGTATCAACTAATGGGCAAAATAACCAGCAAGGATCATAACAGTATCAAATTCACACATAACAATATTAACATTAAATGTAAACAAGCTAAATGCCCCAATTAAAAGGTACAGACTAGCAAACTGGATAGAGCCAAAACCCATCTGTATTTGGGAGAACCATCTCACTTGCAAAGACACACATAGGCTCAAAATAAAGGGATGGAGAAATATTTACCAAGCAAATAGAAAGAAAAAAAAAAATCAAGGTTTGCAATCCTAGTCTCTGATAAAACAGACTTTAAACCAACAATAAAAACACACACACACACACACACAGAAGGGCATTACATTATACTAATAAGAAGAGCAATAAGAAGAGCTAACTATCCTAAATATATATGCGCCCAGTACAGGAGCACCCAGATTCATAAAGCAAGTTCTTAGAGACCTACAAAGAGACTTAGACTCCCACACAATAATAGCGGGAAAATTCAACACCCCACTGTCAATATCAGACAGATCAACAAGACAGAAAATTAACAAGGATATTCAGGACATGAACTCAACTCTGGATCTAGTAGACCCAATAGACATCTACAGAACTCTCCACCCCAAATCAACAGAATATACATTCTTCTCAGTACCATGCCACACTTACTCTAAAATCTGACCACATAAACAGAAACAATGTGAAAAAACCACCTGCTTCTCTCAATAGATGTAGAAAAGGCCTTTGATAAAATTCAACACTGCTTCATGCTAAAACACTCAATAAACTAGGTATTGATGGAAAGTATCTCAAAATAATAAGAGCTATTTATGAAAAACCCATAGTCAATATCACAGTGAATGGGCAAAAGCCGGAAGCATTCCCTTTGAAAACTGGAACAAGACAAGGATGACCTATCTCACCACTCTATTCAACATGGTATTGGAAGGTACAGCCAGGCCAATCAGGCAAGAGAAAGAAATAAAGAGTATTCAAATAGGAAGAGAGGAAATCAATTATTTCTCTTGGCATATGACATAAATGTATATTGACAAAACAGCATCATCTCAGTCCCAAAATTCCTTATGCTGATAAGGAACTTCAGCAAAGTCTCAGGATACAAAATCAATGTGCAAAAATCACAAACATTCCTATACACCAATAATAGATAAACAGAGAGGCAAATCATGAGCAAACTCCCATTCACAATTGCTACAAAGAGAATAAAACACCTAGGAATACAACCTACAAGGAATGCAAAAGACCTCTTCAAGGAGAACTACAAATCACTGCTCAAAGAAATAAAAGAGGACACAAACAAATGAAAAAACATTCCAAGCTCATAGATAGGAAAAATCAGTATCTTGAAAATGGCCATACTGCCCAAAGTAATATATAGATTCACCCCTGTTCCCATCAAGCTACCATTGACTTTCTTCACAGAATTAGAAAAAAACTACTTTAAATTTTATATGGAACTACAAAAGAGCCCATATAGCCAAGATCATCTTAAGCAAAAAGATCAAAGCTGCTGGCATCAATCATGCTACCTGACTTCAAATTATATTACAAGGCTACAGTAACCAAAACAGCATGGTACTGGTGCCAAAACAGATATGTAGACTAATGGAATGGAACAGAAGCCTTAGAAACAACACCACACATCTACAACCATCTGATCTTTGACAAACCTAACAAAAAACAAGCAATGGGGAAAGGATTTCTTATATAATAAATAGTGTCAGAAAAACTGGCTATGCAGAAAACTGAAAGGTGGACCCTTTCCTTACACCTTATACAAAAATTAACTCAAGATAGATTAAAAACTTAAACATAAGACCTAAAACCATAAAAACCCTAGAAAAAAACCTAGGCAATACCATTCAGGACATAGGCATGGGCAAAGACTTTATGAATAAAATACCAAAAGCAATGGCAACAAAAGCCAAAATTGACAAATGGGATCTAATTAAACTAAAGAGCTCTGCACAGTGAAAGAATCTATCATCAGAGTGAACAGACAACCTACAGAATGGGAGAAAATTTTTGCAATCTATCCACCTGACAAAGGGCTAATATCTAGAATCGATAAGGAACTTAAACAAATTTACAAGAAAAAAATCGAACAGCCCCATGAAAAAGTGGACAAATGATATGAACTGATACTTTTCAAAAGAGGACCTTTATGTGGCCAACAAACATTAAACAAAAAGCTCATTATCACTGGTCATTAGAAAAATACAAATCAAAACCATAATGAGATACCATATCATACCAGTTAGAATGGCAATCTAGAAAGTCATTAGAAAGTCATTAGAATGTCAGGAAACAACATCCTGGAGAGGATGTGGAGAAATAGGAATGCTTTTACACTGTTGCTGGGAGTGTAAATTAGTTCATCTATTGTGGAAGACAGTGTGGTAATTCCTTACAGATCTAGAACTAGAAATATCTTTTGACCAGCAATCCCATTACTGGGTATATACCCACAAAATTATAAGTCATTCTACTATAAAGATCCATGCACACATATGTTTATTCCAGCACTGGTCACAATAGCAAAGACTTGGAATCAACCTAAATCCCCATCGGTGATAGACTAGTTAAAAAAATTTCGCACATATACACCATGGAATCCTATGCAGCCCTAAAAAAGGATGAGTTCATGTCCTTTGCAGGGACATGGATGAAGCTGGAAACCATCATTCTCAGCAAATTCACATAGGAACAGAAAACCAAACACCACATATTCTCACGCATAAGTGGGAGTTGAACAATGAGAACATATGGGCACAGGGAGGGGAACATCACATACCAGGGACTGTCAAGGGGTGGGAGGTATGGGGAGGAAGAACAGGAGAAATGCCGAATGTAGATGACGAGTTGATGGTGCAGCAAATCACCATGGCACATGTATACCTATGTAACAAACCTGCACGTTCTGCACATGTATCCCAAAATTTAAACTTAAAACAATCTAATGATCCAATTTTAGGAAAAAAATCTAATAATTCATTTTTGTTAAATGAGCAGAAGATCTGAGCAGACATTTCTCAAAAGAAGACATACGAAGGAAAACCAATAATATTAAAAGGTACTCAACACCATTGATCATCAGAGAAATGCAAATCAGGATTATCATGAGACATCCTCTCACCCCAGTTAAAATGGCTTTTATCCAAAAGATGGGCAATAACAAATGCTGCTAAGGATGAGGAGAAAGGGAACACACGTAGATTGTTGGTGGGAATCTAAATTAGTATAGCCACTATGGAGAAGAGTATTGAGGTTTCTCAGAAAACTAAAGATAGAACTACGACATGATCCAACAATCCCACCACTGGATATTCATCCAAAGGAAAGGAATTTGGTATGTCAAAGCAATGTTTGCACTCCCATGTTTATCGCAGCATATTCACAATAGCCAAGATTTGTAAGCAACCTAAGTGTCTATCAACAGATAAATGGATATTGAAAATGTGGTACATACACACAACGGAGAACTATTCATAAAAAAAAAAAAAACAGGAAACAACATGGATGCAACTAGAGTGATTATACCAGTTAAGTGAGGTAAGCGAGGTCCAGAAATACAAAACTTCCATTTTCTCACTCATTTATGAGAGCTAAAAATTAAAACAATTAAACTCAGAGAGATAGTAAAATGATGGTTATCAGAGGCTAGGAAGGGCAGCGGTCATGGGGAGGGAGTAGGGATGGTTTATGGGTACAACATAGAGTTAAATACAATGAATAACATCTAGTATTTGACAGCACAACAGGGTGACTACAGTCAACAACTATTTACTGTGCATTTTAAAATAACTAAAAGAGTACGATTGGAATGTCTGTAACATACAAAAAGGGATAAATCCATTAGGTAATTGAAATCCTCCCCCTCCCACACACACAAAGAATAATTCTTTTTTCATAAAATTGGAAAGAAGAAAAAAGGAATTCCGAAAAATAAATAAAAGGTGACAGTCACAGTTCATAAAAAGTACTTAGTTAAGATAGAAAAAAAAGTAAGACCTGAAATTGTATTCCTATGCTTTAGAATAAAATTGTAGAAGGTCAGAGGAGTTAGAAAACATAAGAATTATAAACTGGCACCCTAATTTTTTATAAGACCTGAATATAAACATATGCTAATGAACAGCAATCAGGTTCAGTATTATCCAGGGTTTCAGGTATTCATTAGGGGACTTTGAATATATCCCTTGAAGGTAAGAGAGGACTGCTGTACCTACAATAATAATGGCTAATGTTTTATAAGGATTATTTATGAGTCAGGCACATTGTGAAGTAGTTTTTGATGTGTATATAATTATTAATTTTATGTGTCAATTTAGCTGAGTCATATTATTCAGATATTTCTCCTAATAAGAAATTTCTGTTGTCTTGGACCTGGGGAGAAATAATAAGTCATACTCACTTCAATAACAACAACAAAATTTTAGAGGACATGCACTGGGTAATAGTTATTTTGGTTTATATCCCACAGAGTAGGACTTATTATCTAATTCCTACAGCATGCTGACATAGCACTGATCTAATATCCACCAAATTTTCTAATTATCTGCTTCAAATTCTTCCTGTATAAATATGTTTACCTTTCAGGGACATAATTTGATTTGGATATCTACCACACTTATGTGGCATATAATGATTCATGTACTTGTTATGAAGAAATGGATTTCTTTTCCATGTCCACTTATTTCCACAAAGCACACCTGGTCTCAGTCCAGAGTTGTAAGGAAGCTAATATACCTCCAGAGGTACCCAACTCATGATTAACACAGTCAGGTCACAAAGGCACCACTTAGCAGTTCTGGAAGGAGGCCTAAATTACTGCCAGGCACTGGTTCAGATGCCCCAGGAATTTGGCTCAACATATTTTTCCGTAGCTCTTGGAAGCATGCTAAATCATACTTATCATGATTGCTGCCAACAGTGATGCTGAATGGATGCCACAGTTTTTCTAAAACCTTTTGAGAGATACTTCCTGTGGTAGCACATTCCTATGCTTTAGAATAAAATCGTAGAAGGTCAGAGGAGTAAGAAAAGGTAAGAATCATAAACTGGCACCTTAATTTTACAGATATAGAAATGCAATCTCAAAAAGGTAGGTAGGATAACTTGTTCAAGTGTACCAAGAAGCTAGTTGCGTGTTCAATTTTCTTATAAATGTTTGGTTTTGTTCTATCTCCACGATCCCATGCTCCTCCTTATAAAGTATGCTTGTAGCAAAATCAGGCCAAAATAATTCCATCAAAACTGTAGATTTTTATCTTCTGTCTATTCTTGTATCCTTTCCTGGTATCTTACCCCAACAAGTTGTTTTTCTTAAATTTATTACCAATGCTGGGAGCAGCCTTCTCTGAGTCATTTTGAGTTTATCATGATTTTTGTTAACCACAGTGAAAACACTTTCTTTTCTTTCAGGCAGGCCCGGTAGTGAAGCCCTGAACCTGGCACATTCACAGGACTGCAAGTCACTTTTACCTTTCAATTCTCTAGCTATAAGCCCTGCTGCTCACGTTTTCCAAACATAAGGGGTTTCTGCATTGTTCCTGTCACCAACAGCAAAACTCAAAGTGGGTGAGAAGAGTGAAACCCAGAAGGCTGGAGCAAATGCAGACAGGCCAAGGGATGCAGAGGAAGCCCAGAGAGACATAGTCCTCGGTGGGATCAAAATGGGCACCTTTCCTGAATTTCAGTATAGTTTACCCCATATGTAGAGGGCAACAGGAAAGCCATCTGGCGTTTATTAAGCTTTTCTTCTCTACCACAAACAGTTCTTAGTGCCTTAGGTATGCTACATCCTCTATGGTTCTGAGAGTAGATATTACTCAAGATTTACAAACAAAGAAACTGTAACCCAACACCCAAGTAGTAAATGACAGAAATAGGACCCTGACCCCAGAGTCCTTGTTGAACATTATGTGTCTGAAAGGCAAAGACATTTCAGGGGGTATAAAAATGCATAGGACACCAGAAAATGCCACCCCAAAATATGCCTCTTTGGTGTAAGGATTATTTTGAGCTGATGATTTTGAAAAAATAGCAGAAACAGGAGGAGCTTTGAAAACAGAGTAGAAGTTACCTTTTTGCAAAGAAAATTTACATCTATAAGGGAAATCTCTATTTGTAAGGGTGTCTTCCTCTCACCAGCAAAAGAAAAAATGACTAAATCATAAGAAATTTTTATTAATGAGGAAGGCAAAGATTGAAATCTATATAACAAAACTTACTCGTTTGCTGGACTTTTCCATGTCAGCTTCCCATAACTCTCTTCTCCCATCCCCTCCCTCTTTTGTCTTTCGTGGAAGATGGTATTTAAGCCTCAATTCTAAGCCATCACTCAGAGATTTACTTATTTTTCCCTGAGTATCTTCTGTGCATACATGAGGTATACAAATTAATAAACTTTGGTTTTTTTCTTGTTAATCTGATTTTGCTACAGGGCATCCCAACTAAGAACAAAGAATGGAATGAAAAATATGTATTTTTTCTCCTAGAAATACTAATTAGAGAAAGCAATTAATTTCTAAACAGTTAAGAAAACCCAACTAGCTTCTCATAACAGTTGCAACCTAGAATTTCTGATGATTATTGATTAAAGGGCAAACCCAAGACTTTTCAATCCTAAACCAAAACCAGAATGTTCAATCAACCCAGTCAAATGAGTTAATTTAATTAACTTTAAGAAATAAGCAACATTTGGCCAGGTGCAGTGGCTCAGGCCTGTAATCCCAGCACTTTGCGAGGCCGAGGCAGGCGGTCAGGAGGTCCACCTGAGGTCAGGAGTGCGAGACCCGCCTGACCAACATGGCAAAACCCCATCTCTACCAAAAACATAAAAAATCAGCCAAGTGTGGTGGTGGGCACCTGTAATCCTAGCTACTTGGGAGGCTGAGGCAGGAAAATTATTTGAACCGGGGAGGCAGAGGTTGCAGTGAGCCAAGACTGTGCCATTGTACACCATCCCGGGTGACAGAGTGAGACTCTGTCTCAAAATATAAAAATTTTTTAAGAAAAGCAAAATTTATTTATTTTACTAAAACAAATGGAAATTTACCTTGAATAATTAATCAGTTCTATCAAAACAATTTGGTGACACAGTGTGAATGCAAGCACCCTCTTGGGAAAAACCGCAGAGTAGTTGAAACACACAGCATGAACTTCCATAGCTACCATGCTTTAAAAAAAAAAAAAGGTGAGACCACAAGGATGCTTAAATATCAAAGCAAAAACTGTTAAATCAATAAGATAGCAAATGAGCAGCTGAGGTAATGAATGAAAGAAAAAAAATAGAGAACCAAATCTGGAATGGACAAGTGTCTTCAAAACATTTCTGTAAATTCACAGAAATTTTGCAGTTTGAACTTGAAGGACCCACAGATTGAATTAACAGAAGTTGAATTTGGAAGGCCACCAGTGTATAAATGAGATCTCTAGTCATAGCAGCAACTGAAATGACACCAAGCAGGATTGCCATTAGTTATGTAAATGTGGATGTCTACGCTGACAGCCTGACGGATGTAGGTTCAGAAGGGTAAACAAGAAGCAATTCAAACTGTGCCAGCTCAGAAACAATAGCAGGTCTCAGGGCAGGTGGCAAGGAGCATGGGACAAAGATGAATTATCTTGTTACAAATTGAACTAAAAAAAAAAAATCTTTATTTTGCATGTAAGGTAACTTGTTAGAAAATTAAGTTCCAGTAAAAAGTAGTCAAAACATGGTGTTATCATAGCTATTTTGAGAACAAGTGAACATCACCTACAATCTTTTGACCTGAAATAAGAAATAGCAATCTTGACATCAAGCTTAGTCCTCCAGATTAAAATGTCTCGTTACCCCGATACAGACTTTCTTAAATTTTTAGTAAAATATTAGTGAAAACATAAAATAAACGACAACAGCACAAGAGGACTAGGATTCTCAAGGCAATAATATTGTGAAAAAATTTAGGTTTGGTTTGATTGCTGAGCAGTTAGCGTAAGCAGTCAATCTAGGAGCAGAAAGAAGAACAATTTAAATAACTTTTTGTATGTCCAGTAACTCTGCCTAGATCTTACCTACTTTGAAAATAAAAATAGAGAAATAAACAACAGCATGGACCTATTCCAAGTGTACATTGTTACTTGAGAAACAGAACATAGCCTGTGACGCATGCGAAGAAAAAAAAAAATGAACACACTCCTTGACTCCTGTCTATATGCATGTTCTTTGCAATGTGACTTTGCATTCCTGCCATAGTCTTCTTCCCCTCCCCTTTAACCTAGGGCTGAACTCGTAATCTGCTTATTTGAGAGATGTGGTGGAGGCAGGGTCAATCAATGTTGTGCCAGTTCCAAGCCTAAAGCTTGAGTCCTTGTAAACTTCTTTCTCCTGGAAACTTGCTCATCTGCCATGTAAACAAGCCCAGTCTAACTTGAGGTTAATGAGAGACCCTGTGGAGCAGATATCAGCTGTCCTGGGTGAGGCTGCCCTAGACCAGCCACCCCTAGCTGATCCAACACCAATAGCAAATGTCGAGAATGAGCTCCGTTAAGGAAGACAGTTGCCACAGTAAGCCCACCTACAACTTCTCACCTACAATATAGCAAGCTTAATACATGGTCCTGTTTTAAGCCCTTAAGTTTTAGGGTGGTCTGTTTCATGGCATAATTGATATATCACCAAAAACACTTATTAGGAGTACAGACTCCCTAAATAAGAATTTACTAGTGCAAGCAAAACATAATATTAGCATAAGTTT
The DNA here is from genome assembly GCF_009761245.1 of Sapajus apella. Classification (NCBI taxonomy): domain Eukaryota; kingdom Metazoa; phylum Chordata; class Mammalia; order Primates; family Cebidae; genus Sapajus; species Sapajus apella. Next base: position 25,535,920 of record NW_022436954.1, read on the forward strand.
GGCAAAGCATCCTAATAGAATACTACTTGTTTATTTATTTGGAAGGAACAATGTTTTTATTTTCTTTGTATTAAAACCACTCTTTATTTATCTTAGTATAGATTTTTGTTTCTATGATGAGGTGAGGTGACAAGGTCAGATTTTTAAAAATTGTAGGAAAATGAAAATGTCAGTAGCTGAATTAAAGAATGCATTGGATACTAAATAAAGCAGAACTGATCTTTAGAAAATGGATTCAGTGGAATGGAAGGGAAAATTGATACATTCTATCAGGATGCAGAGGAAAACAAAGAAACAAATACTAAAATAACAAGAATTCATATAAACATTCATAAACTATAAAAACTAAAACTGTGATATTGGAACAGGGAAAGACAAATTGACTAATGGCACACTTTTGGTGAATGGTCAACCTCCCATTTCCTTTTTTTTTTTTAAAGACGGCGTTTCACCGTATTGGTCAGGCTGGCCTTGAACTCCCGACCTCAGGTGATCCGCCCACCTTGGCCTCCAAAGTGCTTGGATTACAGGCGTGAGCCACCACGCCCGGCCAAACCTCCCATTTCCAACGTTCCCACAACATGAATAACCAATTTTTGACAGAGCTGTTTTTTTCTAATGAGAGGATAAAAACTATTTTTTTTGTATATTTAAGGACATACATGTAATAAAATTAAGGCAATAAAACATAAATACAAGACTTGGGGATTCATTAGTGGTATAAAGTGAATAGTAAAGTTTTGTTTCTTAAATGGGATGATAGGTACAAAGGTGTTAATGGAATTATTCTGTTACCTGACATATATATTTTATTGTTCTATTTATTCAAGCAATGTTTAATGAGCCATCTTTTATAAAAGATACCTTATAATTAAAAATATAATTTTTTAAAAAAATTAAAAAAGAGTTTTAATTTAGAGTTCTGCATTTAAGGTCTAACTCGAAAAGAGATACATAAGCCCATATATATAATTAGAAATATTGCTAAATGTGTTAGCTCTTATCACTGGAATCTAACATTAAATACTTATCAAATTTTTTAATAAGTTTATAATAGATCCTAATCTTTAGAAACATGTTTTAGAAGCCTATGGTACTTTTAATAATTCTACATTATGTTTATCATTGCAACTAAACTGTGATCCAGCAGACAGGAATTGGGTAAATGATGAAAATTTATTTTATGTGACAAAATCTAGGTTTAAGAGAAAGAGATTCGGTCATTGAAATAAATACAACTACCAGAACGACTATACTTTATTGAGCACTTTTTTATGTGTTTGGCATTGTGCCCTGGGTGAATTGCTCAAGTAATCAACACCTTTTACAAAATGACAGTCGAGCAAAGCTTTTGCCTTCTGTAGAGGGATATCTGCACCTCTGATAAGTTTAGACAGAAAGATAAAGTTATCCATTTGCTTGTCAACCAGCTGCACAGTCAAGTGCTCTGGAAGGAATAGAAAATCTTTTTGAGGATATATTATCAAGAATCTCTGGAAAACAGTTGACTTATATGAAGACAGTTGTCATTAAAGTTCCTCATATCAGAAAAGAGGCATTTAATGAGCAAGGTACCAGCCAGACCTCCGTGCCCTGATTTTATCTACTTTTGTAGGATAGTAGAAAGGATTCCATAAATAATATACATCTCATAGGTCTAAATTCTGAATCGAATTATATTTAATACAAAGGAATCACTATTTGTGGAGAAAAACATCTTATTATTGATAAATATTAGGCTGGAGCATATGTTTTTATTTAAAGAGAAGAAGAATTTCTTACAGCAAATACCAGAATTAGTCAGACTTACTGGCAACCCTGAATCGGTAAAGAACTATCCCTATCGGCTGTGTGTGGTGGCTCACGCCTGGAATCCCAACACTTTAGGAGGCCAAGGAGGGCAGATCACGAGGTCAAGAGATCGAGAGCATCCTGGCCAACATGGCGAAACCCCGTCTCTACTAAAAATACAAAAAAATTAGCTGGGTGTGGTGGCATGTACCTGTAGTCCCAGCTACTCGGGAGGCTGAGGCGGGAGAATTGCTTGAACCCGGGAGACGGAGGTTGCAGTGAGCCGGGGTCGCACCATTGCATTCCAGTCTGGCGCCTGGTGACGGAGTGACAGTCTGTCTCAACAAACAACAACAAAAAAGAACTATCCCTATCATAAAGCGGAATATGAACGCTCTGGACCAGTACTGCACAATCTTCACCACAAAATGGAATACATGATTGCTCCAACAAAAGAGAAGAAAGTATTTGCTTATTATATCTTTTCAAATAAACCAAATATATAACCCATTCCAACTCCTCAGGAATACGATAAATAAAAGAAATACAACTTGCACATTTTACTCTCTTATCTAATTGGACTCAATCATTTAGTCTATCTAGGGGATGATACATCTTCTCCATAGTGGAGATCAAGTAGCCTGTTAAGATAGACCTTGCTATAGTTTAGTTGATTGCCCTCGCAAACTTTATGTTGAAATTTGATCCCAGTGGAGCAAATCCCTCCTGAATAGATGAATGCCCACCCTGTGGGGAGGCAGTGAAGGGATTCTTGCTCTGTTGGTTCCCATGAGAGCTGATAGTCAAAAAGAGGCTGGCACATGGCCCATTTCTTGCTTCCTCTGTTGCCATGTGATCTCTGCACATGCCAGCTCTCCTTCACCTTCCACTGTGACAGGAAGCATCCTGAAACTCTCAATAGGTGCCTGATGTTTCAGCCAACAGAATTGTGAGTCAAATAAACCTTTCTTATTCATAAGTCGCTCAGCCTCAGGTATTCCTATGAAGCAACACGGAGGGACTGGGCCAGAAAATTGGTACTGGGGAATGGAGTGTTGCTGTAAAGGTACCTGAAAATGTGGCAGTAGCTTGGAAACTGGGTGTTGGGCAGCTATTGTAAGTGTTTAAATGGTTGAGAAGAAGAGACAAAAAGAAGAAAACTTTGGAACTTCTTACAGATTGGTTAAGTAATTATAACAAAGATGCAGATAGAAATACAGACAGTAAAGGCCATGCTGAGGAGGCCTCAGATAGAAATGATGAATTTATTGGAAACCAGAGAAAAGCTTAGCCTTATTAAACAGCAGCAAAGCATTTAGCTGCATTGTCCCACGCCCTAGAGGTTTGTGGAAGACCAAACATAAGAGTGATGACCCAGGGTATCTCGTAGTAGAAATTACTAAGCAGCAAAGCCTTAAAGAAGTAATGCAGCTACATTTTTTTTACAGCCTACAAACAGATATGACAGCAAAGGGATATTCTAAAGGTGGAATTTATAATTAAGAGGGAATCACAGTGTGAAAGTTTGAGAAATTCGCAGCCTGCCCATGCGGCAGAGAAGAAAAGAGCATTTGTAAGAGACATATCCAAGGATGCTCTAGAGCAACCACTTGAAAAAGAAATTAGCTCGACTAAAAGGGAGCCAGGTGCTAACAGTCAAGACAATGGAGAACAGGCCCTGAAGATATTTCAGAAATCTTTGAGGCAAAAATTCCCTTCGCAGGCCCGGATGTCTAAGAGGACAGACGGGCCTGCAGTGCTATTGCCCCGCATTGTCTCAGGATGCTGATCCCCACAACCCAGCTGCTTCAGTTCCAACTGCAGCTAATGGGGCCCAAATACCGCTTGGGCCACTGCTCCAGAGAGCACACACAATAGAGCCTTAGTGGCATCCATGTAATGTTAAGTCTGTAAGTCTCCAGAATACCAGAGAGGTAGAGGCCTGGTGTCTTCCACTTGGATTTCAGAGGATGTATCAGAAAGCTTGTTAACATAGACCTGCCTTGGGGTAGAGCCACTGCAGTGGACAGTGAAGCTGTGGGAACAGGTATGTTGGAGTTATCCTAGAATTATGGATCCACCAGCAGCATGCAACTTCAGCCCAGAAAAGCCAGAGGCACCAGACCCAAACCTGTGAAAGCAGCCACTTCTGCTGTGCCTCTCAAAGCCACAGGGCCAGGGCTGCCTGAGGCCTAGGGAGTTCACCCCTAGCACCAGTGTGCCCAGGATCTGGGACATTGAGACAAAGGAGATTATTCTGGAGCTTATAGACTTAATATCTGCCCTGATGGATTTTGGACTTGCATAGGGCCTGTTATTTCTGTCTTTTAACCTATTTCTTCTATTCCTCCCTTTTGCACTAGGAATGTTTACCAACTGCCTTTGTCACCATTATAACTTGGAAATAAATAACTTATTTGATTTTACAGGTTCATAGGTAGAAGGAACTTGCCTTGAGGCTCAGATGAGACTTTGGACTTTTGAGTTGATATTGGAATAAGTTAATAATAATTTTGGGGACAATTAGGAAGGGGTGATTGCATTCTGCTATATGAGAAAAACATGAGTTTTGAGGGACCGGGGCAAAATGCTATATTTGGTATCATTCCCCCACACTTCATATTGAAATTTGATACCAATGCTAGAGGTAGAGCTCTACTGTGAGATGTTTAGGCCATGGCGGCAGATCTCTCAAGAATAGATTAAAGCCCTCCCTGCAGTGGGGTAAGTGAGCTCTGGTCTGTTAGATCCTGTTAAGCCGGCTATTTATTTATTTTTTTGAAAAAGCGCTTGGGATCTTTCCCTTCTTTCTCTATTTCCCACTTGTGGTGTGGTCCCTGCACATGCTGGCTCCCCTCTGCTTCCAATTAGAAGTGGAAGCAACCTCAGACTTTTACCAGGTGCCCAACCTTCCAGTCCGCAACTATAAGCCATATGAGCCTTACCCAGTCTCAGGAATTCCTTCATGGCAACATAAAGCAATTAAGACAGGCTTGTCTACCTCTTCATGAAGCCACTTCTCACAATAGCAACCACTGATCCTATAGATATCCTTATGGACAATGTAGATTTTTGTCCAGAGGGTTTCATTTTTGCTAAGTTAAATGGCCAACATCTGCTAAATGTTTCAAAGGCTTATGTGTTTGCTGAGCCTCGAGTGGCCCTAAATATTTGCTGAGCCCCAAGGTGTCCCATACCTTCACTAAAACATGAGTTACTTCTCAACATTGCCGAAGTGTGCTTCCCTTTGCCTAATTCTCAATGGGTACATGTAGCACTGCCTCTAAAGAAAGAGCTAGTTGCCTGTGGACAAAGCTTCCATTAAGTTGCAGTGAGGTTAAAGTAACTCAGGGCAAAAATCAAAGTTCCTTTCCCAGTTTGCAAGAAGTAACAGCCAACCACATAACTATGAAAACAAGTCTTGTGGGCTAACGTAAACTTCCAAGGCTCCAAATCAACAAACAACAAATGAAGTCTAAGACCTACATCTAGGGGAGGTGTTCCCCACTTACAGTCATTTGAGTGTATATTTTGCTTCCCCAAAATTCTCCTCCCAAATTATTTCCCAAGCGTTGTGCTCCAATATATATTCTAACAATCATAAATTAAATTGTCCCCTCAAAACAGCATCTAACTTCCCTATCACCCAATCTCATCTTTGATTTAGGGGCAAAACTTGTCTCTGTAAATGTAAGACATGGAGAAAACCAAATGGGAGCAACTACACCTTGCAGGTAAGCTGGCTCCCAATGGAGAGAAGTGAGAAAGGGTAGAAATATACATTTCTAGTTTCACCTTCCAAACCCAGGTACATCAAACCCACCCACCGCAGGAGAGATATAAGTGGGTGGCAGGAGGACAAGTGTGTTACACTAATGGGTGGTCCTCCATCTGGAAGGAGGTGCAGGAATAAGAGCTGTTTTCTTTCATTCCTACTTTTCTCCTCTTATAATTCGACTTTTACACTCAGTGGTGTATCATGCTATTGTGCCTTTGTCTATGTCCTTTCCTCCTCCTAGTACTTCTTTTGGACACCTTGTACTTCTTTTGGTCACCTTTTACTCACAGACACATTCTCTTCCCTCTCCCATGAGTAACTTCTACTCATCATTCAAGCTCAAGTTTCATGTCCTCTTTCCATGAAGTCTTACGTTCCCTCTGAAGATCCCTGCACTCTCAAATCATTCTCATAGTTCTCTAGGCTGGTCTGTTTCTAGGCAATGACCATATATATTAGAAACATCTATGTATATACCTGTTCCTTTATTAAAGGAAAATTGTAATGAATACAATAATGCGGAAGTAATAAGGTAAAATATGAATTCCTATAACACAAATTACACACATGAAGTAATTTTTGATTGCAATAGAATGCTCTTAAAAATGTAACTTAAATAAAATAAAGGAATAATAGTATTTGTGCAGTGGAAATGTAATGTTTCTGGTATCCTTGATGCAGAAGCCATAACATCAGTTAGGGTTTTATGTTCTGACATCATCTGATTCATTAGCTTATTTTTTAAAAAAAGTCTTATGAAAATGCTTGAATGAAATAAATTTTATACCTAGAAACAAAGATGTCTGGGTGAAGCTGAGGAGTGAAGACTTTAAATCATCCTTAAAATAAGAATGCAGCTATTATTTTGTAAGTGCTCTTGTTGGGCTAGTTATTCTTACTTTACTAATTAGTTTCTTAACAGACTTGTTTTTTCCTACAAATCACTCATACTGGCTAGCTGTTTATAATTGGGAAAGACAAAACGTTTCTCAATGCAGAGACAAGTTGTTTGTCAAACAACACTAAAATGTGCCCAGGTCGTACCTAGTTATTATAAAATCCTAATTGGTACCCAATTTATATCCTAGAAGAAATTTTAGTCTGTTCATGCACAGATAGTGACTCCTCAGAGGGTCTTTGCTTTCTAAATACCACGATACCTTCTAATGTTTTATAATTTACAAATACCTTTACTCATATATTATTTGAGCATCACAACAGTTCCAGGTGGTCAATGTTATTATTTTCTCATTTTTCAGAGGAAGAAGTTAAGACATGTAGCAGATTTGGCTTCAAATGCAGAGCGACTTATTCTAGTTCCAGTAATATGTCTATTATGCTATAGCTACAACTGGCTCAATCCTAATAGTTTATACAATAAGCTCATTTCTCGTACACATCTAATGCAGTACCCACTAATACATAATTCATTATTCATGACAGTGACTCATTCATATAAAATAGTTACATTCATCCACTCAACAAACATGTACAAATTCCTTGTAGAGAATGAAACAAATCCATGACTGAGGAAGATTGAAAAAGCTTACCAAAGACAATAGTATACATAGTTTTGACTTAAAAAGTCATTTCCTTACTTGATTAATCTCAATAACCTAGTGGCTATACCATTATTTACCTATTTTTTATATTTCATTTTTTTAAAGTTATTGGCCCAATTCAGTTTCTTTGAGTTTATTAATAAATTCATTTAATAGATTAAACCCTATGAAAAGGCCAGCCTTAAAAAAGTTCTTGACCTGTAAAAACAGTAATTTTATATGGTTTAATTTAGTTTTTCTGTAAATTGGGACAGAACAGGAATATTCTGTCTCTCTAAGTCAGCAAACAGATAACATCAAATTTGACAAGATGCTATCCAGCCTAAGACAGACTAGCAATTTCCTAAAACTGTCAGCATTTTAGAAATAAATCTCATATTTAACATTATTTAATGCACTTTAAGTAATGCATTAAAGAAGGAAGATTTCTGAAACTTTTTAGAATGAATTTACCTATATTTACATCACAGGAAAATAAATACCACAACAGACACTAGTGTGTCAATGTGTTACACAAGAAGCAATATTTTGCAAGTATTTCAAGTATTTCAGATTACATCAGTCAATGGCAGTGACTCATTAAGTCAATTTTTCCAAGTTTCTGCATTTTATAATCTCTGTGGATTTTTTTGTTTTTGTGTTTGAGGTTTCAGAAGAGAATCCCTTTCCTTACCTTTTGAGCTTCTAGAGGTGCCTTTTTGCTTCCCTTAACTCATGCCTCTTCTTCCATCTTCAAAGCCAGCAGCATGGTCACATGTTCTTCTCTTCTGTGGTCAAATCCTCCTCTCTCTCATAAGGATCCTTGTAATTACATTTAGTAACCGCCCAGATAATCCAGGATAATCTCCTCATTTGAAGATTTTTAATCACATATGCAAAGTCCATATTGCTATATATGACAACATTCACAAGTCCCAGAGATTAGGCCTTGGATATCTTTGGGTGCTATTGCCGAGCCTACCACTGTTCTTAACACAACGGTGCTGTGTTGCGAAATGCATTTTTTCTGAGATGATATCTCTTCGAATCATGAATATAAAATATAAGAGATCTAAATTATCTTATTTGAACTTCACATTTTACGGATTGTGAAACTGAAGTCTCCTAAGGACTTCAATAAATTATCTTGAGTGGCATGTGTTACTAGGAGCAAAGCTGTGACTAGAGCCCAAGCCTCCCAATAACTACTGCAATATTTATTCCATCACCATCCAATAGTGGAGAAGATGGATACTTGGAAATAAAAGTTTGGAGGCAGTCATATGTGGAAAGTTCAATACACTAAGGTAATATTGCTATCTCCCAAGCACTGAGACAAGGACAGACTCTAGGTTATATAGGGCTTATATAGGCTTTTAGAACAGTCAATTGATTAATTAGTCTCCTTTGTTTTAGTGGTATTTGTTACTCTGTCTGGTTCAGAAGTGATTCTAAAGTCACAAAAAGTGGGTATTGGTGGCTTTCTCATAAACTTTTATTAACTTTTTTTCACATCGACACTTCAGGAATGATTTGGTGTAGCAGATAGGAAAGAAAGAGGAAGCAGGAGAGGAGGAATGGGGTAAAAAGAGGAAGAGGGAAAGGGAGGGAAAGAGGGAGGGAGGAAAGAGGAGACAGAGAGAGATTTTCTTTTTTTTTTTTTTTTTTTGAGACACAGTCTCAGTCTGTCGCCAGGTGCCAGGCTGAGGTGCAGTGGTGCAATCTCGGCTCACTGCAACCTCCGCCTCCTGGGTTCAGGCAATTCTCCTGCCTCAGCCTCCCGAGTAGCTGGGACTACAGGCGCACGTCATCATGGCCAGCTAATTTTTGTATTTTTAGTAGAGACAGGGTTTCACCATGTTGACCAGGATGGTCTCGATCTCTTGACCCGTGATCCACCCACCTCAGCCTCCCAAAGTGCTGGGATTACAGGCTTGAGCCACCGCGCCCAGCCGAGAGATTTTCTTAGGAGGCAATAGGAAGTCTGTCTAGACAGCTCTAGCTTTCTTAATAAACACAGGGGTCCTATTTTTTATTATAGGACTTCCTGTGAAAATTGTCTGTAGAACTTTCCCATGAGTGGCATAGGACCATAACATGGAACATTGATAGCCTGATATTGAATTTGTGCCTTCTGTGTTGATTAGGATACGTTCAGGTGAAAGTAACAGACCACCTCCCTGACAATGGCTTAACGCATAAAACTCAACTTGTTCATTTAACAAGAAATCTAAATGTAGGCATCTCAGGGATGAGTCTACAACTTAGCAACATCATTAAGGCGCCAAACTTCCCATGCTTCCACAGCACCATCCTCAGTATGCCGATTCCGATCCTCAGTCTGATTGCCTCATGGATGACGCCAAATTGCTGTCACAGTTTCACTCCTAATGTCTTAATGCAATAACCCAAAGCAGGAATTTCATTTGGAAAGGGGTGCAGAGGCAAAACAATACATCTTTTTGTACCTCTCTCAAGAAAGAAAAGCCTGGCTAGGATTTATCAGTAGACTTCTCCTTACATCCCAGTGGGCATAAGTGGGTGAAAAGCTTTCTAAAGATAATTCACTACAAAAGGGGAATTAATTTGTTATGATTGCCTTAGAACATTATATTTATTTTGTGTGGCACATCGCCACACATGGAGCAAAGAAACATTCTGTGATGAGAAAGAAACAAGGAAGTATTGTCAGTCAGGCCAAAGCAAAGTGCATGCCACCATGATCACATATACACCACCCCAGCTGCTTATCTGCCCCTTCTTCACCCAGGATCCCCTACCTGGACAGATGATATTTGTTTATTACTCCAGGTAAAGGACTAGACACAATCTTCAGTGGCTGTTATTTTTATAAGCTGTTTTCTTACACACAAAGTATATGTTAAAAAAAAACCATGGACATGGAAGAAGTTTTTGTGAGGTTTAGAAATTATGTAGTATGGTATAGTACAACCTCAGTTACTGAGGTTACTGTATGTTTTAGTTGAGCTAGAACAGTTCCATGTAACTGTTGCACTGTGTACTTTGAATACTGTCTGTTTTAACTTGCATAAATGTTCTGGCGTGGACTATAAATTATGCAGTCACATTACCTCGTGCTTTTTTCTCCACAGTGTATGAGCACATGTAGAGTTTAGAATGTTTTCATTTGTTTGTTTGTTTATCAGACAGGATGTGACTCTTGCTGAGGCTGGAGTGCAGTGGCGTGATCATGGCTCACTGCAGCCTCAACCTCCTGGGCTCAAGAGATCCTCCTGATTCAGTCTCTGGAGTAGCAGGGGGCTGCAGGCATGCACCACCACACCCCACTTATTTTTAATTTTTTTGTAGAGATGGCGTCTCACTGTGTTGTCTGGACTAGCCTCAAAAGCCTGGGCTCAAAGAGTTCTCCCTTCTCAGCCTTCCAAAATGCAAGTGTTATGGGCATGAGCCACTGTGCTTGGCCCAAGTTTAGACTTTTGATCAAAAGTAAAAGAAACTCAATTCAATCCAGAATAGTTGAGGAAGAAAAGAAGAATCCATCGGGTTATGTAACTGAAACTTCCAAAGAAGACTGGATTCAAGAATTATATTTTGAGGCCTTGTGTCTTTTTCTGTCACTCAGTAAATTTACCTTCAGGGAATAAAAACAATCACCTCTGACAGCCCTGTTGGTATATCCTAGCCACTTAGCAACCACAATAAGAGATGCCATCATTTCAAGGGCTCTGATAGAAGATTCCTGGCTAGGAGACTCGGTCGCCTGAATTGAGCCATGTGCCCATCTCTAAGCCTACTGTTAGGTTCAGGAGGATAAAGTATTTTCATACTCCAAGCCCAGGCTTCATGACCATCTCTGTGTCTGGAAAAAATTTTGTGAAGTTAAGGAACTTAGCTCTGTTGAAACTTATGGAATAGCTTCGTCAGAGGAAAATCACTTCTTATAAGAGAATTGGAAAAAGAAAGCTAAGCGAAACAGATGTTCACTATCCTCGGGGACAATTCTTTGAAAAAAATTGTCAAAAGATGCATGAGATCTTCCACCTTTACTATTGCAACATGGCATGTGTCTTCTAGCTCAGCAATAGGCCCTCTATTTTCCTAAATTCCATTATATTCATAACATTAGAACAGAAAAGACACAAACAGGCCATAAATTATAGTCCTTTATTGTAATAAAGTTTACTTTGATTCAAATTATCCATATGACTGCAGTTTCTAATTGTAAAACCAAAAGCGCATGGAAAGGAAAATGAATCAAAATTCAAACATAAGCAGTGCAATTTGTGTTTAAATTTCTCTTTTGAATGAGCTTTTCTCCCCCTACTTTTTATGCCTGGGTTCCGTTTAAGGCATGAAAAGAGTCATGCGGCTAATGACACATAGGGAGTTTTGACTACTGAAGTATCCCAAAGTGCTGACCTGTGTTTAAAGAGCCCCTGCCTTTGCTTATTACTTTGCATTGCCTTTGTTTGGTAATTATCCTGCCGACACAGGGAAGGATCGACCCCACACCTAAAATTGATAACCACGTCAAGATAATAGCATCATACATCACTTAGGGGATATAAAAGGTTTGTTATCACATGATGGGACTTTTTCAATAGAGCAGGGTAGGCACCCAAGCTGGTGTCAGGGGGCAGCTTGAGGAAAGAGAGAGGCAAATGTCTCCGGTCTTGACTGTGGTTAGGGATTGGGACTGGAATAAGGAGGGTGAGGGCTCCTGCTTGAGGGCAGACGATTGCAGGATTTGATTCCACTTTTCTATGGACTTATTTAGATGTGAGATAAAAGGGAAAGATAGAAAAGGTGGTGCCTCAAGCTGTTAGCAATCAAAAATGTTTTAAAATGGAGGAATCTGACTCTTCCCCGTCTTGTTTTAGAATCTCAGCTCCATCGGGGACTAGCTGTGTGCTCTTATTAAGTGATCTCAAGTTTCTGGGTTCACTTACATTTTCAAAGAAGACCACCTTAGTTTCTTCATAGCACTATTGTGATGATTAAATACATAACAGTTCAGAGCTCAATACTTTGCACGATTCAGAATAAAAGTGTAACAAATATTATTTCCCCTTTCTCCTGTGCCGCTTTAACCTTCTTTATAGTCTAGGCGCTAAAGTCTAGAAGGCCATTTTGATTTAAATATCTATTCGAATAAGTGTGTGTGTGTGTGTGTGTGTGTGTATAAATAAATAACTGACCTTATGTACCCTTATGTTCTACATTTGTGAATTCAACCAAATGTGGATCCAAAATTTGTTTTGTTAAGAAAGAATGTTGCTCTTGTCACCTAGGCTGGAGTCTAGTGGTGTGATCTTGGCTCACTGCAACCTCTGCCTCCTGAGTTCAAGTGATTCTCTAGCCTCAGCCTCCTGAGTAGCTGGGATTACAGGCACCCACCACCACACCCAGCTAAGTTTTGTATTTTTAGTAGAGGCTGGTCTGGAACTCCTGACCTCAGGTGCTCTGCACACCTCAGCTTCCCAAAGTGCTGGGATTACAGGTGTGATCCACTGCGCCCAGCCCAAAATATTTTTTTTTCTTTAAAAAAACAATGGTTGCATTGGTACTGAACCTGTATAGACCTTTGTCTTGTTATATTCCCTAAACAATATAGTATGACAACTATTTACATAACATTTACATTTTATTAGATATTATAAGTAATCTAGAGATGATTTATGTATACAGAAGTATGCTCATAGGTTATTTCCAAATTACTGTGCCATTTTATATAAGAGACTTGAGTATCCATAACTTTTGGTAATCATGGAGTGTTCTGGAACCAATCCCCCAAGATACCAATGACACCTGTGTATTTATTCAAATAAATACAAAAACATGTAAACATATTCAAATATGTCTATGTTTGTCCAAATATGTTTGTTTATCAGAAAAGAACCACAGGTAAAAGTAAAAGTTAACTCAAGAGAATGAATGGCTAATGGGTACAAAATGTTGGTGCAATAGCTATCCTAGTAACTTCAACTCAACCTCCATAGACATCAGCCTGCCTTATATATATATATATGTGTGTGTGTGTGTGTGTGTGTGTGAATTATTCCATATTATATTCAAAATAATGTTAAGGCAGATATCCTTTCTTCTGTGAAGAAGCTTCCAGATGGATATAGGAAGTACCCTCCCTGACATATGTCATTAACCTTTTCCTCAGCTTTATAAAATTTAAACAAGCATCTTCCTGTCTCTAGGACCCTAATGTCTCTTTCCTTAAAGCATTTACTTTGAGAAAACTTGACATTGTAAATTCTTTCTCTGCCCCTTTAAAGTATATGCAAATCTTCTCCAGTCTCTTGCCAGTTTTACAGCCCTGGAAATTCCTTTCTCAAGAACCTGAGAACCCTCTCTTTGAAGTGTCATTAATCTTCAAGGAAAATAGCAGTCCTATCTCCCAGTCTTCAAGAGAAGGTGAGTGTCTTGCTCCACGCTGTAAAACTACCTCCTGCCTTGAAAATATGAGCAAGTTTTTTCCTATGGGGAAGGCCAATTAGCAAACACAGAAGGCCTATGTTTCCGCACCGCCTCTCCAGCTCTTAAAAGCTCTCCAGCATTTTCTTTCAGTAGAGTTGAGCTCATGTGCTGGTTTCTGGCCCCTCTTTCCTATTGCAATAGCTTTAAATAAAGTCTTTCTCACCTGTTAAACTTTGTCAAGATGCAATTTAGCTTTCACAAGCTCTCTTAACATCTGATTTTGTCATTGTTTTGTTTGCGGAAAGCAGTTTTAAGCAGAGCTGGTAGGTTTTTCTGAGTTCTCTCTCACTCCGTGTGTGTGCGTGGATGGGCACGTGCATTTGTGCCTGCATGCGTGTGACCGGGGAGCTCATGTGAATTCTAATGCATCTTACCCCGGGAAGAAGAAATTTCATTTGAGCAATAAGTATACTCTAAATAACACTTGAGGTGCCTAAACTGCTCAAATGTCCCTCTGTGACTTCTAAATGAGATATTTACATACTACAGACTTTTTCCCTCTCGTGGGTCAAAAGTTGCCATGTTGTTTACTTCAGTGTGAGAACAGTATTGCCTTCTGAGTATGGATAACCCTCTGGGAGGGAGGGTAGCCGCACTTTTTAAAACGTGGGAAAGCACCAGAAACATTCTGGGTGGTTGCTACATTTTAATTTTCCAAGCTGAGCAAGGTGAAGCATACCTGCAGTTCCAGCTACTTGGGAGGCTGAGGCAAGAGGATTGCTTGAGCCCAGGAGTTTGAATCTGCATTCAGCTATGATTGTACCAATGCCTTCCAGCCTGGGAGACAGAGTGAGAAAATTATATATAGATATAAATAATTTTGAGGAGGCTCCCACTCTGTTTCCCAGGCTGGAAGACATAGACATAATGCATCTGTTACAACTGAAATTTCACATCAGTGAAAAATTGCCCTACCCACAGAAGGAAGTACCCTATTCCTTGATAATGCTGACCCGCTGCTGTCATAGCAATGAGGTAATGCTAACGTGTTAGTGCCTGAATAGGAGGACCTAGAGCCTGAGAAATGCATAGCAGAGAAAAAAAAAATATATGTAGAGGTACGTAGATCTATGACAGAAGGACAACAGGTGGCTCCCGTAACAGAAAAGCTAGTCAAAACATTGTTAGAATCAATTCATTTGCACCAAAGCTACCTCTATTTGCAAGTTTATGTAATTTACATAAGTTACATATCTGGATTATCTGAAAACCTACAGTGCAATTTATATGTATAAACATTTGTGATCTACTCATCAACACACTCCTACTCTCAGAGCCTGAAAATATAGCATACACGTAAAGAAATTCATAAGCAAAAGCAAAATATTGCAATCCTAAGTTTTTGGACCCTTTAAGAAAATTTCTGGTCACCTAAATCAAGGTGTATCATATGCTTTTAGTTGGAGTAAAAATAAATAGTAGGGAAGAGGAGAGATAGGCTCATACCTTCAACCTCAAAGAGCAGAGGATTGTCAGGAAAAAATCAAAAACAAAAATGAAGGGTATATTCAATAATAGCAAGGAGTAGAGCTCCAGGAGAGAAGCTGCTTCAGAAAGATAAGAGCAGCAAGCAGAGAGGCCTCCTCAAAACAAGGAGGAAAATCTAAGTGAGTTCAGAACATTTCTTTCCAGTAATAAAGAGTATATAAATGTTAATGCTATCCTTAATATTAAAATAATCTTTGTTTAAAATTGCTGAGTAAATAATGATAGAAAACATATTTATTTACTGAAGCTTTAAACATGTTTTCTCCTTAAACGTTTCTTTTTAGGGGTTGGGGTGAGACCTCTCCTGCCCCACTTATGATTTTTTTTCCTTTTTTATAATATCTTCTTATATTTTCATTTTAACATCTGTTAGGAAAGTTAGTCAAAGTACATTTTATCTTAAATGAATGTTTACCATTTTAAATAATTTAAAAATCATTTTTATATCACTGTACTAGTTTGTCATTTTTCTAGGACAAAAGATGTTGAGAACTAAAGCCATTTATTTCTATACATAGGTTAGACACTAAAGAACAAAATTACCTTCCCTCACAGAGTTTACTGTCTACATAAATATTACCATTATTCCACTGTCTTCATTAGTACAAGTTTACTATTATGTGAGTCTCTTGCCCAGGCAAATAACTCAATTGCTCATTACAAAACCTTCCTGAAATACCTACCAACTCTGCACTAAAAAGCATGAAGTTATGCCTTAAGACTCTTCCGAACCCCTTGCCTCAAAATCCTTGTCTTGCAGCTTTTGCCAATCCTAAACTGTAATACCATGATTCTTACGCAGCCCTATTTGTCATCTACCCAGCAAGGCTGGTATTAAAAGATATACCTTATCTTGCAACTGTCTAGTAAATTTTCTAGTAAGTTCTATCCCTGTATTTTCCTCTTTGAAACATTATCAAAGCTTTGGATGTAATGTGTTCCCTTAACAAGGTAAGCAATAGATTATGATATTACAGATGGAAACAGCCAACAAGGCTCATGCTTAAATGGCTAGACTCCCCATGCTACTGCTGAAGACTTGAACTCCAAAGTCAAACTATATCTGGCCACCGGATTTCCTGACCAAAGAGGACAGGAATAATGTTCTCACATAGCTACTGTTATTGTCTTCCCAACTTATCTTCCTTCCTCCCTTCCTCCAGTAACAGCATCCTTCTTTCCATGGGAGACCCACTCCATATGGTTTGGCTGAGACTCTCCCCTCTCACATTCCAAAAGTGTAGCACATGATGCTGTTGCAGAACTTTCTCCTTAGTTCAGCTAAAACTCAGCTCTTGTCGCACAAATGGGAAAGATTAGACTCGCAGTCACATAGAAGGGTGAAGAAAATGGAATTTATTGGGTGAAAAGGAAAAACAACTCTCGGAAAACCAAGAGAGTCCTGCTAGCAGGTTTCCCGCCTCACAGACTGAATCGCAGGTCACCACAAAGGAACAGGAGAGGCCAGGTTCCTGACCACTGCCAATGGCACAAACTTCTCTAGGCTCTACCGTGTTGTACCAGTGTGCAGGGGGGCATTATTCAGAAAGAATCACTTGGGAAAAGGGCAGGCTTCATCCAGGACCAGCAGTCTGGTTTTTCAGCCTTCAGGCTGTTTTCAGGCTTGAAGGCAGGGTTTCCTTTGGGGGGACCCATACCAACCTGCACAATAAGGGCAGCCCATCCTCAAGGCACAGTGCTTAGCACATTGTTATCAGTGTAAGAGACCTGAGTTATCCCAAGTTACTGTCAGCCTATCCCAGTGGGTCCATAGCAACTAAGTCCTTGCCTCCTTAGAAGAAAGAATTTGACTGAGGGGCATAAAACAGAAAAAGAGATCAAGGCAAGTCCCAGAGAAAAAATTGAAGTTTATTTTTAAATGCTTTAGAACAGGAAGACAGAAAAATTCGCTTGAGAGAGACCTAAGTGGGCACATGAAGGTTAAAGAGAGAAGGTTGAGTGCCCCATTTAACTGGGATCCTAAGACTTTTCTAGGCTTGTCTCTTTCCGTGATTCTTCCCTT
Source organism: Sapajus apella (assembly GCF_009761245.1). Taxonomy (NCBI): domain Eukaryota; kingdom Metazoa; phylum Chordata; class Mammalia; order Primates; family Cebidae; genus Sapajus; species Sapajus apella. Next base: position 25,553,012 of record NW_022436954.1, read on the forward strand.
TGGGTGAGCTTCCGGCTTCCTGCATTCACAGTGCTTTCCTTACCCTGTGCCCTTTCCAGTGGAGGGTTCCTCCACAGCCGGAAGATCATACTTCACCATTTTTGTCTCTTAACAAGTATGCCAGGAAGTCGCCTGTCCCTGGGGTCTAAATTTGGTTAACAGTTTGATGGTAACAGGTGTGGCCCATTAGGAAATGGCCTCTCCTTGGTACTGCTGAATTATCATTTTTAAAGAGGCAATGCGATAATAACTGAACCATCACCCAACATCCTTAGTGGGTGATGGGGGTTGGGGTGAGCCCTCTCCTGCCCCACTTATGCCTCATTACCTGTAACAACATGACCCAAGATGACATAATCAGAGGCTCTCCAATGACTTTGCCTATTTTGGCAAAGGGATAGTGTCTTCTCTGGAATCTCCAATTATTATTATTTTTTGAGACTGAGTCTCCCTCTGATACCCAGGCTGTAGTGCAGTGGCACGATCTTGGCTGGCTGCAACCTCCATCTCTCGGGTTCAAGCGATTTTTCTGACCCAGCCTCCTGAGCAGCTGGGACTACAGGCACAGGCCACCATGCCCATCTAATTTTTTGTGTTTTTAGTACAGACAGGGTTTCATCATGTTAGCCAGAATGTTCTCAATCTCCTGACCCCATGATCTGCCTGCCTCAGCCTCCCAAAGTGCTGGGATTATAAGCATGAGCCACCACGCCCAGCCCTGGAATCTCAGATTCTATAGCTGATTTATGTTTGGAGTTGTTAGTGGCCATCTGTCCCAACCCCGGTGAGAGCTTATTTGGGAAGGAAACCAGAACAAAGACAAAAAGACTGGAGGGAAAAAAACAGATAGGACTCCCCAGTGACTTGTATCTCCTGAATCTAGCCTTTGCCAAAATCTTACCCTTGCATGTTTCTGTGAAATAATTGCACCATTTAAAATTAAATGATTTTTCGTGGTAAATGATCAATGACTTTCCTTTTTAGGTCAACTTAGAGATTGGATTTCTGACACTTATAATCAAGATTTCTTCTGTGACACAGAGAAGAATCACCCTAATGAACTAGTCTCACTGAGATGAAGTTAGTGACCCCAGGGCAGGGCCATAAATGCTTCCCTTTAGTTATTATAAAGCTAACATAGTTTCTCAGGAAGTGTCTCCAGGTATTTCCACTAACCTTGGACTGGCTTCAATCGCATTTGAAACTTCTTAGACTTGGGCTCCTGTTGAGAGTCTAATAAATATGTTCCTATTATTGTTGTTGTAACAGAGCAAGTTGTAAGGAAAAGTGCCATGCTCTGAGATTGAATCAAGAGTCCTTTATTGCCAGCAACCAAGAGACAGCTAATGCTCAAAATTCTCTCGGCCCCAAAGAAGGGGCTTGATTCCTTTTTATGCCTTGTTTAGAGAAGGGAGGTGGCAAAGCAGAATTTTACAAAAGCAGAACAAGAAAGTTAGTAGGAGGAAGCTGGTAACCAGGAGGCAAGAGGTTCCCAGGATTGTTGGTTACTAAGGGGGGTGGCAGGGGGTACTTTCCAATCACCAAGGGGGATAGGTTATTCACAATGGCAGGTAGACTCCCCAAACAGGATGTGGTTACAATGGTTACAAGGTGCTGGGTGCAGCATGACTCAGCTGTGCACCCAAGGGAGAAATGGTGGGAGGGAGAGGCTAAGATGGAATTTGTCAGGCTTACATCTAAGATGGAGTCTGTTAGGCTATCACATTATGAGCAGCAAAACTTCTTCTCACACCTTGCCATTGAGAGCTTCATTCACAGTTCACTAATATTTATGCTGTGTGGTTGCCTCTTTTATGTATCTTGTAAATATTTTTTATGTTCATCTAGAAATCCTGATACTTCGACTCCAAACCATATCTAAGAAGAATAAACACACTCTGCCAAGGAAATACATTTTGCTTTTCTTCCTTCTACCCTTACTCAAATAAATATAACTAACCTAATCAAAGATACCCACAGGCCTTTGCATAGAATAAAAATAAATAACTGAAAAACCATAAGGCAAATAGTCATTTAGTCATTTTTGCTTCAGGGAAAAAAGAACTAATCTTTGGCTGAATTTAGAAACCTGAAGAAGGGAAAATATTTATTCTGGATCCGACTTTATTCCAATCTCAGTTATGCATATTACTTAAGTAGTTCTTCTACTGATAATTTATCGAATTGCCATACACAAATTGCCTGGCATATAGTAGTCACTGTTAAATAATAGTTTGCCTTTATTTCTCCTAATTCTCCATGAGAGACAATGTATCGATGTTAACAGAAAAACTAAACTCTGCAAAATGTTTTGAAGTGGCTCATTCTGAGCCAGTATGAGTGACCATGGTCTGGGGAACAGTCGCAAGAGGACTTGAGAAGTGTGGTTGGGTTACAGTTTGGTTTTATGCATTATAGGGAGACAGAATTAGAGGCAAAGACATAGATCAGTACATGGAAGGCATACATTGGTTTGGCCCAAAAAGAGGACATAAAAGGCATAGGAGGGTTTCAGGGATTCTTTTGTTGATAGATTGTTTAAGGGAGTTAAGCTACTGTCTAAAGATGTAAAGTCAGTAGAAAGGAATCCTGGAGTTAGATAAGCAGGTTAGCCAGATGTGGTGTTCACACCTATAATCCCAGCACTTTGTGGGGCTGAGGCGAGAGGATCTCTTGAACCTAGATGTTCAAAAATAGCCTGGGCAACAAGCAAGACCTCATCTCTACAAATTAGAAAAAAAAAATTAGTTGGACATGGTAGCATGTGCCTATAGTCCCAGCTACTTGGGAGGCTGAGGCAGGAGAACTGCTTGAGCATGGGTAGCTGAGGCTATAGTGAGGTGTGATCTTGCTACAGCCCTCCACCCTAGGCCATATAGTAAAAGCCTGCCTCAAAAATAAATAAACAAATAAACAGGTTGTGGAGACCACAATTCTTTTTACATAGAAGAAGCCTCATATGTAGCAACCCTCAGAGAGAATAGGTGGGAAATGTCTCTTTGCACAGTTTCATTTATTATTATTATTATTTTGTAGATACAGAGTCTCACTCTGTTGCCCAGGCTGGTCTTGAACTCCTGGACGCAAGTGATCCTCCCACATCAGCTTTGCAAAGTGCTGAGATGACAGTCACGAGTCACACCACATCTGGACTTTCTTCAGATCTTTATAGGTGTCAGACTCTCAGTTAATCTCTCCTAGATCCAGTAAAGGCCTAGGAAGGGAAAGCCTGGCTGCATGAATGGAGATTCTCTAAAGATACAAATGTCCCCCACAAAAGACAGCTTGGCAAATCCATTTCAAAACATGTCAAAGAAATACATTTTGGGGTAAAATATTTTTATTTCCTCCAGGATCTGCTATCTGTCATGTGATGGTATACCAGAGTCAGGTTTGAAAGTAAGCTACATTATACTGCGTGAAATTTAAAAGCCTGTTTAATGAGATTGTATGGTTTGTAGGCTGTGACAATCCTTACCTTGCATGGCCTTGGGTCTGTTTACAATTTGGTATCTTATCGCCACAAAGAATCTGTTTAGTCAGTCTTATAATCTCTATTTTAGCCTTAATACTGGTCAGCTGTGCCTAAACTCCAAAAGGGAGGGATGAAAGTGAAGCATGTCTGACCACTCTTCCTGTCATGGTCATGACTGAGAATTTAATTTTTTAGGCTTCTTTGGCGTATCTTTGACCGAGAGGGAGTCCATGCAGTCTGTTGGGAAGACTTAGGATTTTATTTTTGGTTTACATCAGCAGAAGCTAGGTTATGCTGTGGTAACAAATCTCCTTAAATCTCAATAACTTATAACAAAATAAAATTCCCTATGGAAATTTTATGTCCATCTGAGATCTGATGCTGATAGAGCAGCCTCTAACTGGGACATCCCTAGTATTGCGGCAGAACTTGATGACCCATACCCTGGTGCTAAAAACTGCCACTCCCATTTCGTTAACCAATGAGGAGGGGAGTTTGATCCTTCCCCAGGAAAAGCAGCAAATACTTTGGAAAAATAATATAGCCTACTCTATGTGAGGAGATATTTGCCCACACCCTAGTATTAATCAACAGGAGTCAAGGAGAAAAATAGGGTACAATACTAAAAGTTCAGTGATCCTGTTACCTAACGGAGAGGATCTGGTCTGCAAGTAAGACATTCTGTAGATTTCAGTGGACTCTTCTTTTGTTTGAGCCCATCTTTCTTTGGCAAAGAACACTTTAGCAACCATTTATTGGTTAAAATGATACCAGGAAGAAGGCATACAGAAAACTGTGGTAAATTACAGACATCCCCAATGACAATCCATTTAGTGGTTTTCCCAGGACTTTTCTAAAGCTGATAAATTGGAGATTTGCAGATGATTAAACAGGCTATTCTCTTTTCAGTGCATTTTCCACATACAAGTTCATCATCTTCCTTACTAATATTCTGTAATTATTTTAATGTCTAAGAGAAAAGTAGAAGAGAGAAAATACTTCTTTTATTTGTTGATAGATTTCTTTTTCTTTCTTTCTTGTTTTTTCAATAAGAAAAAATATCTAGGCCAGACAGAGTGGCTCATGCCTATAATTCCAGAACTTTGGGAGACACAGGCAGGTGAATCACTTGAAGTCAGGAGTTTGAGACCAGCCTGGGAAACATATCAGACCCTAGCTAGCCAAACAAACAAATAAATAAAAATAAAAACAAAACAACCGTGTTCATTTAGTTTTATTTTTTTTTTCTTTTTTCAATACTAGTAATAATTTCTTAGTATCCTCTTGCTTTTCTGATATGGAGCATGCTTATCAAATAAGAATCAGCTTCCTTCAGAAAGCAAATTATATCAATAGCGGAGAGCAATATGAGTTTCATTTATAAAACCCAAAGGAAGAAAATAGAGCGCTTGATCCAGCATTTCAGTACTCTTAATGATTGCATTGACAATGTTGTCAAACTAAACCACTGGACAGAATGAATCATTAGGATGCTAAAAGTCATTGATTCAGGGACTATGAAAAGCAGTAACATTGACGTGGCGTGTTACTGGGTTGCTTTGTATATTTTGTAGCCAATCTGTTCATGCACAGATTTCTATATAGCCTTACTCCATAAAACTCACGTCGGAATCCTACTTGGCATTTAGTCAATTCCTTTTCCCAAACATGCCAGCTTAATCTTAGGGAAGTTTGAATAAAATGTTATAGTACGGGAAAAAATAAAATAACTTGTAATAAGATCCTAATGTAAGAGGAAAAGACATGGGCCCAAGATCTCTCAAGTATGTTAGCAACAATTTGTTTTATCTAGCGCAGAAGGGCCTTTTAGTTGTCCCTTTTGAAGCAACTATAATACAGTAATTTATTTGGGATGGGTCAAATAAACCAACAGGATAAACAAAGTTGGTATGATAATTACTCGTACATGGCTCTTCATGCCAACTAACATCCTAGCATGATGAATTACAAGCATTCTATCACAAGGAGGCTGGCTAGATTAGCTTCACGAGCTTATTTAAAATGTGTTACTTGAACAAAGCGAAAAGGAATAAGTGAATAAAAATTCGCCCCAGAAGCCATTATAAATAATTCATGCAAAATATTTTTTAATTGGTACAAAATTCTCTTTAAAGTGGGTGTAAAATGTACCTACTATACCTCCTATTTCCAAAATTAGCCTATATTCTGGGACCACACCAAGTATACAGAGATCTAAAAAAAAAAAAAAAAGGTAATATAGTAATATAGTGCAGTTTCCATTTACGAAGAGCATATGTCCCTTTTGGTTGAAAAACTTTATCATCAATAGGGGCAATGAATTTACTTTATGCTGTAGGGGCTAAAAGGTAGTATCTTTTCCTCACCCATTGCAAGGTACATGGCTGATGCCCTTATGACAAAAGTTAGGTCAGCAAGAAAAAGCATAACAAATTCATTTAACTAAAGTTTTATGTGGCACAGGAGGAGGCTGCATATTTTTATGCTTAGTTTCCATATAGTGTAGAGTGATGTTAGAAGTATAATTAGGTGAAAGGAGTATGATCTAATGGTAATAAACTGAGAGGGGAACCCAGCAAAACCTGTTTGTTCAAATTCTTCTTGGTCTTTGTCTCATTCCTTCCTCAAGGTACGCGGCAGGATACCTGCCACATGAGTGTCTTCAAGAGAAAAGGGAGAGAGTCAGAGAGTGACATTTCTAGGTTTTATGGCTTGCTTGGAGGAGAGGAGTTCTATTTTCTATGGTCCACCTTGGTGAAGAAGAATTCTAGCTTTGATAACTTGTTTCAGAGGAGAAATGGAGGAAGAAGAAAAGAGGATGGAAGAAGGTCAGAGAGCACTTAACTGCTTCTGAGGCTCTTTCAATGTCCTTCAGTTCAAGGTACTTAGCCTGCTAAAGCACCATGCTTTGAGGGTCATTTTCTGAACCCCAACAATGCCTTCACTGTAAAAATGGAAATGGTGATCTACTGAAGAAGCTGGCTGTCCTCAGCACACTCACACTTCCATTTACCCGAATCTGATCTAGTTGCTGGATTGAACCACTAGTTACACTTGTCTGAGCTAGAAGAACTCAGTTTTTATTACAGCTCTTCTAATTCAGTCATTCAACATTGAAAACATCACTTAAAACTGCCATAGTTTTATTTCCTCTTTGGCATAAAGAGGGGAATGGTTTCTTTCAACTCTGACAATCTGTAATGAATATAGTAAATAAAACTCAGCTATCTTTGCATACATAGCAAAGATAATAAATCGTATGGCAGAATTACAATTGATTTACCCTTTCTATTGTTGCACTAACAAAGCCAAAACATACAGAAAATGCTGTAATGAGAAAAAGGCTTTGTTTTTTCTACTTGGGTCTGGTGATTGGGGTCTGCAAATTAACTGATAATAAACAAAGCAACAAAAGAAAAAACAAGATTTATTTACATGTTCATGTACAATAAATAAAGGTTTATACTTATATATCAACTTAGAGGAGGGACTTTTAGGAATTCAATGGGAGAGTATGAAAAGTTTTATTGGACTTTTTAATGCTAATGGACATGGGCATTCTGTCTCCAAGGCAGCTGAATTTTATAGGAAACTCTTGTTAGTCCAGTTTCACACTGCTTTAAAAAACTATATGAGACTGTAATTTACAAAGAAAAGACGTTTAATTGACTCACATTTCCACATAACTGGGAAGGCCTCAGGAAACTTATAATCATGACAGAAGGTAAAGGGGAAGCAAGGCATGTCTTACATGGGGGCCGGAGAGAGAGAGCAAGGGGAGAAGGGCCACACTTTCTTTTCTTTTCTCTTTTTTTGAGATGGAGTCTCACTCTGTCACCCAGGCTGGAGTGTAGTGGTGCAATTTCAGCTCACTCCAACCTCTGACTCCAGGGTTCAAGTGATTCTCCTGCCTCAGCCTCCCGAGTAGCTGGGATTACAGGCACACACCACAATGTCCAGCTAATTTTTGTATTTTTAGTAGAGACGGGGTTTCATCACGTTGGCCAGGATGGTCTCGATCTCCTGACCTGGTGATCCACCCGCCTCAGCCTCCCTAAGTGGTTGGATTACAGGCATGAGCCACCAGTCCCGGCTCACACTTCCAAACCATCAGATCTTGTGAGAACTCACTATCATGAAAACAACATAGAAGAAATCTGTCCCCATCATTCAATTACCTTCCACCAGGTTCCTCCCCTCACATATGGGGATTACAATTGTTGATGAGATCTCAGTGGAGACACAGGGGCAAACCATATCACTTCTTTAGAAAGGGGTTACTGCCAGCTGTATTTTCAGGAGAATAGGCTTTATTCAGATAAGGGGAAGTTCAGGTAACCTTTTTTTTTTTTTCCAGCATCTTTGTAGCTCAGACATTTTCACTTTAAAATAATCTTTCTGCCAACTCTGGGGATCTAAATCTAGCCCCACAATTTTATTTCTGTAGATTTATAGAACTCAAAACTGTCTTTGCGTTGTCTTCCAGAAGGAGTGACCATAAACATGGTCTACTGCTGGAAGGAAGATTTTTATTTTTTATAGAACCTTTTGCTTGGACTTTCATTTGCATTTAAAAGAGTGATCTGCTAGGCTGTGTTTGTGATTTAAAGATAATTACACAGCATGTGGCTACATTAAGTTTGGAGAATTTTTTTCTTAAAGTCACTTTCAGAAAATAAGCAAAAGCCTAAGTTGTTTTTTTTTTTAATTTTTATAGGATTTGTAGTCCTTATATAATTATTTGTCTTGAAGAAATTTACATATACATGTGAGTGTGTGTGTGTGCCTATTTTTTAAGTTGTTCAAGGTTGGTCTTCTCAGTACAATTTCAATACTTTAGATTTCATCCTTGTATCCTCAAGGTTAGTGATTTTGCCAATTTAGATTTATTCCTAGGTCATTGTAAACTTGAAACTTAAAGGACATCAAAGCTTTTATTTTCCATTTCATTTTTCTTTCCTCTAGGCCATAGATGAAGATCTTACAACCTTTAATGAATAGCTCATTTGTCCTTATACTGACTGAGTTTTACTATCTTTTTAATCAAATACTTGATATATGAAGCCATCTCCAATCTTGCAGGAATCATAGCTGACAGCTAAAATTTAGGTCTCCTGGCAAGACGCAACACAAAAGCCAACTAAATTGATAAAAGTTCTTCCCTTTTAGGAATTCAGAACTTAAACCTGAGAAATAAACATAAAATTCTAAGCCCCCCAAACAAGTGAATGAACGATTTCTTGGACACAGGGACCCCAGAGAAACCTTGGAAGCTGAGTTCCCAGCCATGATAGGATGGAAGGTTAGACAAGCCTTTTAAACGCCTCCCTTGCTAACCATCATTAGACTTTCTTTCCTAAGGTCGAAGCAGAAACCAGCCTTTTAAAAAGACTCCACCATTGATATCAACCAACCATCTGACATGGCTCCACTCTTTTGTGTTTTGACAAAACAACCCATCAGGATTTTTCCTGATAGAGACCTCCTACCTCGGAGTGGTTCTGGCTAGTCTACTGAGGATGCACAGTGAGGGTTTTCAGGTCCTTTGCTTCACGTTAAACCTTCACCCTCAGAGCATGCTAACACTGCTATTTTTTTTACATGGGACCAAAGGAAGGGCATGAAGCTCAATTGCACATGTGCATGTTTTCCTTTCATAAATATTCATGTCTTCGGTAGCTTACTGAATATGTATATATGGCTATCTTATTCAGCATAAATCCCTTCTTATTCTTCCTATCCTCAGAGTATTTGTTTTGGCCCCCTTCCACAGCCTATGCTTCCAGCCTATCAGAATGGCCACCCTGCAGGATTCTGCTTAGCTGATTTTCTTTTTTCTTTTCTTTTTTTATCAGAGACAGGGTCTTTCTCTATCACCAACTAGAGTGCAATGATGCAATCATGGCCCACTGCAGCCTCAATTTTTCAGGCTCAAACAATCCTCCCATCTCAGCTTCCAAAGTAGCTGGGACTACAGGTGTGTATCACCATGCCTGGTTAATTTTTTTAAGTGTATTTGTTTTGAAGAGGCAGGGTCTCACTATGCTCAGGCTGATCTTGAACTCCTGGGCTTAAGCAATCCTCCTGCCTCAACCTCATGAAGTGCTTGGATTACAGGCATGGGCCACATGTTTGGCCTGCTTAGCTGATATTTTATACAAAATAATTGCTATGTTTTGATCCTAAACATTCAAGGAAACATGGACTACATTACTGCAAACAAGGAAATATTCGTTCATGTGGTCAGTGGTTCTTAACCAGGGGCATTTTTTTTTACTTGCAAGGACAACTGACAATATCTGAAGGCTTGTCTGTGTACTCCAACTGGGGAGATGCTACTGGGATCTGGGTAGAAGCCAGCAATGCTACTTATTAAACATTGTAGGAGACCAGAATATGCTACACCAGAATATGAAGAAAGGCAACTGAGAAACAGAAGGAGGACAGCTTTCTCCTCCCTTGCTCTATTTGCCTAACCAGGACATACATTTACAAAAACAAAAGGTATTCTCCCCACAAGTCTTTCTGCTAGGAAGAACAAGGTTAAGCACTGAAGTAAACTTTGAACACTTATCGTCTGAATGTGATACCAGAGGAATCTACATTAACAAGCTTCATTCAGTCGCCCTTACCTATCATTTATTTGCCTTCCCACAAGTTGCTGCCCTGAGATACCAAAAATACTTTTTTTGTCACTTCTTCAAAAATTTATTGTACTTTGTTGAAGGTGTTATAAAGGTGGTGTTCAAAGTGATCTATGTGAGAATGGCTCATTCCCTGGGTATGTACCATGTACACATAAAATATACATGTTAATAAGCTTCTGGGTTTTGTTGTTATTGTTATTGTTGTTAATCTGTCTTTAGATACAGGAGTCCATTCCAACTAAGAACCCATCAGAATTAAAAACGGTTTTTATTTTTCCCCCCTACAATATTCTATAATGCATAAAATGGTCCCCTCCTCCCCCACCACCAACACACACACACACAAATAATTATCAGGCCTAATACAGGAAAACACACAAAGATTGAAAAACTCTGTTATAACTTGAGGACGTATGGCTTGGTCTACAGACCCCTACATAGTGGGTGCTCTATTTTTAACTTTACCAGAAAATGTATTCATCTAGATTACAAAGTTAGGAGAGATTTGGGTAAACAGTGATTTATTGTTTATTTAAAAAACAAAAATAGGGCCGGGCGCGGTGGCTCACGCCTGTAATCCCAGCACTTTGGGAGGCCGAGGCGGGTGGATCACGAGGTCAAGAGATCGAGACCATCCTGGTCAATATGGTGAAACCCCGTCTCTACTAAAAATACAAAAAATCAGCTGGGCATGGTGGCGCATGCCTGTAATCCCAGCTACTCAGGAGGCTGAGGCAGGAGAATTGCCTGAACCCAGGAGGCGGAGGTTGCGGTGAGCCGAGATCACGCCATTGCACTCCAGCCTGGGTAACGAGCGAAACTCCGTCTCAAAAAAAAAAAAAAAAAAAATAGACCAAAAAAAATTAAAAATCTTTCTTTTAGGGATTAAAATGTGATATGTTATATGATTTTTGCTAACATGAGTTTACCCACATACTGAGACAAGCGGCCTACTAATCTTGAGCTGGCAATTAAGTCCTAGATTTTCTATCTGCTGAAACAGAAGACAATTAAAGCCAAAATATGAATGATAAAAGTGTATTGTTGGTATTATACAAGTTATATCCATACGAAATGAAATAACTATTCAAAAGAGAAACACAGCTAACTGTACCAAATTTTCACCCAATGGACACAAATGAAATATTGGTGATGCTTCTAAAGTTGTATTTCTCTTCTATAATCATACTTATGAATAGGTAAAAATTCAGGATATTAGTTGAATCAGGCCTCTGCCCAGATGAAATGTTATAATTGGTTTATTATCCTTCACAATGAAAAGTATGTTATTATCTTTCTACAGTAAAAAATCTAAAGATGTTAATCCTTCAATGTAAAAATCTGCTGTTTCCCTGCCTAAAAGACCCTTCACAAAATAATTCCAAATGAGTTTTCCAAACTTAATTTCTCTTTTTTTCTATTACCTGTGATCCAGCCACAAAGGGTTTTTGCTCTTCAGTTCTTTACCAAGTGTTGCATACACGCCCTTTCAGGATTTTCTGCCTTTATACATTTTAATGTGACTATCATCTTGTCCTAAGCAACTGTGGATGCCATGTTTCTGCTCACACATCATCAATTGCAGAAAGTTTTCCAAACCTAACCCTCTTATTTCCTTTCAAATGCACTAAGTAACACTTTTTTCAAATTTTTTAACCTGTACCACTTGATCATCATCAAAAACTGGTATTATTACTATTTTTCCACATATTCTTGACTGATTTTATTCATTGTTGTATTTCTAACATGCATTTACGACACATAGTAGATGGCAACTTACTGTGTTTGCTGAACTTGTACTTATATATAGGAATTGATTTTGTGACAAGAATTTCAATTACTATAGTTTGATTTTGATTAAGGCATTTTATGAACTCACTACACATGAATAAGGTATTGATTTGATGGTAGAAATTTAAATGTTTTCAATGAACAAACCATCTACCAAATAATGATGAATGTATGGTCATTAATAAAGATATTGATATTTATTTGAAAACCTAAGACATGTTCAACATTTGGTGCTATAATAATCTGAATGCTTACATCTTTCTAAAATTCAGGTGTTAAAATCACCCATTTGATGGTGTTAGAAAGTGGGGTGGAAGATGATTAAGTCATGAGGGCAGAGCCCTCATGAATGGAGTTAGTGTCCTTATGAAAGAGGCCCCAGAAGCTCCCTCCCCACTTTCATCAAGTGAAGTTACAGCAGGAAGATGGCCATTTATGAACAAGTAAATTGGCTCTTGTCAGATACTGAGTCTGCCAGCATCTTGCTCTTGGAGTTCTTTGCCTCCAGAATAATAATAAATAAATTTCTGTTAATTATAAGGTACCCAGTTTATAATATTTTTGTTATAGAAGGCCAAATGAACTGAGAGAAAAGTCTTTTCCAGAAGTGGAGCTTCTGTAACAGATACCTAACATGTAGAAGTGGCTTTGGAACTGGGTTATGGGTAGAAGCTGGAAGAGTTTCAAGGTTCACACTAGAAAAAGCATACCTTGCTGTGAACAGATCATAAAGGATAATTTTGGTGATGGCTCAGAATATGAGAAGAGCTATGGAGAAAGCCTCAGTCCTTTCAGAGAATACCTAAGTAGTCATACTCAGAACGTCAGTAGCAATATAGGCATTAAATACTATGCTGATGAGGTCTCAGTTGGAAATGAGGAACACATTATTGGAAAATGGAGGAAAGGCAATCGTTGTTATAAAGTAGCAAATAACTCAGCTGAAATCTATATGTGTCCTAGTGTTTTATGGAAGGTAGAACTTGGAATCAATGAAATTGGATATTTGATTGATGAAGTTTTTAAGCAAAGTATTGAGAAGGCTGTGCCTTGGTCTCTCTTGAGTAGTTACTGTAAAACACAAGAAGAAAAATAACAATGACAGAATTGTTAATCAAAAGAATCCAAAACTGGAAAATTAATAAAATTCTCATCCTGTTCATATTAAAAGGAATGGAAAAGCACATTTAAGAGAGAACTGTGTGACCAAATGACAATCATTGATGAGTATGAATTTACCGTATCAAGAGAAGCTATCCATCAAGACAATGAAACAATGAGGACAAAGGAATTTTGGAGATAATCAGGGCTTCCAGCCTATCACAGAACGATTTTGAAGGAGGAGTTACAGGCCCCTGCAGGACTTCAGTGCTCTCTGTGTGACACCATAGCAAGAATCTGCTTCTCACATTCCAATGCTGGGCTCCTCAGCTGCCACAGGTACAGCACAACCCACTGTGACTACCCCTGTAGAGAGTATAGGTTGTAAACCTTGATCGTGTCCACACAGTGCCATCTCTGCTGGTACACAAGAGTGTGTGAGCCATAGAACATGGCTACCTCGACGCAGATTTCAAAGGATGCCCTAGACCCACATGGACCCAGCAGAGAACCACCATGGGAGCAGAGTCACTACAGGGGGTCCCTACTAGGGCAATCTCCAGCAGATCTCTGAGGGTGGGTTTGCCTTAAGGATCTCAGACCAGTAGGCCCACAAGAGGACAATTCCAGGCCAGGAGAGCCATGGGCACATTACCAGGCCTAGAACTGTAGTGTTGGTGGGGCCATGCAGAGAACCACTTTAGGCCTAGATGGCAGAACGTTGTGTCAAAGAATATTATTCTCTTCTTAAGATTTTAAACTTGTATGGGATTGTTATCCCTTTCTTCTTTTCTGTTTATCCCTTTTGGAATGAGAATATCTAGCTTATGCCTCTCCTACCGAGACAAAATTGTTCCCTTGACCTTGATCCCTTTCGTGGGCGGGAACTGGAATGGCTTGTTTCACTCAGCCTGCCCTTGGCCACTTCCTGCAAGAGTGCGTGAGCAGGTGAGTGTGGGAACTGGAGGGAACAAATGCTGGAACTGGCTTGTCGCTCCTCTCTGGCTGGAACAGGCTCTGTGCGGGCCCCATAGTGAGGTCCAAACCTCTGCCCTCTCAGCACCTGGTTCCTGTCCAGGTGAAGAAAGAATCAGGTCACACAACAGATTGAAGGTGTTTGCAGAGGACTTTATTAGGTGACTTAAGTGGCTCTCAGAGGAATAGGGGATTAGAAAGAGGACGGTGCAAGAAGAAGGTGATCCTCCTCTGAAGCCACACATCTGAAGTTAGCCATGTCTGTCCACAGTCCCTGACACTCAGTTGCTTCTCTGCTCACTATTCAACCACTTGTATCCCCAGTGCTAGGCCACTTGTCTTGCTCAAGTATTTTTGATGGGCACAGGAAAGGGGCACGGCAGGCCAAAAAGGCAACATCTCGGCAGAAAAATGGGGTCAGCTATTTTCATGTAGGGCTGTAGTTCCAGGCTTCAGGTTAGGGCTTAGCCAGCAGCTCGGCTGTTTTATATCACTACCATTGTATTTTTTAAGCACATAGCATGTTTTATTTCATAGGCTTACAGTTATAGCACAATGTGATTCATGATAAATTGTACCTTGAGTTTCACCTATATTTAATTTAGAGGCTATTTAGATAAGATGCTGGACTTGACTTTAAAGTTAATGCTGGAATGAGCTAAGATTTTTGAGGATATTAGGATGGTATTAATATGTTTTGCATAAGAGGACATAAATGTGTCCCCCATCAAAATCTGTATGCTAAAACCTAATCACCAATGTGATGGTGCTAAGAGATGGGTTGTCTGAGGGGTGATTTATTCATGGGGGCAAAGCCCTCATGAATGGGATTAATGCCTTCCAAAAGAAGCCCAAGAGAGCTGCCTTGCTTCCTTCTTCCAGGTGAGAATTTACCACCTATTAACCAGGAAATGGGACTTCATGAGATATTGAATCTGCTGCTCCTGTGATGTTGAAATTCTGAGATTCCAAAAGTATCAGAAATAATTTTCTGTTGCTTATAAACTACTCAGTTCTTGGCATTTTGTGGTGGTGGTACCAAAAGACTAAGAAACTTGGCAATTCTAAGAGTATAAACTATGACCCTGATGTTAAGAAGCCTACAGTCAAGTTTAAATACAAGCCAGGCTCAGAATGGGAAAGAAAAATAAATCAAATAATCCGAAGTGTTTATTACTTTCTAGCACACACTAGTGTTCAAACAATTTGATCTTAATAGTGATAATGATAGCGGTGATAATTCTAAGCATCAATTGAGCTATAAAGACATTAAAGATCTTACAGACATTAAAGGGGAAAGATCAGGTGGACAGCAGATCATGGCAAGACTTCATGAAAAGAATATAGGAACTAGATAATTTGAAAATGGGGAGAAGATATTGTTCATAGACAGTTGGCATATGAACAAAGTTGTATAAGCAAGAAAATGGTCATTGTCTAGGAAAGATTAGAGAATAACAGGTAAGGTCTAGGTTGTATTGATAGGATATTTTAAATGTCTGGCATCAAAGTTTGATTTTTATTCTGAATGTTATTGTGAATCACCAGAAGGTTATGAGTAGGAGGAATAACATTGAAAGGTGTACTTTGAATGAGCCTTGCAACTATGTCCTGGGGAAAGGTGTTGGTTTGAAGAGAGATAAGTGAATAACTAGTTACAAGATTACTTAAGTATGACTTAAATCATAAAATACTGTTTGAGCAGATATCACTTATCTTTGTAAATCATTCTAGCGGAAGAAAAATGTTAATATGTGGTCAACTTTCCAAGTAAATCTAGAATTTTTTTGAGAAGGGAGATTTGAGTACAAGAAATAGACCTAGGATGATAAATAAGATACAACATAATATGATAATGTCCTTAACTAAAGGATACACATAATAACAGAAAGAGATAAAAGAAAGAGAATCTGAGAGTTACTAGGGAAGACTTCATTAAAAAAAAAGTGATATTTGAATTTGTTCTAAAATAATAACATTTAAGTGGCCAAAAAGCAATATAAAAAAAGACATTTTGATGGAAACACATTATAAGCAAAAGTGTAGAGATGTGAATCAGTGTAGCATGTGCTTGAGACAATAAGAATAAAATGAGTGGTTGATGAATCTATGCAGGGGTTAAGAGAAGGGCGGATATATTAACAATGCCTAATTAGGTATCCAAATGGAATAGGAGATCAAGTTGTGTTCATTATCTGACTATCTACTCCATGCCAGGCATTGGTTAATATTTCCAGATGTGGGTTTGCTTAGTGCTCATAACATTCCTACAAAGTCGATATCATCTCCTCCTACAGATGCAGAAACTGGGGCTTGTAAAGCCTGAGTTAGAAAACAGGAGTTAGATAAACATTTTTGAGCCCCCATTATGTGGCATAAAGTGCGAGAGCTATTGGTAGTAAGTATCTGAATTCACATCCATTTCACCCCAAAGACCTTGCACTCTTACCATCCCATGTTGCCACTCTCCATTTGACAACCCAAACCCATCACAGAGTTGTGAATAAGTGAGTGGCAGGAGGCAACTATGACTGAAATTTCAAGTTCACACTAAGTATCACATCCTCATGTTGCCTAAGAGCGTTTTCCAGCTCTATGTTAATGTAGTGTCCCTTTTATTGCATCCTTTAAAAAAGTCTCTTAGTCATAAAAAGTAGTTTCTATAACTAGAGTTATAAATGGGGCCATAAGCTGGTGCTTTGCAATTCAGATGAAATCATTAGAAGGCAGCACTGACATCCTGTCTTACTCGCCTCATGTGGAGGGTGGCTCAGACTCTGAAGGCTGCAGACCTGAGCTGAGACACATCAGAAAGAGAAAGTTAGTGGGCTACTTTGCAGAGCCTTCAGAGAAAGAAAATCACATCATATCACCTCACAGCTATGTGTAGAAAGCCATAATAGGCTTAAATGACATTTAAATTAACTGGACACATTCTTACAGTGACAATTATAAAGACCTTCAAGCAAACAAGAAAATTAGTCTAGAAAAGAAACTATGTCTAAAACTGCCTGTTAAAAACAATGACTTCTTGCTCTTTCTGCATGCTTGTGTGCATGCATGCACACACACACACACACACACACATACCCCAATATACACACACCCCAACATACACGCATATCCCAACATACACACACATTTCAACATGCATTCACACACCCACATACAGACACACCAACATATACACACACCCCAACATACACATTCCAGCATACATGCACACACCCATACACACACACACACCAACGTACGGACACGCATACCAGCACACACATGCACACAAACACCAATGTACACACACCCCCAACATACATATGCTCATACACACATATACTAACATGCTTGAACACACATATAAACACCAGTCACTTGCACCTGATTTAGCTGCAAAAATGTTGTCTTGTGAAAGATTATTTTAATTTTTTAATTTTTTTTTTTTGAACAGAATCTTGCTCTGTCATGTAGGCTAGAGTGCAGTGGCACAATCATGGTTCACTGCAGCCTCAACCTTCTAGGTTCAAGTGATCTTCCTGTCTTAGCCTTCTGAGTAGCTGGGATCACAAGTGTGTGGCAATGTGCCTAATTTTTTAATTTTAATTTTTTTGTAGAGACAGGGTCTCAGTATGTTGCCCAGGATGGTCTCAAATATCTGGGCTCAGGCAATTCTCCTGCCTTGGCCTCCAAAAGTGCTGTGATTAATGGGTGTGAGCCACCATGCCCAGCTGAGAAAGATGAGTTTAAGATGCACATACTGCTTAATTTCAGCCAGTCCAAATACAACAAACACAGAATCTTAGACAAAAAGCTACACAAGTTTAATAAGCAGCAAAATTATTTACTTATTTAATAGGATCTTCATGGAATACTTGCCTCCAGAGTTGAAGTTAAGCAACTAAATGTCGTGGAAAGAATATGAGAACTACAGGGCAGGCATGGTGACTCATACCTGCAATCCCAGCACTTCGGGAGGCTGAGGTAGGCAGATCATGAGGTCAAGAGTTTGAGACCAGCCTGAGAACTGCAGTCTAAACAGAGTTCTAGTAACTACTTACCATTTACTAGTAATAGGACTTTAAAAATTTCCTTATTATCTCACTCTAAGTTTCATTGCCTACAAGATGAGGTATTATCTACTACATTGCATGTTTTTTTGTGAGTGATAACTGAGATCAAGTAAAGTTACTATCCTGTGTCTACTATAAACAGAGGGTATTCAATGAATACCAAGCCTACTAACCTTGCCTGTGGTTGTCTTGTTTGCGATCCCTGAGAAGCAGGCCACAGATTCAAGTGTAAGAAGTTTGGGAGGTGATGGTAGGGAAAGAGAGAAGGAATGCAGAGAATGAGGCTGATAAAGAATGAGTCATGGCTGGGCGCGGTGGCTCACGCCTGTAATCCCAGCACTTTGGGAGGCCGAGGTGCGCAGATCACAAGGTCAAAAGATCGAGACCATGGTGAAACCACGTCTCTACTAAAAAATACAAAAATTAGCTGGGTGCGGTGGCGCGCACCTGTGGTCCCAACTACTCGGGAGGCTGAGGCAGGAGAATTGCTTGAACCCAGGAGGCAGAGGTTGCAGTGAGCCAAGATCGTGTCACTGCACTCCAGCCTGGCGCCTGGCAACAGAGCAAGACTCTGTCTCAAAAAAAAAAAAAAAAAAAAAAAAAAAAAAAAAAAAAGAATGAATCATCAAGCCACAGGACTTTGAGAAACTAAAGCTCAATTTCACTGTAGAAATCTGGGTAACAAAGTAGAACATACCTTAAATTTTACCAAAAGAGAAGTGAAGAAGCTGGGCTCTAACTACTCGCCATCTTTCCTGGGCAAAGGGATGCCTAGTGTGGTACTAACTCTGTGGCATTTCTGCCTTGTCATATATGCTTGCCTAGGGTGCTTCCCTTGGCCAAAATAATAATAATAACAATAGTTCATAAGCACAGACAGTCACATGTGTTCACGGTAAATAACCTTCAGAATCAAGGAAGGTGAGGGTCAAGAGGACGTGAAGGACATTGACAACATCTACTAAAAGGATATATAGAAAAAATATTTTTTAAATGTCTTTTTTCCCCAGTAATTACCAAGATTCAGTCCTCATCCCTTTGACTCTTCTAAAAATTCCATAGGAACAGTAACCATGAGGGTTTCGTTTCCTGATTTATCCCAAGTTTCGTGTACATAGACGGTATTTCATAGGAATGTTGATACATTTTATAATATATATTACTTATTCTTTACTTCTTAAGCAACTGGCACTGTGGTAAGTGATGCGGATATATTATTGACATATTATTTAAATTGATCTTCATTATTTCTCTAGGTTCCTCATGTAACAGAGGACAGAAACAGATGAGAGAAATTAGAAAAATATACTACATATCTGACCCCTGAATCCATGAGCTTAATTATCATCATATCACTTTCCTCCTCACTCCCACACCGTTGCGGACCTCCTTCACTTCCGCCTTCTTCTTTCGATATCACAGCATGCCTTCAAATTATATCTCTCTAAAGGGAAGCCCCTTTCCTCCTCCGCAAATTTCTGCTTTTGTTGAGGATATCAGACTCAGATCCTCCAAGCCATCCCTGATGCTGCTCAACCTCCCCGGTACAATATTCACAAGTTTATGGATTAGTGCATGCTACCTGTCCTTTAATTGATTCCCTGCTATGTGCTAACAAGATGTATGACTTAGATCTTATGAAGAATCCTCTTATGAATGTTTGTGAAAGTCCACATTAATCTGGACATACATATCCTGAGAGAAACAACAGTTAAGGACCACAAATGAGGTACACAAGTAATGCTGTATACAAAAGTAAGATGACAAGATTATAAAATTTTCCAAAGTGTTTCTGTGTTTTCCTTTCTTCTCTTGCAGAAGACCCACTATTTCAAAGTACGATTCCATCTTACAGAGAAGAATAATTGTTTTTTTTTAATATATATATATCATGTCTGTTAATCATAGTGAGTAGCTGGTAATCATAGTGAGTAGCTGGAAGTTAGGTTATTCATTACCGCTTTAGGGCTGGCTAGAACTGCAAAAGTTCTTAGGAAAGCTTAAGACAAAGTCTTTAACTTTTGCCAGTTTCTTCTCAGGCTTAGATACTGGAGGAACATATTTTTTTTAAGGCTTTGTGATAATTCAGCAATTGGGAATTTCAGATCTAAAAAAGTTGTTTAAATCCTAAAGAAACTAGAATATGCAAAATAAATACTCATATCTCAAATGGGGACAATGTCATCAAGATGAAGTTAATGGTAGTAATACCATGTTGTACTGGTTGAGCACTTAGCTATTTATTGTCTACTAGGGAATGAGAATATCTAGGAATGGTGGATGCAAAGAGAATGAGATGCTCAGAGTTATGTCCTGGGGGTAGTGGAAGAAGGGGATGCAGAGTGATCTCATGTCCTAGATGGAGTTTGAAGCACAAATGGAAATTTTCCAGGTCAACTGTTGTCTCTCTTGGCCACTCAGAAGTCATAGAATTATCCAAGAGATCTGATCGGCTCTGCTAAACAAAGGAGGTCATGAATCTGCTGACCGTGATAGAGGTCTCTGTCTAGGAATTTATGCCATTTTCTCTAAAATGATAATTAAATGGGTCTTAACAACAGTATGTATATGATCTATTGGTAGAGAATAAGGAAAGCCATCCAACATTAAAATCTCTCAGTGAGTCCTAGCATGCCTCAGTATTGAGAAATAGATGAAATACACCATAACCCGTACATTTGCTTAAACAAGGCAATTGCCAGAAAACCTCTAGATAGGCCCCATATTCCTTCAAATCACTTATATTCATTCCAGGTGAAACCATGAGGTGCTTATGTTTGTAGCCAAATGAACTGCAAGGCTTCTACTACAAGGACACCTTCATTCATACTTATTGCTTTGGAACCTTTTCTACACTTTTATTTTTCCATATATATATATATATATATATATTATTTTTTTTTTAAGAAATAAGGTCTTACTATGTTGCCCAGCCTTAACTTGAACTCCTGGGTTCAAGTTGTTCTCTTACCTCAGCCTCTTGAGTAGCTGGGACTACAGGTGAATGCCACCAGGACTGGTGATTTCCTTTATAAGCATTTAAAGCTATTACACACAAAATTACAGTTGCAGAGACAAATACATCATATACTCTTTTGCCTACCAATAAAATTAACAAGGCTAATCTTCTAATATATTATCTCCAGATTATTTTAGATAAATGAAACAGATCCAGTTGAAGTCCCCTTCACAACTCCGTCCTGTAAAATTACCTCCTTCCCTCTTTGAAGACATCGTTATTTTGAAGTTTGTGTTCATTCCTCCTGACTTTTCTATATATTTTTATATTTATAATTAGTATTTAATTATTTTATACATTTTTAACTATTCTTTCATCCTATTTAAATGGGACATAGGAAAGTATTACCCAGCTCGCTTTTTTTCACTAGACTCTATATTTAGGGATCTATCCAAGTAGATATATTTGGATCTTGTTACCATTTTATCTGATATACAGTATCCCATCCTATGGATTTACCAGCAAGAAAAACCTATTCCCATAATAATGTTGATGTGGTTTAGATGTTTTATCCTCGCCAGTTCTCATGTTGAAATGTGACCTCCAATGTTGGAGGTGGGCCTACTGGAAGGGCTTGGGTCATGGGGACAGATCCCTTGTGAATGACTCAGTACCTTCCCCACAGTGATAAGAGAATTCTCATTTGATTAGTTCATGTAAAAGCTGGTTGTTTAAAAGAGTCTGATATCACCTCTTTCTCTCTTGCTCCCTCTCTCACCATGTGACATGCCTGCTCCCTCTTTACCTTCTGCCATTATTGTAAGCTTTCTGAGGCCTCACCAGAAGCTGCGCAGATGTTGGTGCTATGCTTGTACAGCGTGCAGCACTGTGAGCCAAATAAACCTCTTTTCTTTATAAATTACCCAACCTCAGGTATTCCTTTACAACAATGTAAAATGTAAATTGTGGTTAATCCCACAATTACATTACTGATAAACTATAATTTTCTATTAAAGGTTTTGTTTCCTTTTTTGTTCTTTTCATTCTTAGGTAAGAATCTTGTCTCTGCATACCACTTAGCATAGATAATATAAGTTTGCTTACAGTTATCTACTGCATAGGAACTAGGGGATGAAAATTTAAGACCCAGATCTATCCATAGCCACTTATGTTAACATGGATTTGTCATATTTTTATGTGTACCACAGTTTTCTCATCCGTAAAATTACCTGAAATGTTAGGAATAAACCCAAAACATTCAGAAAAGTCATTTCCTATTCATTTTCATACACTGTTCTGCTGGGCTGGTGAACATAAGATTTCAGAACCAATAAAGCAGGAGTGTGAAAATGAATAGTGTTTTTAGATATAATTTTATCATCCCATTTATGGTTAGAAAATAAAGACTTCTAGGGCTGTCATTATTTATGCTTTAAATCATATAGACAGCTATATCACACATGGGTGGAATGGCATACAATTCGAAGGGTGACAGGACATACCCCATCTTCACCCCATACAAGCACCTCACAATACCACCACCTTACCTCCCATCAGCTCTCCAGAAATCTGAGTTTGTCTTTTTGTAAAGAAATGTTCAGGGATGTCTTGGTGGCAAAATGGAGTCATGGGATAGTTCATAGGATTGTAAGGAACGATTATACCATTTCAATAAAGTCTTCTTTCCTCTGAGAGTTCCCCTCCACACCTGTATGATCTGCCTCCTTGCTTCTTCAGCCCCATGTCCACTATTCATAATTTTATCTTCTTTTAGTATTGGTTTTCTCTTTCAGTATACCAAGTTTCTTTCCAAGACAAAGATTTTGCTTTTGGCCGATTCAGTCTGTCCCATTGAGTCATGCAAATAAGAGGTGAAGCGTTCTCTCAGTCCGGAACACTGTTCCTCTGCTCTTCCCTCAGTCAATTCCTACTCATCTTTCCAATTTAGAAACTAAACTTTAAACTAATCTTTCAAATCATAGCTAAACTTAAAAACCAGATTAGAAGTCTAAATGACCCAACTTTTAAACATTTTATGCTCATTAGTAGCACTTAGTGCAATTTTAAATGAATAGTTTTAGCGGAACAATTTGGTTGATGTCTTTCTTTTTCATGCAATTCTCAGCTGTGTCTAAATCTTTTTAAAAATGTTTTTAATTAATTAAAATACTTTTTAGGGTCTGTCTATGTTTTCAGGCTGGCCTTGAACTCCTGGACGGAAGAGATTTTCCCACTTCAGCCTTCCTGAGAGCTGGGATTACAAGTGCACACCACCGTGCCTTGCTCTGTATTTTTCTTTATTGCTCTGTCTAGCACAGTGCAGAGCACAGTGTAGAGAAAGCAGTAGACACTCAATGAATTTTCACTGAAACTATGAGAGAAACAGCTCTCAAAATGCTGGTCCTACAGTGGAAAATTATGTGCAAATAAGTACAAAAAGAAAACAACTTAACATTCTCTGCTTCTAGATGCATCTTCTATGAAATGGTGGACTGAAAATTCACTGTCCTCACTCTTCCCTGCTATTTCTCTTTGGATTGATTATTAAGTGATGCCCAAGTGTTTTTCTTTTCAAATAAAAATGAGTTTGTTTTGTTATTTCTTCAATACATTTTTAAAATTAGAAGGAGAGGAAAATTAACTAATGTGTCAAATTCCATCCAGAGTGTGTTTTGTGCTATGCTATTTCTAGTCTCCAGCCTTTTGTCTTTTTCTTTCTTGGTACTATGCATTTGTTTTCACAAAAGTAACATGATTTCTCTTGGCAGTATCATCTGCCTTTTATTATCTCAATATAGGCATCTGAATTTGTGTTCACTCAGCTTAGAAAATCAAATGCATGTGTGTATGTATATAGACATACACACAGATGTATGTGTATGAGAAAGAAAGTTTGCCACTCACAGGGCTTCTTTTTTAGATTTCCAAGCTTATGAGACAGTTGTTTTTAAAAGTTTTTGTTTTTCTCTCCATGCTTCCAGAGGAAAGATTCTGATTGATCTCTAATTTCTTTATACCAGCAGTAGAAAAACTTAGTTCTAAGCTCTGTGAAATTGTATGATTGGCTTTAGCATAAGAGACCAAAAAAAAAAAAAAAAAAAAAACTTCACTATAAAAAGTGATTCAGATTTTTATGCAGCTGTGATTTTCTACTGCATAAGTTAATAATTAGGTCGGTTGTCCTCAAATTTTTACATATATCAGAATCACCTGGAGTGCCTCTTAAAATGCAGATTGCTGGGCCACACACTCAGAGTTTCTGATTCAACATATCTGGGGAGGAACCAGAGACTGCATTTCAGTTCTCAGGAGATGCTCATGTTAGTCATTCAGTTTAAGCAGCTGCATTACATAGTTCACAGATAGGAATGTTGTTGGAACAAGTGAGCTGTATACTTGAGGTTCATGTTCTCCAAGAAGATCCCTTTGCAATGACAAAGACGGCCATTCTTGATGAACTGCTTAGTAGGATGTACAGAATTCTGGCAATGCTTGACTAAGGACTTGGGCAAGTATATATTCCCACTCCACCTGGGAGAGTGGCTTTCAGTTATCAAATATTGCTTTGGAATTTTTTTTTTTTTTGGCCATTTAATAGCCCTGTGAACCAGGACAAAATTTGTTTTCCTTTCTGTGCCTCAGTTTCTCAGGTATAAAGTGGCAATAAAAAGATTTATTATCAATAATTGTAAATATTCATAAAATAATATGGTAAAGACCTTCACATGCTATGTAGAATACAGTAAGTGAAAACAAATCTTAATTTCCTTCTCTCAGTGAAGATTCATATTGGATAATTCATAGAACATGTATTTCAGCTTTTTCTTTTGGATACATTCAAGTTAGATAATATTTCAAAAGTGATTCCCCAGATTGGCAATCAATCTGGGCAGGCAAGAAAGAAAAAAGGCTTGGAGACTATTTGTGAAGTCAGCCCTATTGAATCACGCAATAAGAGGTAAAATATTTTCAAAGACAAGATGAGAAAAGAAGGGGGGTTCCATTATTGTGTTTAGATGTCCACATTATCCCAGAAGCAAGGAGGGCAATTCAACCTAACAATGTCCATTCAGATTCCAGGAAAGGTTGTCTCTTTGGTAGTAATGTAGACAGGATATGTATTTTTATTAATGTTCCCAGATGGTGTCTTCCCAATCTCATAGGAAACAAATAGCTTTGGAGAAACAAGCAAGTACTAAAGAATAGTCTTCCTGCCTTCTAAGGAAGGTAAGTAGCCTGTAAAGACAAAGTCTCTGTTCAATTCTAGAGTCTCCTCATTAGGATTAGTTCTTCCATTAAACTAATTAAGATGAATTACAGAAATACATATTTTCCCTGTATTCTAGAATTCTTGGTGCAGAAAAGCAGCTCCTAAAATAATATTTATATAATTCACTGAATTTATACTGGTCTCAAGAAGGAAATGTTCATGAAAATAAAAATTAAAAACAAACACACAAGCTTCATTCACTGCAAAGTCATAGGGGTAGAATCTAGACTGATTAGATTTTGAATTGCTTTAAATAATTAATATAAAATCTAAATTTAAAATTTATATTACCCTAGGTAGCCCTTTTCTCTGGGAATGTTTTATTTATTTCTGAATTGGCATGTCGCATTATAATGAATCATGGTCTTACAGTAATACTGCAAAAAGACCTACCTTTGGCTGAGGAAAGGAGCACCTCAATTAAATTAGGAAGTGAATTAAAATTAAAAGAGGTAATAGAAGATAATAAGAGATACTCAATAAAGATTCAAAGTTTATGTTAGGTAGAGAAACATGTCCTGTAATTCTACAGACTGAGTTCAAACCAAGTTCCCTGTTTATTAACTATGTAAAATCAGAACATACGCTTAAATCTTTGGGTCAACTTCCTCATCATCACGGTGGTTTATAGAACACAACTAACAAAATGACTGGCACATACTATGTGATCTATGTTTTCCTTTTTTCCTAGTATCTTCAAAATTCTGGTAGGATTAAGCTCATTTGTGAGATGGAATGATTAAAAAATGCTCAAAGGTTTACCATATATAATTTCAGTGGTGTTCAGATAAAATTTTGTCTACACTAAATATAAGTAACTTTTCAAACCCCAGCTGAGATGAACATAAAATTGCACTCTGTTTATCAGTAAGTAGCTTTTCCACTATTACCATTTTCCTATAAATAACTTCTTCAGGGAAAATCAAAATAGAGCATTTAAAAGTAATCAGGGACAGAAAGAGAGAAATCATTTTTTCATAAAAGGGAAAATGACCAACTCACTAACGGCATTATATTAGATACTGATTTGGAACTGCTTTATCAGTTTGAATTCATAACCCTAATTGGGAAAGGATCAGAGTAAATAAGAACTGAAAATCTTATCTCTGCCTTCTCTGGAGTGCAGAGAACTTACCCATAAATTATTAATCAATATTCAAAAAAAAAAGAATTAAAGTAAATTATATATTTCTTCAATATAGGATTTAAACTAACTCATTAATGGATTTCTAATCATAGTCACATGACAAGATTTTTTTTTTTTTAATTTCTGGATGTCTCAATTCATCAGCCATTCTGATAGACCTTTTCTTCTTTTTATTTTTTAATATTTGATAGTAAAGATTTAGGTGAATAAGAAAAAATGAAATAGTCTTATTTCTTATTGTCCGTATCAGTCATTTTACTTGTAGTCAAGGTGATTTCTGCAACAATAATATCTCATAATGCAATCCCAGAAGCCTATCCAATCGCTTCAAAGAATTTCCACCAAGTATTAAAAATAAAATGCCCTTTATGATTAATTTAATGGTCAGAGATACAGTTGTCTAGATTTCTCTCTTAAACTGGCTGGTGTAGCAGCCTCAAGCTCCCTCTTATAATGAGAAAAAAATGGAATTAAGCTTGAGAGGCTTGAGCCATTATAATGGTTAAATTATATTTCTCTATTTTCAAACCATGTATCTATATTTCTGCAATATAATAGCAAGGGAACTCAGAAAAGAGATAGCTAACAAATGAAGGAATATTATGAGATAATAACTACAATTCTCTATAAAGGTCATCTTTAGATGAGAAAGTATAATGCTCTATTAATACTGCTTGTCGTTTTAGGACTGGGCATCATTTTCTTAAAGAAATATAATCTCAGATGTCACTTTTCTTCTCTCTCTGTCTCACAGACACACAAAACAGATTAACATTGGACAAAGTGTTAATCTTGAGAAATGCCTTGCCTTGTAATGGATTTTTAAAAAGAAAAAAATTATTCTGAATGAGGAAAAATGTTCTATTTCAAGTTACCAAAATATATCTCATTTCTCTTTCTTTGGTTTTCTCTGGTTGCTCAATCTCTGAAGAATCTTTTTCAGATCTTTTCATTGCTATTGAATTATTATTTATATTAAATAATAAATGAGTAGCAATACACTGATATTCAGAGAATAATATTATTTTCATATAGTGGTAAGTAACATATCATTTTTATCTAATAATTTTATAAGTATTAAATGATATTTACTATGTCCCTTAGTGTTGAATATACAAATAACTTTTTGTTATGTAAAACAATGCTCTATGAACACTCTAGTAAAAAAAAATTATGAGTGTTTATAAATATGTCTTCTTACAATTAGATTTTGCATATTTCAATCTGACTCAGAGTAGGTACCTGGTAAACACACACATACTCCTATTGAATTGTGAATGTAATACATAATATTAAGACAATATTCTAAGAACTGTTTGTGTCATATTTGGTGCAAAGACCACAGATCCTCAAGGAAATATAACTGAGAATTCATAAGCTCACTCAAAATTTAATGACCTGGTTTCTTTAATGTGCATGATTGTCTACATCCTGTTCACTAACACTAGTTTTCTGGTATCTTTACATAACTTCTTAGCATTCATCTCTGTGTGCCTCATTCACATCCTCCTTCTAAAAAAAGAAATTACACCTCGCTTGAGAAAGTTTTTCTTCCTTTTCTCCATTATAAAATTTTAAATACAATTGTCTATTTTGTCACTGATTTGATGTTTTATTAGCCAATAGATAAATACTTAATTGAGATGTTAATATGTGACCAGCACTGTAATGTATAGTATGAAAAAATACTACCTTAGTATAGTTCTGTATGAACTGACTATATGGTGGTTTCTATCATCAAATAATTGACATATGTTGGGCAATATAACGGCTCAGATATCAGATTAAGAGAGAGGATAAACAACATAGCCTAAAGTAATTGAAAAACATTTACAAAAGTGTTAAGAATTGATAAAAAAAATCTTGAAAAAATAAAAGAGTGAAATTTGAAGAAGGAAAAGAAGGCCATGTCAGGCCAAACAAAAAACTTAAGGAAAAGGCACTAAAAATAACCATATTTATAAATGTAAGATACTCTGTTAGGGAGGAGTAAGAAAGAATTAGCTATATAGAATAGAGTCCAAGTCTAGAGAGTCTCTCAAAAGAAAATTTGGGGGTAAGTAGAAGGGGTCATATGGTAAAATATATTTCAGTGACTCTCATAAGCCAAGGTAGTGTTTCTCCAAAGCTTCCATTTCTAGAACACATAGAAAATGGCATTGGTACAGCACAGCATGGCAGGGAAAGAGATGAAGATATGCATGAATGGAGGCTATAGTCCTGGGAGATCCAGCTGCTCAGGCCCACCTGCTTGCCTTAAAGACAGAGGACATAAATAGTCTCAGCATATCTGAATCGTCTAATCAGGGGAAGCCTGTGTGGAAGCTCTGGACTATAACATATTAAACAATCTAGGGTTGGTCCAAATTTGTTTGCTCCTGCTCTCCAAAGATAAACTTTAATAAAATAGAGAATTTGGGGGAATTAAATTGTGGACATAAAGGATGTCTCTGATAGATGATCAGAGACTATGGATTTTGTTTTGTCAGTTGAGCTTTTAGCAATCTTTAAAAAATGCTACCAATCTGGTTCATTTAGTATAGAGACTTCTTTTTACATCATATATTGTCTACATAATTTGCCATGTAGTCGGATGGTTTTTTGTGGAAGTGATCATTGACATAGGCATGGATAAATTGAGTGGTTGGTTAATGTGATCACCCATTGTGATCACTAATCCAAAAATGTGGAAGCAAAAAATATGGTCCTGATAAGATCTCTAATGCTATCAATAGAGAACAAAATCTATTCATGCATTGTATTGAATCTAGCACATCTTGAGCTGTCTGTGTCAATACTGAGAATTCTATGATAAAATTAAATGAAAAATTTCAGAATCGCATCTTAATCCTTTATCTTAAGTATGTGGAAAAACAGAATCAATGAGGTAAAGTGATATTTTCAAAGTGACTGAGTGAATATAATATCCAAGACAGAGCTAGAAACTAAGTTTCCAGTTCAGGGCCCTTGAGAGAATATCACTCTGACCTACTGGAAATTTTATGTAAATTTTAGAATACGATTTAGTCAGGTCCCAAAACTTTTGGCAAGTTGTCACATTCCAAAGGCTTAGTTGAAGCCAGTATAATTTCACTCCTCTGTCTTTATCAGGTTCTATAAGAATGAAAGCAAAATATATCAGTTAGCTATCACTGTGTAACAAACCAACCCAAAATTAATAGCTAGAAACAACTATTTATTTAGCTCATAATTTTGTGTGTCAGTAACTTGGATGGAGCTCAGAAAGTGGTTCCTCTCATCCTAGGTGTAGTTACTTACGTATCTGTGATCAGGTACCAGATCAGCTGGAGGCTGATTGATCTAAGGTGGCTCAGCTAGACTGGCTCACCTCTGTACCACATGGTCTTTTATCCTTCAGCATGCTAGACATGCTCTGATAACATAGTGACTGAGAAGAATTCACAGGGAGATAGTGAAAGTATGCAAGACCTCTTACTCTTACAGCTTAGGCACATAACTAGCACAATATCATTTTCATTGCAATTTGTTGACTAGAGCAAGTCATGAGACCAGTCCGTATTCAAATACAGGATAATAGATTCTACATCTTGATGACAGGTGATGTAAGCCAGATGTTAAGGGCATATTAATTTGCAAACAATTTCCACAAAGCAGGGGTTTTCATAAATATTTTTGCTGCATTTACAACATTGAAAATAAGGTAAATTGGAAGCTGAAATAAGTGCTTCCATTCTATACTAACCTAAGCTTGTGACAATAGGATCAATATCCTTAAATGTATACCTTCAAGTATAAAAACAGACTGGGAAAAATCATTTTTGATGAAAAAAGATATTAGCAATATTGGCAATTGTGAATAGAAATTGAAACTAAGTACAAATGGAAGTAAAAATATCTGAGACATATTCTTCCTACATCTTTGCCTACATCTTTCCAGTCTGCTTTGCTGATTGCATTTTTGCCGCTAGCCCTGCAAATATTTGGCTGCCATAGGAGTCTGTCCTTAGAATTTTTCTCTTTTATCTTTACACTCTCAAACTAGATGTCATCAATCTCATCACAAATATGCTGATGGCTGTCAAATTTAATTTGCCATTGAGAGCTTTCTTCTAAACTCCAGATATTTAAGCAATTTCCTAGCCTACATTTCCATTGCCCATTTAAATTTATCATGACCTAATCTACTGAATTAATTTTTTGTACTAAAATAAAATATTTTCCAAGCGTTTTAAAATCAAGATGAAGAGCACTACTAGTATCCATCCAATGTTCAGGAAAAAACTAGCTGTTTCCTAAATTCCTTATAATTATCCATCAGTTTTCTTGTTTAGTTTCTAATTCCAAAATACATGTTAAATCTGACCACCATATTCAGTCCAGCTGACATAGCCTCTTATCTACAATAGTCTCCTAGCATTCTCCTGATTTCTATAGTCTGTTCTCTATAGAGCAGTCACATAAGCTTTTAAGAAAGTACAATAGACTATGTCATTTTCCTGCCTCAACATCACTAGTAGTACGCCCAGTATAATTAGATTAGAAATTAAACTCTACTTACTACAACAACTGACATGATTGCACTTATCCTGTACTTTGACTTCACATTCACTTCGTCTCTGCTCTCCCTTTTGTTGTTCCATCTAAGTCTTTATAAACATGCTGTTCCTTCCATTACAAATATTCCAAATGGAATAAAATTTGTTTATTATGCATGGCTGCATCCTCTTCATTTGGGTGCCAACTCAAATGGATTAGTCCCAGGAGGTTAACCTGAGACCTTAGGCATCCTAAGCAGAACGCTCCCACCCCAATTACACTATCATATGGCATTTTTATATTTTTATCTTAGCAGTAAAAAATAATTGAAATTCCTATCTCTCATTATTGTTATTATTATTCTTTTGAGACAGGATTTTGCTCCATCACCCAGGCTGGAGTGCAGTGGTGCTATCACAGCTCATTGCAGCCTCGAACTACTGGACTCAAGCAATCCTCCTGCTTCAGCCTCCTGAGAAGCTGGGACTACAACTATGCACCACCACAACTAGCTTATTTATTTAATTTAATTAATTAATTAATTTATTTATTTTATTTTTAGTAGAGACAAGGTCTCACTATGTTGCTCAGGCTGGCCTCAAACTCCTGAGCTCAAGCAATCCTCCACCTCAGCATCTGATACGATTTGGCTGTGCCCCTACCCAAATATCATGTTGAATTCCCACATGTTATAGGAGGGTCCCAGTGGGAGATAATTGGATCATGGGTGCAGATCTTTCCTGTGCTATTCTCATGATAGTGAATAAGTCTCAGGAGATCTGATGGTTTTAAAAACGGGAATCTCCCTGCACAAGCTCTCGCTTGCCTGCCAACATCCACATAAGACGTGACTTGCTCCTCCTTGCCTTCTGCCATGACTGTGAGGCCTCCCCAGCCATATAGAACTGTTTACTTAGTCTCGGGTATGTCTTTATCAGTGGCACCAAAACAGACTCATATAGCCTCCCAAATAGTTGGATTACAGGTGTGAGGCACCATGCCCAGCCTTTCCTCTTGAGTTTTTTTTTAACTATGTTTCTCTCCTAGGATATATTTTCATGATGACAAAGGTCTATGTTGTTCACTACTGTTCTCACAAGAGATATTTGCTAAATATTTGCTAAGCTCTAATGACCTACAAGAACCTGCTTACTGAAATATACAGGGCAAACACTTTTGACTGTTCCCCATGCCCCTCCACTGACTCAGTAGAAATTTAGTATCTCTGAGGCTAACTTTTTAATTTTGTTGTGTTTTGCAGGAGCACACTTTAAAGATTGTTGGCTTCCAAAGGTCTATTTTCTTGGGCCCTGAGTAACTTAAGGATAAACCTAAGAACTTTATGCCTAATCACTGGATGATTAATAATTCAAGCTATATTTCTATGATCCTAATTCCCAATGCAACAACTGCGCTAAAATATTTGTTACACTATGTTAGCAATTATTAAATCTCATAGTAAAAGAAGTAAGCCTAGATATCAAGAAACTATTGAATAAAGTGTCTTAAATTGTCCAAATTATTTAATCAGAAGTTTTGTTTTCTTATTTTTCAGACCAGGACAAGATTCAATCTTTCATGTCTCCTAAGGTTACCAATGATACTTCTCTCCTCTCACTACTTTTAAAATGACTACAATATTATAAAAACAGGGTAATTTATATAACTAAATATATAATATTTGGCAAAATGATTAGATGATTTATATGTCTAAGTTAAACTATCTTTCAAATTAATATGTTTTTTAGATATTATAATTACCCTGTCTAAAAATAATTAATGTTAATTATTCTAGGACTCTGGAAGCAAACCTATATGCCCCCATGCAAAAAAAAAAAAAAAAAAACAGAAGAGAAAAAGTAAATAACCCAATGTGGTGTGTTTTTAAACTCGAAGCTGCCAAAAAATATACAGCTACCTAGTTTTGGACAGAATTTCACAGGTTATACATTTTTCAGATGGCAATTAACCTTAGTAAAATATTTCTATCTACCTTAAAAGTCCTAGCCACTTGTTCTGAATATAAAATAACCTACTGCAGATATTAACTAACTGCTTCCTTGTTCAGTGTAGCATGAAAAATTTAATACCCCAAATATTTTCTCCTCTATAAATTTGTGAATGGAATAGTTAAGACTGTGCTGTATTTTTGTTCATTTGAAAATTGATACTGTACAAAGAAGTACTGGATTTTTTTTTCAATAAGCAGCTAAAGAAAATGCTATGTTTATATTTGACAGTGCCCAAATCTGATTAAGTTTAAATGCTTGTCATATTTGTGAAGACTGGACACAGGCAGAATGCTTTCTGCTTTGTGACTTTTTCTAACCTGTAAGATTTACCAAAAAACCTACAAAATAGCTTATATTTCCTCAAGCTTTGCTTTGTGGTCATTTCATTCTCTGGATGATATTGTTACAATTTTCTTTCCTTTCAGATACAAAATCATGCTGCACTTCTCTGACACAATGAAAAAAGAAATCTAGTAATATTGAACTTTGCTTCTGGGTTTCCAAGATTAGCACATTGCAAAGAGTGAACCAAATCTACTTTGTCAATAAGATGCCAAGGTTCTTGTCCTGGTGAGCATATTAAAAAGGATGATTCTGAAGAAAATGTGTCAGCAAACATTTGGCATAACCTTAAAATACAAAAACAGTCCTGAAAAAGAAAACAGAAAAGAGGCAGCACGTCGAAAAAGTAACAGATATTTTCTCTATAAAAGGAAGACAAGGAATTCAATTTATGGCCATGGTGTAGTTACAAGAAATGAATTTACTCAACTGCCCTACACAACTAGAAAACCAGACAAATATATTAATCAACGGTTTTCAAACCTTGGACAATGGACATATGGGACTATGATACCAGGGGGAAGCAAAATCAAATAAGCATTGTAGCTGTTCTAGGTTATTGCATGACTTGGGGGAAGATTCCAGGCTGTAGAATAGGGAGAGAAAGTCCGAACTGAACCCAGAAGTCTCATCCTGTGAAAGAGACAAAAGTAGGTGTTCAGGATGGGAAAGGTGACTAGAATTTGTGGGACAGAGTACTGGAAAGAAGAGAACTGCCCAAAGAACTCCGTAGATACATAGGAGGGTCCCCCAAAGTCTTTACCTTAGTATTGATCGGTGTATAGGGGAAAGGACACTAGCTGAGGCTAGGAAAAGAACTACTGGAAAGGAGAAGGCAGAATAAATTCCAGGGTTCACAAAAGGCTAGAAACAATTTACCTTTCCCTGAACCAGGTAGATATGCTTCCTATTATATGGGACATCAGGTAAAGTTCTCAGAAAGACTTCTTATTTTTGGAGTTCAATTAGATCTAGGCTTAAAAAAAAAAAAAAAAAAAAAAACAAAAAAAACAGTTCGAACCCACCTTCGAAGAACTTAAAAGCAAGTCTCAAAAGGAAAAAGTTGAACCCAAATAACTTTACTGCATACCAGGAAAAAATCAAATACTCTTGGGGAAAATAAATATACTTTACAAGGACCCATACAATAAAATCCATATGAAACATGTAAGAATATTTGAGGGGAAAAGGAATTGAGCTGATTTAGGTGTTAAATATGAATAATTAGAAAACAGAAACAATGAAGGGGTTTTGCAAGGACAAGTTATAATAATGTGCCTTGAACTCAGGAGTATGATTAGTTCAATATTGTCTACCTGACGTCAAAAAAAGAAAAACAAAGAGAAAAAATTGAATATAGAAGGTGAGATCACACAGGTGAGAGATGTAACAGCTACATGAACATCAAATGGACAAAGCAGTGTGCTTTGTTTCATTTTTTCTAACATATCTTTGCAAATAGGCCCAGAGATCCAGCGGTGAAAAATGAATGAGGCTCTGTGAATAAAATATCATGTTATAAAAATAAAGCTGCTTTACTTCTACTCTGATTTCTGGGCAGGGTCACAATGCAAAGAGAAATATGATTCTGTCATTTGTCCAGAAAAAGCCTATATAAAATTTCCCAATTTAGAATTGGAAAGAAATTCAGGGATCACTTAGTTCAAACATTTCCATTTTTTTAAAACATGGAAATAGTGGGCCACCATTCTTAAGTGACTTGCTTCAAATATATACTAGGTGATTAAAATAATTGTGCCTAACACCCCATTTTATACCCTGTTTCATGAGGTTCCCATCTGCTTTCCCCCATTGAACTCATCACCCACTTGAAGAACAAATCAGATGAGGAGGCCACACTATAAACTATTGTGACAAAATACTCACAGACTCAAATAAAATTATACCTCAATCTGAAGCCTTTAGAATGAGTTTCCCTATGTACTTGATTTGGGGTTGTGTTTATTAAAAACATGCTTTTGGTTTCAATACTTACTAGTGAGATTATATCAGTCTTTAAAAAATTAAGACCCATTTTTTGCCTAAATAAAAAATTTGAAAAAAATTAAATTACATTAACTTAAATGAAATATTTCATGATCCTCATTTGAAGCCTGAAGTCATTTACGGTCATAGGTAAAGAAAGTACAGAAGATTCCACCAGATCATTTCTTACCCCAAACACATAACCTAGGAGTTGTATATTGTCATTTTTTTTTTCTGGAAGTTGTGTCTTGTCATTTTTTTTCTAGAAAGTTTATATTTATTACTGTTAAAACATTCTTATAATTAAGTATGTACATTAAGTAAATTAATCTCTCTTTCAGATCAACCTTCAATTGTAGAATTTATATCACTTTTTGTTCTTTTTCTCCAAGGCACTGTTTCCAGTTAGTACTGTACAACCATGATTCAATATTCAGCAGTGCTTATTCTATTTCTTATATCCCATGTGGATTGAATTTTTATATAGTTTTTATTTTTTCAGCTTTGATTATAGAGCCAGGAGGTACATGTGTAGGATTGTAGCAAAGACATATTGTATGATACTGAAGTTTGGCGTATAAATGAATTTGTCTCCAGGGTAGTAAGCATTACATCCAATAGGTAGTTTTTCAGCCCTTGTACCCCTCTGGCCCTTCTCCCTCTAATAGTCCCCTGTATCTGTTTTTCTCATATTGATGTCCAGGTATGCTCAATATTTAGCTGCCACTTATAAGTGTGGACATGTGATAACTGGCTTTCCATTTCTGTATTAGTTCATGCTTAGGATAATGGTCATCAGCTGCATCCATGTTGCTACGAAGAACATGATTGTTTCTTTATTATTGCTAAGATGCAGAATCTATTATCCTCTATTTGAATATGGGCTGGTCTTATGACTTGCTCTAGTCAACAAAGTGCAATGAAAATGATATTGTGCTAGTTATGTACCTAAGCCGTAAGAGATCTTGCATACTTTCACTATCTCCCTGTGAATTCTTCCCAGTCATTCTGTTATCAGAGTCTGTCTAGCCTGCTGAAGGATAAAAGACCATGTGGTACAGAGGTGAGCCAGTCTAGCTGAGCCACCTTAGATCAATCAGCCCCCAGCTGATCCGGTACCTGATCACAGATACGTAAGTAAGTACACCTAGGATGAGAGGAACCACTTTCTGAGCTCCATCCAAGTTACTGACACACAAAATTATGAGCTAAATAAACAGTTGTTTCTAACTATTAATTTTGGGCTGATTTGTTACACAGTGATAGCTAACTGATGTATTTTGCTTTTATTATTATAGGACCTGATAAAGATAGAGGAATGAAATTATACTGGCTTCATCTAAGCCTTTGGAATGTGATGACTTGTCAAAAGTTTTGGAACCTGACTAAATTGTATTCTAATATTTACATAAAATTTCCAATAGGTCAGAGTGGTATTCTGTCAAGGGTCCTGGACTGGAATAAAGAAACTTGGTTTCTAGCTTTGTCTTGGATATTACATTCACTCGGTCACTTTGAAAATATCGCTTCACCTCATTGATTCTGTTTTTCCACATACTTAAGATTACTGATGTTAATAATATAATAGATAAATTAAAAATCTAACATAAGTTGAATGATTTATTTTGTGCCAGGCACTTTGAAGTTTTTCCTAATATAACCCTCACGATGTTTCTGATAATTAGGTATTATGGACTTCCTTTTAAATCAAAAGAAATAAATTTCAAGTACAAATAAGATTTCTGATCTAGCACGGATAATAAATTAAAGAAGAATTCAGTTTTACTATAGCTCAATCCAATAATCTCTAGAGAGCAATAGAAGTTAAAACATGCCCTGGTCAATTGCAACCTGGATAAAAAATATGATGATTTTAAGTTTTAACAGGGTTCACTCACGATATATTTACATTGTCACAACACCCATCCAGATTAGCATGTGTGCAAGATTTTTCAATTTTAGTGAATTATCCTTAATAGTAATTATATTAAATTAAGCCAGGATGATTACAACAGACTTGTATTGTATACTTGCAGCATCTGCCATCTAGTAGTGTATGAGTCACATGTGCAGTAAACATAGTTCTCATTTTTAACACATGGTTAAATCTGAAAAGAGATCACAGATAACTAACACATCTTGTGTTCACTAGAACTTAACTAATCCATTCTGTCTTAGTCTATTTTCATGCTGCTGATAAAGATATATCTGAGTCTGGGAAGAAAAAGAGGTTTAATGAACTTACAGTTCCACATGGCTAGAAAGGCCTCACAATCAGAGCAGAAGGCAAGGAAGAGCAAGTCACATATTACACGGATGGCAGAAGGCAAAGAGAAGAGAAGACAGCTTGTGCAGGGAAACTCCCATTTTTAAAACCATCAGATCTTGTGAGACTCATTATCATGAGAAGAGCACTGGAAAGACCTTCCCCCATGATTCAACTGCTTCCCACCAGGCCCCTCCCATGACATGTGGGAATTCAAGATGAGATTTGGGTGGGAACATAGACAAACCATGCCTCTAACTTCTCCTAAATTTCCTGTTCTCACATTTCAAAACCAATCATGCCTTCCCAACAGTTCCCCAAAGTCTTAACTCATGTTAGCATTAACTCAAAAGTCCATAGTCAAGGGTCTCATCTGAGACATGGCAAGTCCCTTCTGCCTATGCACCTGTAAAATCAAAAACAAGTTAGTTAATTCCGAGTTAAAGGAGATACATGCATTGGGTAAATACAACCATTATAGGTGGGAAAAATTGGCCAAAACAAACAGGCTACAGGCTGCATGCAAGTACAAAATCCACTGGGGCAGTTAAATCTCAAAACTCCAAAATAATCTCCTTTGACTGTATGTCTCACACCCAGGTCATCCTCATATAAAAGGTGGGTTCCCACAGCCTTGGGCAGCTCTGCACCTGTGACTTTGCAGTGTAGCCCCACTCCTGGCTGCTTTCACAGGCTGGCATGGAGTGTTTGTGGCTTTTCCAGGAACACAGTGCAAGCTGTCAGTGCATCTTCCATTCTGAGGTCTAGAAAACAGTAGCCCTCTTCTCACAGCTCTACCAGGTGGTACCCCAGTAGGGACTCAGAGTGGTGGCTCTGACCCTACATTTCCCTTCTACACTGCCTTAGCAGGTATTCTCCATGAGGGCCCCACCCCTACAACAGACTTCTGCCAGGTATTTTCATACATCCTCTGAAATCTAGGTGGAAGTTCCCAAACCTCAATTCTTAACTTCTGTGTACCTGCAGGCTCAACAGCATGTGGAAGCTTCCAAGGCTTAGGGTTTCCACCTTCTGAAACAACACTCTGAGTTGTACCTTGACTGCTTATAGTCATGGCTGGGGCAGCTGGGATGCAGGATATCAAGTCCTTAGGCTGCATACAGCACATAGACCCTAGGCCCAGCCCACAAAAGCACCTTTTCCTCCTAGATCCCCAGGCCTGTGATGGGAGGGACTGCCATGAAGAACTCTGACGTGCCCTGGAGACATTCTTCCCATTGTCTTGGGGATTAACATTCAGCTCCTTGTTACTTATGCAAATTTCTGCAGCAGACTTGAATTTCTCCCAGAATGTGGGATTTTCTTTCTTATTGCATTGTCAGGCTGCAAATTTTCTGAACTTATGCTTTTCTTCCCCTAGAAAACTAAATATGTTTAACCACACCCAAGTCAATTCTCAAATGATTGCTGCTTCAAAATTTCTGCTGCCAGATAACCTAAGTCATTTCTCTCAAGTTCAAAGTTCCACAAATCTCTAGAGCAGGGGCAAAAGGCTACCAGTCTCTTTGCTAAAACATAACAAGAGTCACCTTTGCTCCATTTCCCAACAAGTTCCTCATTTCCATCTGAGACCACTTCAGCCTGGACTTTATTGTCTATATCACTATCCGCATTTTGGTCAAAGCCATTCAGCAAGTCTCTAGGAAGTTCCAAACTTTCCCACATTTTCCTGTCTTCTTCGGAACCCTCCAAACTGTTCCAGCCTCCACATGTTACCCAGTTCCAAAGTTGCTTCCACATTTTTGGGTATCTTTTCAACAGTGCCCCACTCCATTGATACCAATTTACTGTATTAGTTCATTTTCATGCTGCTGATAAAGACATACCTGAGACTGGGCAATTTACAAAAGAAAGATGTTTAATAAACTTACAGTATCATGTGGCTTGGGGAGGCATCTCAATCATACAGAAGGCAAGGAGGGGCAAGTCACATCTTACATGGATGGCAGCAGGCAAAGAGAAGAGAGCTTGTTCAGAGAAACTACCATTTTTAAAACCATCAGATCTTGTGAGACTCAGTCACTCTCAGAAGAACAGCTCAGGAAATACCCAGTGCTATGTGTCAGCTACCTCCCACCAGTTTCCTCCCATGACGTGGAAATTCAAGATGAGATTTGGGTGGGGATATAGCCAAACCATATCATCCATTTTGAGGGAAGCACACTGGGCATTTGCTGATAAAATGAAGTATGCTCAGATAGAAGTGGTGAGGGTAAGCTTACACTTTCTGGTCTCAGATTATAGTAGAAGAGCATTTGATTTCTCTATTAAGAATTTACTACTCTAGATTGTTGTTCTGTGGCTCCTGCTATAAACTGTTAGATGCAGTAGGCTCATAGGTCACATATCAATGGGTTCAATGGGAAATATGGGAAATTATTGATTAGATGCACTTGAACCATAGGCAGAAAAGAGAGGCTGCGGAGTCCAACTGTAGAGAGCTGTCTGAACGCTCTTGCTACAATTACTCTACCATGTATTAAATGCTATACATCAAAGACTAACTCATTGTTTGACAATGTTTTTTAAGTTTGTAAAAGCCCTTGCAGAAGCAATGAGCTAAAACATAAAGAAAATGCTTTATAAGTAAAAAACTTGATGACTAAATTTTCTTATTTCAAAAAAGGTGATGATAAATGCTTAGCTTGAACAAAATATTTATCAACATTTACTTTTAATCATGGGAAGAATGTGGTATATTTACTCTCATCTAAACACAAAGACACAAATACACAGAGAAAATGTCTGCATCTAACTTAAAAGTTAATACTAATTGTTAAAGAAAATATTCCCTAAGAAGACAACTTAAAATTTGTAGCTGCAAACGGTGCTACATATCACCCTGTAATGCATGGCTTTTCATTTCGTTTTAATAATTATTTGTTTAAATTCATTCTGCCAGTTTTCAATTCCAAGATTTCTTATGCACAAGGAGTCAACCAATTGCTTTTATGGACTTTGTGAACAGAAAATGATCCTTGTGAACAGTTGAAAGATACAGACTTTATTTCAATGCCTTAGATGCTTCAGAAAGAAATTCACCAATTCCAATAATGATTTGATTTTTAATTTATGAAACCAACATAAAGATTTTAAAAATTGATTCCAACGAAGGTAAAAATCTGACTTTGTTTTCAAAATAACATTAAAAAGTGTAGCAGTAAACATAAAACTATTTTTGTAATATAAATTTATTTTGATGAGGCATGGTCACAACAAAAACATTTTTGCTAATTTAAGTGTGATAGATTATGTTTTATAAAGAACAATAATTGTAATATCTCTCCCCTTCCTCATGCTCTGCTCACAACGTGATCTTGGCACACACTCTGTGAAGTGGTTGGAGTCTATGCTGCCTGCTTTAAATGTGGGCAAACATTTGCTAATGTTCTAATAGCCTGTGATAGGTGTTGTATAACATCCAAGTCTAGATTATCAAAATGCCATGCATTTCTGTCTCCTTCCCTTGGGACACCTGTTCCTGTTATCTTCCATGCTGTGGGGGACCCCAAACAAGCCCATTCAGGGAGACCATTTAGCTACTTGACATGTAAATCCTCCAGGCAACAGTTCAGTAAAGGTCATAAACAACAATTAGCTTCATTCATCAGGTAAATAAATGACAGCTTCTCCAGGTGATTCTAGCCCCAAGCTGCTAAGTTACTTCTAACTTCTAATTCTTCCTAGCTGAGGTCCATTGTGGGACAAAGGTGGGTCATCCTGCTATACTCTGTCTAAATTCCAGACACATACAATCTGAAGCAAAACAAAGTTGTTATATGCCATGAAGTGTTGGGGGTTATTAAGTAATTATGGCTAACCAGTACATTTTTTTTAATGTTGAAGCAGAAATGCGTTTGAAATCTATTATGATGTATATGTAACTCAAAACAGATTCTGAGACAGCTGTAATATTCTACAAGTTGAAATAGAGTCAAGCCTGTAATCCCAGCACTTTGGGAGGCCGAGGCGGGTGGATCACGAGGTCAAGAGATCGAGACCATCCTGGTCAACATGGTGAAACCCCGTCTCTACTAAAACTACAAAAAATTAGCTGGGCATGGTGGCGCGTGCCTGTAATCCCAGCTACTCAGGAGGCTGAGGCAGGAGAATTGCCTGAACCCAGGAGGCGGAGGTTGCAGTGAGCCGAGATCGCGCCATTGCACTCCAGCCTGGGTAACAAGAGCG